>NC_045612.1:19254316-19557346 GCF_009762305.2 Zalophus californianus
AGTCTGTGGTAACTACTCATAGTAATGCTAAGGTAGTCAATAATAATGATAACAGTACCACTGACTAATAACCGCAGATCGGATTTATCCACAGCCGGTGTATTTTACTTGGACTATCGCGTGTAATTTTCACACAAAGAAGTAGCACTGTCTAGGAGAGTTACATAAGCTCTCTGTGCGTTCCGTTTTTTTCAGTTGTAAAAGGAGGAGAACATTAGTAGCCACTCCGTAGAATTGCTACAAAGGCTGGATGAGTTAATATACATAAAACACTTAGAACAGCACCAGTAAGTGGTATAAAAGGGTTTGCCACACTGATGCCTTATGGAATCTGGCTCCAAATTTAGATGGTGAACACATGTCCTGATATTTATGTCCAAGCAGCAGTAAGGCCTGGAAGGAGGATGAGGCCTAGACTATTACTATAAAAATAATAAAAATCTCGAATTTACAAGCATGTAAAGTGAGGTGCAGAGAAGTCAACTTACCCAAGGTCACAGTGCTATTTAAGTTAATGGGTGAGCCGGGGTTCAAGCCCTGGTCTGTGTAGCTTGCAAACCTTGGCTGGTCATTCTTTCTTTAGGTGGCAGGTTTACGGCTCAAGTGGGGTCGCTGTATGTGTGGATTATGGCTTAAGTGGGGTTGCTGTATATGTCGTGAAGCTTCCTGGTTTTCCAGAACCTCATGATGTACCCTCTAGTTCCGAGCAGCCTGCCCCACGCTAGGTGCTCCATCAGCGTCGGATGACAGACAGCCCATCTCAACCCATACCACCCCCTGCCTGTGCAAAGAACTCCGAGAAGGAGCTTCTAAACCACGTCAGAAAAAGCGTCCTGCAATCGTCGTTAGCATCCCCAGTCTAGCCAATGGAGGCCGTTTCTTTGCCAGGGATTTATTTGTCATTGCAGGGGGCCCCAGCTGCCTGATGAATGCCTTTGTTTAAACTACTGAGTTTGCTTTGCCCCTCATAGCCTAAGGTTTGTTGGTTCAGAGAATAAATTGAACTGAAAAAGAAAGAAAGTGCTTGTGCTTTGTCTGGCCCGGGGCCAGGCTGAGCAGCAGGCCAAGTGTGGTTTAGGTGCTGCCCGGCCCACTCCTTTAGGGGCCCCGGACCTTCTGCTGTCACCTGGCTGCCAGCCTGCCCTCCGGATGCTCCATCTCAGAGGAGAGGCCTGGACTCAAGCCTTCCCACCCCCACTGCTCCCCTGCCCCTCTCCCCCCATCCCTGCAGCTGAAAGGAGGAGGGAACCTGAACTCCAGAACACTGGAGGCGCTGGGGGTGGGAACAGGGAACTGTCTCTGGAGCTGGGTGGGTGGTGGTTGGATGTTCGTTCAAGTCTGCACTCGTGGGAATCTCTGCAAAGAGTTTCAGTGAGTTGGGGCTTTGCCACCCCTTTACCTTTCATCAGGTGCAGGGCCCCCGGCCCGCCTTCTGCACCCCCCTCAGCCGCCCCCCGCAGCTAAAGCCCTCCTCTGAGTGCAACTGGCTAAAGGGCAAGATTCCCCTGAATTCTACAGGATTTTCTCTCTTTCTTTCAAATGCCCTTTACCCCGCAGTTGCATCATGGGCCTGTCACAAATACGAACCCATTACATGAATAAGAGCTCAGTCCCCACTGACGCTTTGAGACAAGGCTGTTGTCAATTGCGCCCGGAGCTAGCGCGAGAAATTCTTCAAACTGAGCCGAGCACCGTCTGGGGATCAAAAGGGGATGGCCTGAGGGGCAGAGCCACCTGGGAGGTGGCCCGACTGAGCCAGCAATTTCCTAAAAGGACCTGGGGGCCTGCCATCCCAGCTGCTGAGAGCTGTGCTGGCCTTTGTGAGACCAGGTGCCACGAAGCACTTTTGTGCCAGACCGTCAGAACTGGAAGAACATTCAGTGAGACCGGTTCTACTGCGGAGAGATCCACCCTTAACAGATCATTTGCACCTCAGGAGGTAGGGGGGATTGGCCAATGAAGTGCCCAGGAGAGGCACCGCAGGGAAGATCTGCAAAGCTCAGGAAGAATGGAAGGTGACAGGCGTTCAGGGGGGCACTTCTCTGGGGGCTGTGGAACTCTGATGTAGAACTTGTCTGTTCTAAACACAGCTGCTCCACAAAAGCTGCAATTACTTAGCCCCACAGAATCTTATTCCAGCCCCCTTTGCTCTATTCCCTCTCTTCTCCTTTACTCACTTCCTCCTTCTCTTCTGGGTCCAAGGTGTGGGGCCAGAGAGGGGAGGTCTGTCTGGGTGAGCTGACCCCAGGCCCTGGAAGCTTTTAGGCATGGCGCCTCACCACTAATCGCTGGGCTTAGCTGTCTTAAACAAAAGGTCCTTTGTCCTCTGCGATTCGTTCTATGATGATGAAATTTACCTTTCGACAGACTTCAGCAAAGACAAAGGTTCCCCAGAATTTTGCACCAGAACATTTTAAGTGATTGCAAGAGATCCCTCCCAAAGATACTGTCAGCTGCCTTTAGTGCTCTGAGATACCATTTCCTGACCTGTGTTCCAGGAATTTCCACTTCCATTATGTCATCCAATTGTGAGTTAATAAGTGTGGTAAATAGGTATGATTACACGACTTCGTTCATTCATCAGTCAGTTGACAAGTTCTGGGGAGCCTTCCCTGCGTCCACGCACCGTGTTGCCTACTGAGGATGCAGAGAAAAGTAAGAAATAGTACCTGGCCTCAAAGACTCGTGGAAGAACCAGAAATGTAAACAGGTACCCACACTGCAGTGTAACATGTGCAAATGACAGCAGCAAGGATAGTTTTTAATGGCACAAAAGAAGAGGGGCAAATAACCCGATCTGAAGTGTGCATGTTGAGGGGTTGGTCAGAAAGGTTTCCTTAAGGGAGATGATGTCTATCTTAAGCCCTAATGATCAGTACTAATTACTGAGCCACAGGGAGGGAAATGGACTCGAGTTTGAAGGTTGGGCCAGACCAAGGGAGAAACACAGGGAAAGGCCCGGGGAGTAGCTCAGTCTGACTGGATTTTGCAGTTGAGAGCAGAGGGTTCTCTGAGAGCCGTGACAGACAGAGATGAGATAGGAGAGACAAGCATGGGCCAAGTCATAAAAAAGGATGTTTCATATGAAGAAACTAAGGTTCAACAAGGTTAAAAATGAGCCCAAGGTCATACAACTGCAAGTAAGTACTTGAGCCAGGAATTGAAGTCCATGTGTTGACTGCAGAGCCCACCCCCCCCTTCCCCTACAGCCTGCTGCCTCCAGACTTCCCAGGCCCAGCAGGAAGTCTGGGTTCACAAGGTGCTTTTGCGGCTTTACCAAGCAAGGGCAATCCCTGCCATGAATTTTTTCACGCTTTGTATTTGTATTTCGGTATTTAATTAAAATTTGACACAGAAGTGAAACTTCTTAGTATTTCATTAAAAGTCTCAGACAAAAATAAGACAACCAGCCAACAATGCCACGTAAATAAGCTAATAAGCTAATAACAATGCAACCTAAATAAGCTAATAATAAATAAGCTAATAACGCTGGAGAAATGTCTCCTAAGGTAATGATTAAGGTTGATGTGCCAAGATGGGTGCGCATCTTTCTGTGTTAAGAAGATGTCTATCTTCGTGTTGTTTGCAAGAGCTAAAAGGAGAAAACAATGTATGTGTCCATCCTGCAGGTGGTTTTCTATACAGTAACTAATGATGGCATTTTTTAAGATTTTATTTTTAAATAATCTCTACACCCAACCTGGGGCTCAAATTTACAACGCAGAGATCAAAAGTTGCCTGCTCTACTGAGCGAGCCAGCCAGGCACCCCTACTAATGATGATATTTATAATATAATGCTAACTTTTTATTTTTATATATTTTTTAAAGACTATTTATTTATTTGACAGAGAGAGGGACAGCGAGAGAGGGAACACAAGCAGGGGGAGTGGGAGAGGGAGAAGCAGGCTTCCCGCGGAGCAGGGAGTCCTACACGGGGCTCGATCCCAGGACCCTGGGATCATGACCTGAGCTGAAGGCAGCTGCTTAACTGACTGAGCCACCCAGGCGCCCCATAATGCTAACTTTTAAAAAAGACTGGTCACCAGAAAGTGTTATTGTATCACATGCATTGAGAATTATCTGGAAAACTTTACCCTAAGGTCCTCATACTGTCTGTCTTTTGATGGATGAGATTATAAACACTTTATTTCTTCCTCTTGCTTTTCTGCTTTTTACCCTGATTTTTTTAATGAGCATATTTTGCTTTCCGAATGAGGGGGGAAAAGCCTCAAAAACAATTAAAGAGGGACGCCTGGGTGGCTCAGTCAGTTAAGTGTCCGACTCTTGATCTCAGCTCGGTCTCGATCTCAGGGTGGTGAGTTCAAGCCCCACGTTGGGCAGGGCATGGAGCCCACTTAAAAACAAAACAGTGAAAGAAACGTCATTTCTATAATAGTGGTTGCTGTATAAGTTCCATTTCCTGCATAAGCAATCAAATTAGGGGACTCCTCTCAAAATGGCTGGGCCACGTGTTCTAATCTGCTCACATCCACACCTGCCTCCAAATGTCAACCCCATTGTCACTAGCCCACAATTACTACTCAATTTCTTTCCGATCTAGAAAGTAGTGATGATAGCTAATATATATCACAAGAATGTTTATTACATACTAGGTGCTAGTTATCAGTACTTTCCGTGTATTAGCTCATTGAAATCCTCAGTGAAGTAGGTGCTGTTAATATCCCCATTTGACAGATGAGCAATCTGGGCAGAGAAGTATAGCAAGTGGTTGAAACAGGATTTGCACGGGACCCTCTGGGTTAAGAACTCATTTAGTTGACCACCATATCCACTCTCAGACTCTTGTCTTTCAAGAGTCACTGTGTTGGAGTTATTTTGGTACTGACATTCTCAGCAGTTAGGGCTTGTGTGTGTGTTCCGAGTGACGATGCAGAAAACCAGGTCAGCAGTTTCAGGGGAAACTGACTTGGGCTGAGCAGGACCTGACATAGCCGTGAAGGGGCTTTCATGGGACAGATGATGGACAATGGAAATGGTTCAGACAAATGGACAGGGTTGGAGAGATAAGGTTTAGGGTGTCTGAGAATTGCATGAGGCCAATAAGGATAGGTCATTCTTTGGGGCTCAATGGTGTGGGGGGGGGGAGTATGCATCCAAAAAGGCACAGTGAGTTCTCTTAATTTGGTGAAGTCCGGGACTGTCCAGAGTATATAGTCAGCACTTTCCCAGAAACATAGTCGATGCTCAATAACTATCTGTTGAAGCAATGAAAGAATGAATTCTCTCCTTGTTCTCAGCTGCAGGCAAGTCAAGTCTTAAGTTAGGGGAGATCTGGCACAAACATTTCATGGATTACAGTAACAAAATTTCCCTGGACCAAACCTGCATCCAGGCAAAACCGTGTGCTCACAGGAAACCCTTGCTGACTGCCAGAGATGAGAAATACGTGACTCAGGCTCCCCCAAAGTTCAACAAGGGAGAGGTCATCTGTTCTCCTGATAGCCTACAAAGGTTCCCCAAGTCTGTATGGAGATGCCACCGTGAACGTGTCTGTTCGATTCCGCATTTGTAGGAATGTGGGGTAGCGCCTCCTCAGCTGGGACAAGCAATTGTCAAATTCAACATTCAGAAGGGAGGAATATTTTTGGTTTTGATTTATAAACATGAATGAGTCAGCTTCCCCAGATCCTTCTGCACAGATAATTGCACCTAAGAAGTTAGGAGCAAGATATGGGAGTGTGGGATCTGGGAGTATGCAACTAATTTTGAGACCCAAAGGTTAGTAGCTCTTGGGACCCCCGTTTCCCACTGAAGATTGCTAGGAAGTAACAATTCCTGCCACTACTCCCTTCCCATTCTGCATTTTGCAAGTGAAACCATGCTTTGTCTTTCTTTCCTGAATGCTAGAATTTTCGAGGTAAAGTATTTAAAAATCCACATGAATACAAATTGTTTTGGGCTTGGCTGTGCTTGGCCCTGAGTACAGGAAGAGAATCCCAGACAACCGCTTTAGTACGCTGCACATCCTAACAATAGATCTGCCATATTGCAATAGCCTGGAGGAGGGAGGATGGCATAGGTCTATGAACCTGGTATCAGCCCCAGACTAAGCCAGACTGAGAAGAATATGTAACCACCAGGCTTTGGGGTGTTAGAGCCCAGGTCACCCAAGGCCCACCTGTGTGAGTCAGCCCTCAGGACTTGGCTGGCTATACGCAGGGTAGACTAGGAGGAAAGGGGCAGAATCCTGCCAGCAGGCCCCGGAGTTCAGCGATACCGCTAAGCCACACGCTTCAGCAAATCTCACCTGTGTGCGAGACGCAGGTGAAGATCAATCAAGAGGAGAGCAGAGCCTGGGGGAGCCTAGCCAGCTGCTACTGTGAGAGCCAGAAGCGCACGGCAGGAGCCTAAGTTAAAAACCAGGTGAATAAGGGTCAGGCACTCAGACAGATGTCTAGGTAGGGAGAGAGGAACAAAAGAACAGGTCCTTAGTGACTTCTTCAAGGGTGGAGCTTGGTAAGAAGCCAAGTTGAGTCTGAGTCAGGAGCCCCTTATAGGTTCCTTGCTGCGGGGCAGAGCTGGTCCCTTGGTGTAGTCCGCAGGTGTCGACAAGCCAGCACACCTGGCTAACGTGGGGGTGTTGACAGGGTGCGGGAACGAGACACTTGGTGACAGGGAAATTAGTCTGAGTGATAGCTCACATGACTTCGCGTCTTGCTAATCAGTTAGAAGCCCTTAGAAGTTCATTATTATTTTTCAATTTTCACATCCAGCTTTAATACATGATAGGACGTACATTCATTACGGAAAGATTAGAAAATTCTGGCAACAAAAAGAAAAAAGTAAAATGCAAATAAAATCCCATCGCCTAGATTTTAACATGTTGGTGTATATGTTATACACGGATATACTACGTTCTTATGGATCCCAAAACTTCACATGTGCCTCCCCCACTCCATTTAGTTTGGCAGAGTTTTCTGAATATATTTTAAAAAGATTCTCTGTTCAGTCAACACAGCTTCTCCACAGTAACCCTAATACGCTGTGTTTCATGGCCTCTTATTAAGTAGATGTTTTAAAAGACATTATTCTTTAATGGCTCCTTTATAGAGTTTCTGTGAAATTCACAACCTGTCAGAACAGAGTGGCTTCCAACCAGCTCAGAGCCCCGCTGGGCAACATACTGAGCACTCCTTCTAAAGGCAATAAAACTAATTCTAGGAAGGAAGAGACAGGAATGGAGAGACACTGGAGTTGTAAGCAGCAAAGAAATAGGAGTCAACAGTACAGTCAAAAGGTGAGAAAAGATAGTTAAGGAAAAACAGAGTGACGATGAAAGGGACAAGTTGTAGGTGTTTATCTTTCTTGCCCTTCATATACCTGGACATCAGTTTTTTTCTTTATATTCAAGGACAGCCTGGTGTAATGAAATGGGCTCAGTCCCGGCTCTGCTTTTATTATTCTTTTTTAAGATTTTATTTATTTACTTGAGACAGAGAGAGAGCACAAGCAGTGGGAGTGGCAGAGGGAGAGGGAGAAGCAGGCTCCCCACTGAGCAGGGAGCCCGATGCGGGGTTCGGTCCCAGGACCCTGGGATCATGACCTGAGCTGAAGGCAGATGATTAACAGACTGAGCCACCCAGGCGCCCCCTGCCCCAGCTCTGCTTTTAACCTGCTGAAAGCCTTTGGGGGAGTATCTTCCTTGCACTGGATCCAGATCTCCTCACTTATAAAATGAAGGGGCCAGACTACATGACATCTAATGGTCTCTCTTGTGTCCTGAGTGTTGCGTATTGCTAGATACATACAAAATGTTTTATCGACTTCAGGTTTAAAGGAAAACTTCAGCTACCATTTGGAATCTGGTTGTGCATCATGCACACCACATGGATTTAGTGCTAAAGCATTACATGGAAACAAACAATGATCATTGTTTTAATTACCCAGAGTAGCTAGCAATTTCGACAAGACTTGGGAGCACTGTCTTGAGAATGCTATTATTACCCTGTCACTTTTCAACAGCCTTTCCAATATAGGCATGGTAATTTCAGTGTCCCAGGAGTGGGGGCAAGATTGCTATTAGGGTGGTACTCTTAGGGTTTTTTTCTTTTTATTCCTTTAGGATGAAGGGTAACTGAGCAATGAGACACCATCCGGCAAAGAGTATGAATCAGATGCAACTTGTCTAGATCATCGCCAGGCCTCCATAAGGCCTCAGGCAATGACACCATCAATTCCCTTGTAGCCTCCAAAAGGTGACTGCCAGAAAGTATCATCTATCAGGTACTAGATTAGGTCTCTGATTCCAGAGTTCTCTTCCAAACTTAGTTTGGTCAGTATCAATATGGCAGTCAGGCAGCTGCTCAGTTTGATTCTCCCAGACCCCGCCCTCGCCCAACCCCCCGCCCTCTCCCTCCCCCCACCCCGCCACTCCCCAGGACAGCCACGTGGGCTGGAAATCTTTCTGAGCAGTTAATCCTAAGCAACTTTAAGCCTCCCATCTATCACACACACAGTACTTTGAACTGCTATGTGTTTTCAGAAATAAAATAAAAACCAGTTGTAACTTGGTGTGAATGTCACACATGCACAAGCAAATACAAGGGCTATTCTCTCGGCTTAGCTCCACCAGGAAATCTTAAGTACCCAGTTAAACTGATTCCCTCCAGGGTTTATTGCTGAGCCTGTGCGCTCCTTAGAAAGGGCCTTGGTTGACTTCCTACTTATTCTTTGTTCTTTGATGTGTCTAACTGCACCTTGCTCTCCACCAGATGCTAAAAGACCAGACTGCCTGCAGAGATGGCTCCATTTTGGAATGAACTGCTGCTACCTGGTAATCAGCCTCTCAGTGATTCTTTCTTTTTACCAGGAGTTCAGTCCCCCAGAAGGGTTACAGCTTGGCCAGTGATTTCTTCTGCCTTGCCCCGAAGGACCTCCATTTCCTAGGTTCCTGGGTGGTTTACCCAGTGCATACTCTGAAATCATGCTCAATTTCTTTCTTAGAAAACTGGTTGCGTCTGATTCCATTGGTAAATGTGTGAGACATGGGCCTATTTTTTTTTTTTTTTTGCAATGTCAGGTTATTTGCATTTTTAAAAAAGGTTTTACAAAAAAAAATAAAAAAGGTTTTACTTATTTGACAGAGAGATAGAGATAGAGAGCACAAGTAGGGGAAAGGCAGGCAGAGGGAGAGGGAGCCAGACGGTGGGGGGGGGCTCTATCCCAGGACCCTGGGATCATGACCTGAGCGGAAGGCAAACGCTTAACCAACTGAGCCACCCAGGCACCCCAGGATATTTGCATTTTTTTTAAGATTTTATTTATTTATTTGACAGAGAGAGACACAGCAAGAGAGGGAACACAAGCAGGGGGAGTGGGAGAGGGAGAAGCAGGTTTCCCTGCTGAGCAGGGAGCCCGATGTGGGACTCGATCCCAGGACCCTGGGATCATGACCTGAGCCGAAGGCAGATGCTTAATGACTGAGCCACCCAGGTGCCCCGGGATATTTGCATTTTTAATGAAAAGTGAAACAACCTTTTATTTATTTATTTATTTATTTATTTATTTATTTATTTATTTATTTTTTAAGAAAGGCAGACTGCCACGTGCAGCGCCTCATTTGGATGTGTCTGGAGTCTTGGAAGCTTGACTACCCTACGTTCTCCTACAAATGGACCTTGAGAGCTTGTTTGGAGGTTCTAGCAGGGGAGCACAGCTACTCGTATACCCTTGACCGAAGAACGGTCCTCTCCTCTATCGGGGAAGGTCGTCCTCTTCGACCGAGCGCGCAGCTTCGGGAGGGACGCACATGGAGCGGTGAGGGAGGAAGGGGACACCCGCCTAGCCAGCCAGATCAGCCGAATCAACCCTGGCGATCAATGGGGTGACAGATATCACAGCCAGATCGCCCTCACATCCTGAAACAACCTTTTAAAAGGGGCAGTCCCAGGGTTTAATCCCTAAGGGGTTCTGAGATTTCTGGATTTAGCCTGTGGATGACAGGGAAGCAAAAAGACTTACCTCTGGAGGCCCAAACTCTCTATAAATGAGGTGTATGCCTGTTGCTGTTTATAAACAAAGAGCTAGACTGAGGTGAAGAAGGGTAGACCAAGAAGTAGAACAAGATTTTCCTACATGATTGAAATTAAATCAGCATCACCGAAAACATTCTAACCCTGGAACTGTACTGAAGGGTACCAAAATTCAGAAATATCTCCAGACTCTATTCTACTCAGTACAAATCAGATACTCTCACTAGAGTGCCCTTCATGGTTCTGGGTTCTGAAATGCCATTTGGAGTTCAGTATATGAAGAGGAAAAGGAGAGATGGAAATTAGCCATGAGGTTGGACAGAAGGAACTAGCTCACAGTCCTCTACATAAAGATGTTGAGTGGCGATGTGCTTATACTATCCTGGACGGAACTGATTCTCGGCCAGTTCCAGAGTGGGTGACTGGGGCAAGTTGCAAATGGGATAATACACAGGAAAGCTCTCAGGGGCACCATAAAAGACCAGAAAGAAAATTCCAAGTGGGTGACTTTTAGAAGGAATCTGTGAGCAGATCAGAGACGGAGTGTCAGGGGCGCCTGGGTGGCTCATCGGTTAAGTGTCTACCTTCGGCTCAGGTCATGATCCCAGGGTCCTGGGATCAAGGCCCGTGTTGGGCTCCCTGCTCCGCGGGAAGCCTGCTTCTCCCTCTCCCTCTGTCTGCCGCTCCCCACTGCTTGTGCTCTCTCTCTCTCTCTGTGTCAAATAAATAAATATTAAGTCTTTAAAAAAGAGAGAGAGACGAAGCGTCAAGGAGATATTTTGTAAGTGTATGTCGGCAGAAAGTTTTTGATATGACAAGCCATGATTTTCTTTCCAGACTGGCGCAAAGGGTAGGGAGTGTCTGAGGAGGGGCTCAGGTATGTGCAGGCATTGGTGAGGAATGTTCCAAGTATCCCCACTCGCAGATAGGTGGGAGAATTCGGGAGCAAGGAGTGGTGGGAAGTGAGGGAAGCAAGCTGCCGGGGTAGCCCCTTGTTGTGCATGGGGTCGGTAGGCCAACTGGTGAAGAAACAGATGTTGAGGATGAGCAGGGCGATGCAGAAGGGTGAATAAAAGGCAGCAGAAAGTAGCCTACGCTCCACCGTGGTGGATGCAAACCCTGGCCCCGGCCGAAAGCAAAAGCGGGGCAAGCGAAGGGAACACCAGGCCCTCCAGGCCTCTTACTCTCCCGTACCTGCCCCAGCCCCCTTGCACTGGCCATGGAGACGTGTCTCACACCTCACCTCCTGGTCTGCCAAAGTCCACACCACCACCTATCTTCTCTCCCCCAAGCCGCGGAAGGAGCCTCACCTGATCCACCTGTTGCCTGTTTTGCCCCCTGCTCCCTCTATTCCTCACACCCTTGTCCCACAAGGTGTAGGTGGCAGACCAGCAGCCAGACCGGTCTCACCTGGGAGCTTGTGAGAAATGCCGATTCTCAGGCCCCACCTCCCACCCAGCGAATTGGAATCTGTATTTTCACAAGATCTCCAGGTGATTCATATGCACTTTACAGTTTGGGAACCTCTGCCCTAACCACTGCCGGGATGGCACGCCTGAAACCCAGCTGGGACCAAGTTAATTTCCACTTAAAATCATTCAGCGATCCCCACCTCAAACCCTGCCTTCAGGCTTATGGCCTCTCAGGCACAAAAGGCCCGTCTTGGTAAGGCTCCCGCCCGCTTTTCCAGTCCCTGTATCTCATTTGCTCCCTTAGGAACACCTCATGGCAGTATCGTTCACACCAGGCTCTCTAATCTCCGCCTCTGACATC
This sequence comes from Zalophus californianus, assembly GCF_009762305.2. Classification (NCBI taxonomy): domain Eukaryota; kingdom Metazoa; phylum Chordata; class Mammalia; order Carnivora; family Otariidae; genus Zalophus; species Zalophus californianus. Next base: position 19,266,083 of record NC_045612.1, read on the forward strand.
CTTCTCTTAACCTGCTCTTCACCTGGCTAACTCCAACTCTTGCTTCCTGTCTCGGGTTAGGTGTCCCTCCCCCCCCCCACCCCCCGCCCCCGCCCCCGCCCCCGCCCCGCACAAGTTGGAATCCATTGCGCTATGCCCTTTCCCATCTTTCTGGGTTTGGGGCCCGTTGGATGTGATCTCATATTACCCCCTGCTTACATGCTTCCACAAGGGCACTTAGCCCCAGCTACTGCGATTACCTGTTGATGTGCCTGCTCGGCCTGCCAGCCTGCTATGTATTCCTTCATGGTAATGCCTGTGTCCAGTTCACTCCAGTAGCCCTGGAGCCTGGGAAAGTACCCGGCACAGAGCACGTGCTTGGTAATGTGTATCGCATCAAAGAGAAGGGAGAAAGTTCACAGAAGAGTAAAGGCAAACATAGAAGGACAAAGGCAAGGGCATCAGAAGTAAGCCCGGAGTTTGGGCCGGGGGAAGGGGTGGGGGTGGATTACAATAGAAAAACAAAAAGAATTGGGTAAAGAGAATAAAGAATGGAGAAAAACATGCTAAAGGGGAGGTGAGGGATGAGCTTTTAAACGGTTTATTAAGGAGAAGGCTAAGACTGATGAAGGCGTTTTCCTGTTTTTGTGTGTGTGTGGCTGTTAAATGTGGAGTGTGACCTATGAAAAAGTGGTCAGAGTGTTAACACGCCCCAAAGGCAACTCATTCACTTGCCAATGAAGGACTGATCTACACACACTGGTTTCTATGAGGGGACACTTACACTTATGTGTGTGATCCTTAATATTCCAGATCTTGAATAATCAAGTGAATGTTGCCCTCATCCAAACAGACCCCTTGGGTGATCCGGATGCTAACAGCTAGATGACCATACATCAGGGTTCGTCCAGGACGGTCCCGGTTTACACCTGTTGTGACAATATAATAATTACTAGTACCCCTGTCAAGCCTCAAAAATGTGCCAGTTTGGACGATGGTCATCCTACAGTCAACACTTCTTTTTGAGCTCTTCCTATGGCCCTGACACTGTGTAAAGCCCTCGACATCAATATTCTCATTGGATGCTCTCTATGAGTTTTTAAAAATTGAGGTGAGATTCACATACCATAAGATTCATCCTTTTAAATTGTACAATTCGGTGGTTTTTAGTATACTCACTGTGTTGTGCAAACATCACAACTATCTAATTCCGGAATATTTCCATTCTTCCCAAAAGAAGCCCCCCCCAGTCTCTATGGATTTGCCTGTTCTGGACACTTCTTTTTTTTTTTTTTTTAAGATTTTATTTATTTATTTGACAGAGAGAGAGACAGTGAGAGAGGGAACACAAGCAGGGGGAGTGGGAGAGGGACAAGCAGGCCCCCCGCCAAGCAGGGAGCCCGATGCGGGGCTCGATCCCAGGATCCCGGGACCATGACCTGAGCCGAAGGCAGACGCTCAATGACTGAGCCACCCAGGTGCCCCTGGACACTTCTTATAAATGGAATCAGAGAACATATGGCCTTTTGTGTTTGGCTTCTGACAATCCTATTTTACAATTAAGGAAATTGAAATTCAGAGAGATGAAATAGCCTGTCCAAGATCATCCCTCTAGCAGGTAGAGCGCAGACCTACAGCCGGTTGTGTCCCACTCCAGGGCCCGCATTCTTAGCCACCTCCTCATGTTTATTGCAGGTACTCGGCACGGTCTTGGAACTTTGTTTTGGCCTTCTGTAACCAGGCACATTCTTTCCAAAATGCCTCATAAATCTTCATTATTTGAGAGTGGATTTAATGTTTGGAAAGAGCCAAAGTCATAAAGGGCAGCTAGGGTGACTAAAGTGTGCCATCCAACTGGGTAAATGCTGTGGACAGAATTGCGTCCCAGCCAAATTTGTCTGTTGAGCCTCTAATCCCCAATGGGACTACTGTGGTCGTGTTTGGAGATAGGGTTTTTAGGAAGTAATTAAGGTTAAATAGGATCATAAGGGTAGGACTCCGATCCAATAGGTCTGGTGGCCGAAGAAGAAGAAGAAGAAGAAGAAGAAGAGGAGGAAGAGGAGAGAGCTCCCCTTCCGCTAGGTGAGGACACAGCAAGAAGGCCGCCATCTGCAGGCCGGGAGGAGGCCTCACAGAACCTGACCATGCTGGTACTCTGATCTCAAACTTCCACTCCTCAGAACTACATGAGAACTACATGTTGTTTAAGCCACCCAGTCTATGGCGTTTTGTGATGGCAGCCGGGGCTAATCCAGTCATATTTTGGGATAAAAATAAGACATAGCCATAAAGTCAGGAGAACGAGTGAAAACCACCTGTGACTTCAAGAACAGTTTCCTGCGGGGAACATGAGAAATATTTTCAGTGTGGGAATCAGCACTGGAAACAGGAAAAGCATATATAAGACTTTTTGTTTGGCACTATGCTTTTAGCTTTTATAGTGCCTATGGCATGTCTCTGAAAAATATAACAACTCTAAGGAAAAAGTGAAAATAATCGATTATGCTATTGTTAATAGTATGCTGTATTTGGTTCCAGTTCATCCTTTTCCGAAACCTTAATGACAGTCTATATTTTTTTAAAATACACAGTCAAGATGTAAATACATTAGAATCTCCTTTATCTAATGTGGTCAAAGGTGGTTGTTGGTCAGTTAATCCATAAAATTTGTTAAAGCAGAAAATCATAATAAGTACACACACATAGACATCTTAAACTTCTATTTTTTTTTGTCATCACTACACCCAATGTGGGGCTCGAACCCACAACCCTGAGATTAAGAGTCGCACGCTCTACCAATGGAGCCAGTTAGGTGCCCCTTAAACTTCTAATTTTGACATAAAACATATACATTGTTAGTCATTTGCCAGTCTTTTACTATAGGGTCAAAGCTTTTTTGAGTAAGGACTTCTGTCTGATTTCTTTTGTCTTTCTTCCATAAACCACACCCATAATGCACCCTCTTTGATTTCCAGTATTTGCTTACTTAACGTGGAGAAAGAATGTGGGTGCTTGCAAAGCAATTTGAGTACAGAATCCTTCCGGAGTTTTCTCCCCCCGTATTTTACTGCTGTCATATCCAAAGCTAATTTGACGGCACAGTTTTGGGGATTCCCCCCTACTGAGGTTTTGCTAAGTGATGAACTTAGTTTTCATAGAAACAGTCCTTGCTTCTAGTGTTCATGATTCTTTGGTGTACTTACAATTTTAATTGTGTGATTATAGTAACAAGTAGAATTATCAAAAATATTTTCAAGAAAATAATTATTATTGAGCGTGGAACTCAGTTGATGGGTGTAGAAGTACACAACCATTAGAGTAGCCTAGTGGTCATGGGCTTTCATCATGACATAGGCCCCTGCCAGTACTTTAAAGAGAGAATGTAGGGCGCCTGGCTGGCTCAGTCGGGGGAGCGTGGGACTCTTGATCTCAGGATCGTGGGTTCGAGCCCCACGTTGGGTGTAGAGATTACTTAAAAATAAAAGCTTAAAAATAAATTAATTAAGAGGGAATGTAAAGCATTCTCTGTGCATGATTGAGTGGAATTTGGTTAAGAGAGTTTCTACTGTCCTTGCTCATTAAAAACATATCCAGCTATTCACAAAGTAAAAAGTTAAAATTCCCCTTTAAATCTATCCTCCGGGGAGAATGCTATTAACATTTGCTGTGTATCTTTCCAGACTCTTCTTGCATTTATCTATACGTGTGCATTGCTTAAGTCCTATGATGTGCCAGGCCTTGTACTGAAGGCTTTGATGTGAATTATCTTCTTTAATTCTCACAACTCTATGAGATACTACTACTATTATCTCCATTTTACAGATGAGTAAACTGAGCCTCAGAAAGAGTCAGTAATTGGCCCTAAGTCACACAATGACTAATTTGTTCTTCCTCCTGAGAGAACTGTCTTACTAATGCACAGGAATCAAGTTAATTGTTTGGCTCCATCCATCTATTTATTCAGCAAACATTTATTGAATGTCCACTCTTTATCGGGCACTGTACATACTGCCAGGTATTCAAACACATGGTCTCTGTTTTCAGGTGCTTGGAAAAAGCAGGTCAATCCGTGAGCTAAAAGATTTTCCCTGATTCATCCAGTTAGTAAGTGGGTGGAGCAGGATTACAATTCGGGCTTGATTTAACAAATTGTTCTATGACAGCTCTAGCTGAGTAAAGGCTGTGGTAGATTGTTTTGTACAGGTAACCACCTTGAATATTTGTTGTTCCCATGAGAAGAGGGGTTTGGAGCCCCCAGAAATCAATGTTATGATTGAAACAGAGTTTGTAAATTGGAGATTATAAATGGAAGTCCTAAAAAGTTCTAAATTATATATATATATATATAATACTTGAACAACACAAGAGTTAAGGGTGCTGACCCCTCACATGGTCGAAAATCCATGTATAACTTTTGACTCCTCCCCAATTTAACCACTATTAGTCTACTGTTGACTGGAAGTCTTACCAATAACACAATCGCTTAATACATATTTTGTATGTTCTGTGTATTCTACACTGTATTCTTACAATAAAGCCAGAGAAAAGAAAATGTTATTAAGAAAATCATAAGAAAGAGACAACACATTTGTAGTGAGATACTGCAGTACTATACTATATTTATCAAAACAAATCCACATATAAGTGTACCCCTGTAGTTCAAACCCGTGTTGCTTGAGGGTCAACTGTGTGTGTATGTGTGTATTTTTTTTAAGGCGGACGCTGTTCTACTGTAATCCAAGGGAGAAGGTAAAACAAGATTCAGGATTGTGGTTCCAATTCCTTGAGTGGGAGCACTGGTAGTAAAGAATTTAGATCCACTAAAGAGCTTGATTAGAATGTTGACAGTGTCAGCTTAAACAAGACCTTGCGATGGAAAAGAGGATCAAAAGTCCAGAAAGGGGAAAAAAAAAAAGTCCAGAAAAGTTGTATGTAAGGAGTTATTATGAGAAAAATAATCGCAACCTAAAAATCACAGGATTGGATTATAATGGTTAAAAAACATTAAAGCCTGCACGCTGAGACAGAACCAAGACCTTGCCTATTATGCAACACGTTCCACAAGGCTGGCCAGTTTCGACGTACATTCTGGAGGGCTGAAGGGAAATGCCTCTCCCGAGGTGGGGGTGGAGAGCCCCAGCCACGTGAGCGACTGACCTCCAAATGCATAAATGCCAAAGGCTTTAAGAGCCAGTTGGCAACATGTGCCAGGATAGAAGAATCAGGAGATTATTCTTATAAACATGGTATGGGCTCTTACAGAAGGGAGCAAAAAGGAAGCCTTGATTGGAATCCTTACAAGAATAGCTATATATTCTTTGGGACAGCAGAAACCTTTAAATATACAAACACATGGAATGTGGCAGCCTTGATGGGGAGGATTAAGTACTCCGATGGAAAAAAAAAAAATCCAAAAATGAGGAGAAAGGAAAATCCTGAGTTTCTTAAATTGTTTGCAAAGAAACTGAAAGCCTATGACGGAATTTGGTCCTCATGACTGAAATGTTTCTTTGGTGTCGGAAAAAGTATTGCTGTCGTATCTCTCTTTAGAAATTCTTCTTCTTCTTCTTTTCTTTTTTTTTTTTTTTCTCATAATAAAAATCCCGTGGCAGCTCCTTGTCTGGAGGACTTTAAAAATAGGAACGATTTCATCTGTCTGGAATGGTCTGTGTCAGCACTTGCCCTAGGCAAGGTTGCCACATAGGCAAAAACTCCCTCTTCCCTCCTCCCTCACAGACGCCCCCTCCTCCACTGACCCCCAATGCCCTTCATGCCCTTGCGCACACCCCCAACTCTATGTGGGCTGACCCCCTTCTTCAGGACCACAGCTCCAATGTGACCTCGCACATAAAATCCAACCCCCTCTCCCACTTGGCTCTCTCCAGGTGCTGGGGATGCATGAGGTGTCACCCCTGGCGGCTTATTTGCATTTTAAAACAGGACCCTGGTTAACCCACATGCATCTCGAGTCGGTGGAGCTTTGGACGGTGTAACCAAGTGGAGCGAGGTCCAGGGGAGAGGGGAGGATTTGGGGTCGCTGGGGGAAGGGGGTGGGGTAGGCCGCCTTCCTGGAAGCTATTAAATCCCAGATGTGCCCCCCCCCCCCACACTCAGCGGCCGTGGCACTGCCTTGAAGGAGAGGGTAGAGGGCGGGAGGAGGGTGGCTGGACTCTCTGACCTCTCAAGGTTGCTGTAAATTCTATGGGTCGGTGATTTCCAACTCCATTTCCCCTCGCTCGGCTTCCTGAGCAGCACCATGGGCGCCGCGTGACTTGGCTTTAACTAGGGGTTCTCAGCGGCCTGTCTCTGTGCCTACCCGCCAGGGCCCAATTTTCCCATCACAGTCCTCCCTGCAACAGCTACCCTTGGGTTCAGCCACGCTGGCGGCTGGAGATCAGCCCCAGCTGCGCTCTGCTCGAAAAGAGATTTTCCAAGAGAAAGCTTCAAAGCTCAAGCCTAGGAAAGGGGCTGTTTTGTGCTCACCGTGTCCGTGGGCTTTGGGGGGGCGGGGAATGATGTGTGGTCTTATGTGAATGAATTGGTGGGAGATTTGGTGGGCAAGGATGCAAAGTGAAGTCTACTCAAGGAACTCATGTGACTCAGTGGGCCAGTGTGATGTCAGGGCGACAGACATTCAAGAGTCCCTAGTAGGTGCCAGGCTCTGAGTTAGCCATGGTGAGTCACAAGAAAAATGACGCGAGGTCCCTGCTATGAAGGGACTCAGTCGAATGGGGAAGACAGACACCTGGGTTAAGAGTGCCGCGTGTGGGGTAAGCGAGGGTGCTTGGGAGAACAGAGGTTGCCCTTGACTCAACCTGTCGCTGATCGGGATCAGGGCAAGCTCTCCAGGGAAGACGGCATCCGAGCTGAGGAGGAGTGAGCCAAGCCAAAGAAAGGTGGAGAAGGAATGACAGGAGCAGAAGCACGAGGTGTGAAACCACTTGACAGGTGTGGGGCAGAGCAGGCTGCGATTATTAGGAAGGAAAATGCCAGCGAGGAGCAGGGGCGAGAGAAGAGGATGGAGGGGCAGGCGCGGCCACGCGAAGCAGAGAGGGCCCAGCCTCCTGAGCCAGAGTATAGACTTTATCCTGAGGGGAGCCACAGAAGGGGTTTTAAGCAGGTCAGATTTGCATCTTGATTAAACTGTCTGTCAGTTTGGGGGAAATCATTCAAATTGCCTGTGGGATGAATTGATTAAAGAATTCCATTGAAAGGGTAGATTTGCAAATCTTGCCCTAGTTGAGTGCAAGGCTCTCTTTTTCCAAGAGGGTTTGTCATGAGTCTGAGGCTTTTCTAGGGGGGGGGGCGCCTAAAACAATCTACAGGTAGATGCATGTATTTATCTGTAAAACATCATCCTCTGAGAGGATGCAGGACGTCTAAACGGTGCTTACAAGAAACAGTGTTTGCAGAGAGTTGGAGGGGGCTCCTACCCTTCCTTCCGCACTGCCTGACAGTATCAGGTTAGGAATGCAAACTGCTGTGCTCTCTCTGTTTTGTTTAGCAAAAGTCATCCGGGAAGGCGCTGTTTAACCTGAGTTGCAGCCACCTAAATCTTGCTGAAAAGGAGTATTTCGGATTAGAATTCTGTAGCCATTCTGGAAATAATGTAAGTTGGTTTCATTATAGGGTTCTTTGTGTCTACAATTACCTCTAAAATGCAGTTTGTGGCTGGGGACGTAGGGCTCAAACCTGACTGAGAAAGGAAAACGCGTTCAAACCCTTGCAAGATGCCTGGATTTAATAACAAGTTTCCCTCCTTGCCTATCTAAAATCACCTCAGTTTACCGAACAAACTCTTCTCCCCTCTGCTCCTCTTCTGTCACCCCGAGAACAGCAACCTCTGCTTTATCCGTTCTGATTTCCCAGACGCTGGACCTTAGCCTCCACAATGAAGACTCCTAACCTCACCAATGAGGATTCGGGGGGCTCTTTTTTCCCCCTCTCTCAGCTCCCAACATTCTCTGTGTCCTGCATTGGCATATCTGTTATCTGGCACCTTCCCAGAAAGGCTCATTAGATCTATTAAGGTGGCATTTGGGGGCTGTAGGATTCAAATGCAGAGCCAAATGCCTTCATTAGTCTTTGTAGTAACTAATGAGCCTTGGATGTGACACCTTTGTCACCCTACTTAGGCAGGGGAGCAGTGATTCAAATGTCAACAGCAAAGAGTTTATAGATCAACAACGTTCACTGTCACTGGAAAAATACAAGGGGGTTGATTGAGTGTGGTGTAGGTACGTCATCTCTTTGACACTGCTGTTTCTATCTATCTTTAGAAGGGGGTCTAAATAGTCTTGGTATTTGTTTATTTTGTGTTGACTTTTATCTGTTACCAAAAAAAAAAAAAAAAAAGCCGCACTCAAATGCCATGTCCTACCCATTTTTTTCATTAATGTTATCACAGGTCTGGTTGGAACTGCTGAAGCCCATCACAAAGCAAGTAAAAAGTAAGTATGGGAAATCAACTGAAGGGATCTAATTCCCAGTTACAACTTGAAAACATTTCAGCGACACCGCGCTATTCCTCACCAAATATAAGGGGAGAAAAAGGGCTTTGGGGCATTATTTTAATCCTTCACAGGGTCAGTGAGTGTAGCAATTAAAAAAATCATTTTAATTTTGCCCAAGATGAAAAAAAAATCATGCTGCTGGATCTTTGGGTAGATTGGAAGAACTCGGGTAGTGACAGCTCTCTGGGGATTGGCTCAAGCCTTGGAGCATCCTTGATGTCCCCCGGGGAAGGAAGAATTTCCTCTGCCCTTCAAGGTCCTTCTAGCAGGACTAAGAATCAAATTGACACGAGACAGATGAACAGGGGAAATTCAAATTTAATCTCGTACGTATGGGGAGGCCACACAGACATGGAAATTACCAAGACAGTCAGACAAAGTGAGGCCAGTGTATCATCCTGAACAAAGAAGGGGGTAGGGGTCTGGCACTTCAAAAGGAAAGAAAGCAATTCACAGGAAGAAGAAAAAGTAAATGTTTGGTAAACAAATGTTGGCTGGGACCCACTCAGAAACAATGGGACATAGAGGACTTTGATCAAACAGGCCTCGGGAGGTCCCTCCCTGTCTACCACACCTAGTTCATATTAGAATGTAGTTATCTAAGGTGATAGCTCTCTTCCTGGTACAGGCTCTCCTTTCCAATCTAAGTTTAACCAGTTGAGGGGGAGGTAAAGAGCATTTCCTGAATTGACTGGGTTTTGATTGCTTTTAATTCAAAACAATCTTTTTAAAAAAGATTTTATTTATTTGAGAGAGAGAGAGAGAGAGAATGAGAAGTAGAGGGGAGCAAAGCAGAAGGGGCAAGCAGATTTCCCACTGAGCAGGGAGCCGGACTAGGGGCTCCATCCCAGTACGCCAAGAACAGGACCTGAGCCAAAGACAGACACTTAACCCACTGAGCTCCTTAACTTAAAATACTCTAAGTGCCCAGCTGGCCCATCTTAGGCAACCTGACCTTGTTACTTATAAGGTCAATCTTCAATGCCATTCACCTTCTGCCTGAAGATGTTTTAGTTTTATCATGCCACAGACTTTGTCCATTTGTTTCAGTTCACATTCGAGTGCCTGCTATGTACGAAATCTCCCCCACCCCCACCCCGTATTTCAGCACCTAGTGTGGCGGTTCTGAAATTGCAGTGTGTGTTAGGATCACTTGTTCAAATGCAGATTCCCGGGCCTCATTCCCGGGTTTGGGGGCAGGCAACCTGCATGTTAAACAAATTCCACAGGTGTTTCTGAATGCAGGGGGAGTTCGGTCACACTTTGAGAAACGCCGTCCTAGGGTGTCTCTTCGCTCTACCTGCCCTCTCCGTGTTGGTTCTGTCTGCTCCCACCGCATTTTATTTATTATTATTATTTTTTAAAGACTTTATTTATTTGAGAGAGACAGAGAGAGCACAAGCAGGGTGGAGCAGCGGAGGGAGAGGGAGAGGCAGGCTCCCCGCCGAGCAGGGAGCCCGATGCGGGGCTCGATCCCAAGACCCCGGGATCACGACCTGAGCGGAAGGCAGACGCCTAACCGACTGAGCCACCCAGGCGCCCCCTCCCACCGCATTTTAATCGTCTGTCACATTAGTCCCACGGCTTCCTCCCTGATTCCCCCAATCCGTACTCTACCTTACTTCCGAGGGGAGCTACTGAAAATACAAAGGTGACCACCTCACGCTCCGGCGTCACGTGCTTCCGCGGCTCCTTGTTGCCCTTAGAATGGAGTCCGAACTCGTAAGCCCGCTCCGCCAAGCGCCCCTGCCTGTCTAGCCGGCCCGCTGCCACTGACCCCTTCGTATTCCTACCTCTCCTGACTGTGGCCAACTCCCTTCAGGCGTAGGGCTCTCCGAGAAAAGAAAAGATATCCACCTAAACCGGAATTTCAGATTAAGAAAGAAAGATTTTCTCCGTGTAAGGATGTCCTTGCGTTATCGTTGTTTATCTACAGTTCCGATCTAACCGGAGCCCTCTGTCCTCCCTCTCGGGCTTGCCGGGTACTCGGTGCTCGGTACTCAGTGCTCGCAGCCGTCTACGGGGCTGCCTCTTCTACCCGGCTATGAGGGCTTGCCCTTCCATTCCCGGTACTCGCCTAGGACAATGCTTGGCCTAGAATAGGCACTTGACAAATATTTGCTGAACGCATGCTGCTAATGGTGCACGGATGCGTTTGCTTTTTGATGCAAAGAGTTTCTTTTCTTCTTTTCAAATGCGAATAGGAGTGAAGGCAAGTAGATGTGTTTTCTTAAAGCAGATTTTAAGCAACAAAGCAGCAGCAGTCCATCCACTTCTAGTTCCCCTTCTGAGATGCTTGATGCCAGATGATAATCACCTGCTTCTAAAGCTGGGCCCTTCTCTCAGCCAGGAATGCAGAATCCCAAGTGGCAAGTGGTATCTATTTTTTAAATGGGACACCTCTTAGAGGACCCAGTAGGGCCCAGAAAGAGGCACAGCTTTACAAAAAGAAACTCAGAGGGAGAGAGGGTAGACGGGGGCAGGAGAACTTTCCCTATTGCTATCCACATAAAGACACAATCCAGAGATAGCACCATCTTAGAAATGTGAAAAATTGAAATTTAAAAGAAAAGTCTGAGGGAGGGAGTGATGGGGAGAGGGGGAGAGAGGACAGGGGGAAGTGTGTGTGTGTGTGTGTGTGTGTGTGTGTGTGTGGAAAGACCTGGAACTGTTGTGATGGACATTAAAATAAAACTTATGGAGATATTGTGTTTTAAGATCCTAAGGAGGTTGTTTTCAAATTTATGGTGAAATTTTTCCCAGTGGACCCGGGACATCTTCGAGAAGAGCTTACAAGGTAGGGTAACTTCCCTGTGTGTCTGCTGCATGGTATTACTTAAGAATCATTACTCTCCATTTATCAGAGAATGGGCTTCTTGCCTTCTTTGGAAAGCTTGGCTCTCAGTCACTCTCCGGGAGATGGTGAGGAGCTGGAGAGAAGATGGGCCTGGCTGGTCCCCAAAGTGTTAATCTTCCAAAGGGTGGGGACCTCAGGGAGAAGGAAGGGTGGCATCTAGCAGGGCAGCCAGCCTGGGTGCCCGCGTGGGGGTTCTGCCATTAATTGCTACCACAGTAAGAGCGCTTGCCTTCATCGCATCTGTGTTCTAACCAGAGGGCTGCTTGATGGCACAAATGTGATACCAGCTAATTTCTGTGGATATTGAAAACCGGGCGCGCGCGTGTGTTTGTGTGTGTGTGTGTGTGTGTGTGTGTGTGTGTGTGTGTGCATCCCATAGGTAGAGAGTGATGATGACGTCTACTTATAAAAAATTTAAAAAGTAAAAAAATAAAAAGTCTAAAGAATGATTTAAATAAATTATTTATCATGTATAATATAAATCATTGATAATTTTATTATAATTCTTTAATAATTATAAATTATTCATAATTTTATATAATTTTAACAACCATTTATAATTATACATTATTCATAATTTTAGATAGGTAAAATATTTTACACTCATAAAAATAAAAAAGTTAAAAAGTCTCCAGTATAAAGCATTTTTTAAAAAGTATATTTATACTTATATACAACGCCCTTCAAAATCAAAACGTAAACCTACTTCTCCAAAAATGCATTGTCAACCTAACACTCCTCCAAACCTGAATGTGCTTGCTAGACTCTAGAATCTTACCCTACAAGGGATATAGGCGATCATCTAGCCCAGCCCTCCTGGTCTACAGAGGAGGAAACGGTCCCGGGAGCTAGAGTGACTTGGCCGGGCCTTCCCCATCATAACAAGTCCAGTTCTTCTTTGCCCCTTTTGTACAGGGGGCCTTGTTTGCTGAAGGGGCTCCGCAGACGTCACTTTTCACAAGTCTGTCACTGGCTCGCCCCCTCTCTCCACGTTTGTGAGTTGTAGGCCACTTTCCCAGATAACCCGATATCTTGGTATCTATCGGTTTGCACTCGCTAACCCATTTCAGTTGAGTCTCACATTATGACCAATTTTAATGGAGATAAACTTTCTCCCCCCGCCGCCAAAAAAAAGAGAATGAGAAAATCAATGCGATGATAAATGATTCATCAGCTGTTCAGAGCGAGGATTTGGTATTTGTAGCAGGCAGCTGCCCTCTTAATAGCAAGGAACGTGTCAAATGACAAGAAGTTTCCTTTCTTGCTTGCTAGGAGCAAAATGAGATTCTCTTTCCCTTTAGCACTCGGGGCCTATTATTCTCATTTACATCTATATTTAAAAGCAGGCAATGGCAAAGTTTAGACTTCCTTTATTTTTTCCTCCGTTGAAGATACTTAACCATAGTTGACTTCACAAGGATGCCTTGTTTGGGACCAATCCATGAGTTTCTGAGAGTGGTATGCAAATATAAATTTTCTAATTGAGTCATTTCTAGCCCGTTAGGGGAGCTCATAATTTGAAGGTTTATAATGAAGTGTGCATTTATAAATTGAATAATCACCTACTAATTTTACCTGTTTTTTCTAATCTAGATTTTTATCTATCACCTGCAATTAATTTTGATTTACTACATTGCCTTCAAGGCTTAATTGATTTAAATTAAAAAAGTCCAGATAAAACGTTATTTAGAAAGGCACATCTTATATTGGGAAATGCCCACAGTAGATACTCCATGAACGTTTGAGTGTATAAAATAAAATATTGGAACCAATTTTGGACCACGGAAGAAAGCAGTCAATGATAGAATCTTCTTTTTACACATCTTTTCAAAAGTTGATTCTCTTCTGATAAGGGCTTAAAAGTGTGGGGCAAATGCAATCGCTTTGGCAAAGCTCTGATACCTACCTGCACTTTCTGGGTCCCTGACGAACCTTCCGTGGGCAAAAGGGCAGTGTGGCTTCACTCCATTCAGAACATAGGAATTTCCTGCCTGCTCTGTGCCAAGAGCTGGGCCGGGCTCTGGTGATATGGAGAAGGTGGTTCGGGTGAAACATGGCCTCACGTCCCTGATTTCTGCAACACAATCTTTTGGATAGGAGAAGGCCTCAGTTCAGTGCGTGACCTGACATCTGGCCACAGTTTCACTATCTTCGGGCAAAATGACCTTGCCAAAATCACGTAGCTCTGCCTTTCTATAATTGTAAAATGAGGGTGATTGTTCCTGCCCCACCAACCTAAGTTTTTTGATAGGGAGTGCTTGAGAGCATTTGGTAAACAGCGGCCCGAGCGGGCTTGGTCTTGCTGAATCTCCCTTTCTCTCCGGCTGGGTATGTATGTGGCTTTGCTACGTGGCAGAAGCCACAAGAGGATGATTGGCCAACTCCCTCAAGTTGGCAGGAGGATTTAGCCGGGGTGATTCCTAATGGCTGTGAGGCCTGCCAAAATGCTGCCGCAGCCGAGCTGTGGTCTGGGGCTGGTTTGGGGCTGAAGCAAAGCCTATGCATTAGTCACAATCCCAAAAAGACATCTCACTGTCTGGGGGTGCCGTTTCTTTCTTGAAACATCTTGGATCTGGGAGAAAGGAAATGATTCTCTCTTGTTCCTGTTTCTTTCTCAAGAGATTTTTCCCCAACTTCTTTTCAGGTATCTTTTTACTCTTCAAATAAAGAAGGATTTGGCTCTAGGAAGGCTTCCATGCAGTGAGAACTGCACAGCGTTGATGGTATCTCACATCCTACAATGTAAGTAGCAAACGTCGGCTTTGGGACCTGTCAGGCAGATAGAGAACCGAGCAAAGGAGCGGAGCACCCCACCCCCCTCCTGTGCCCATCCTGTGTTAGGACTTTTGGAGGAGAGAAAGCCTGCAAAAGGTGTACGGAATCCGCATGGGCCAGTAGAAAGAGGCTGGACATTATCGTCACTCAGCTTTGGATTCCAAATCCAGTCCCTGCTATGTTCTAGCTGTTACAGGCTTGGGTGAAGTCCCCTCACCTGTCTGTGCCTCAGGTGCCTAGTCTTTAGGATAGTGACAAGAAGAGTACCTTCTCACAGAGTGGTTGCATAGATTAAAAGTAAATGCCGATTTTCTTGCTATCATGGTGTAACTTCCTCCACCCCCCCACCCCCCCACCCCCCTCCAACCCCCCCCCCACCCCCGGCCTGGGGCTTGCTGTCCTGGAGCTGGGTTGGACTAATCTGTCCCGGCATGGATTTTGCCAGGCAAGCTCCACTCTCTCTGCTTGCCCCAGGATGCATTTCTGGTATGTGCTTTCTGCAGCACATTGTCATGTTTGATGGGATTTTTGCGTTGCTCTTTATCATGAGTCTGGAGAACAAAGCACAGAGGACAGCAGGTGAAAGACGCTAAAAGGGAAAAAGGCCCCAGGCGTCTATTAGCGTTCCCCATTTGCTGGCAGCCAAGTAGTTGGACTAGGGCTGAATAATGAAGGCAGGGACAAGGAGACCCGGGGAACGGTGGGGGCCAGCTTGGGAGGGGGTGAAGCTGGGCAGGCCAGGCTTCTCCTGCACCCCTAAGGCCGGGGTCGAAGCAGCTGGAGATAGTATTTCGTCTCCTATGGCTGGTGGACTCTATCTCTCCTAGAGAGGCCTTCCAAGAATAGGCTGTTCTTTACCACTTTTGCAGGATCATAATGTCATTTTTTGGCTTGTTTCACGAGTTTGGCGTTGACCTCTGTCCCTGACCTTCCTGACAGGCCAGAGCTGGTAGCCTTCTGATTTCACTGGGAACACCAGAATGAAGTGCTTGGATAGATAGACAGTATCTAAATCAGTGTTTACCGAGGGATGCCTGCCTGGGACAGGTGACAATAGCCCCAGGATATCAGGAATGCAGTGGACAGTGGGAGCAATGGTAATCAGGAAAGGCTTCTGGAGGAGGTGGCTTTTGTGCTGGACCTTAAAGGGGCACATGTGATGGGCAGAGACGCAGCTCAGGTACAGCTCAAGCATAGGGTCTGTTTAGGAGAGGTGGCAGAAAACTACGTGTCACACTGATGGGCTTTGAATGCTTGGCCCGTGGGAGGCACGGGGTAAGGCGGATAGACAAAACAATGTTGGGAGACTTATCCTTTTTCATTATCAGCCTGTTAATGACTTGGGCTCCCCAACAGCCTCTTGTGGCTGTTGGGGAGCCCAATTTCATTTTTAATAGCTGAGCATTATGGATTTGGGCATTCCCTAGTGGCCATTTGAGGCATAGCACAGAGGGCTTCAGTTTTTCTAGAGGATATTTTGTCAATACAAGTTCTTTCCATAGGGAAAAATCTAAAGTTTCAATGAGTCCCACTCCTCACAGTGCATGTCACTGGATGCTAAGGCAGTGTGCAGAACATCCGCAGGCGGCTCATTCGTTTGCTCATTTATTCATTCGTCCGATATTTATGTCCTAGGCACTCAAGAATCTCCACATGCTGACCTCATCTGCCTAAGTCTCTCTTACACATCCTTTTTATGAACACTCTTAGTAACTTCTTTGTCATTCATTCAACAAAAACTTATTGAGCACCTACCACATGGCAGGTACTGTTATAGGTGCGGGGAACACGGCAGTGAAGTGAACAGACACAAAGCCTTGCTCTCATGGAGCTCATATTTTGGCAGTGGAGGACAATCAGACAATAACCGAAATAAGGAAATATGTCATGTATGTTAGAAAGTGGTAAGTGCATCAGAGAAAATCACATATGGAAGGAAGATGGGGAATCCTGGGGGTGGGTACTGACTTTTTCAATAAGGTAGTCAGGGTAGGCTTCATTGTGAACATGACACGTGAACAAAGACTTGGAGGAGGTGAGAGGGGCAAGCCTTGCAGAAATCGGCTGGAAGGTTGTTCCAGGCAGAGAGAACATCCTGTGCAAAGGGCCTGAGGTGGGAGTGTGCCAGGAGTGTTCAAGAAACATTTAAGCAGGCTCTGTGGCTGGTGGAGCTGGGGGGTGGGGGAGAGTCATTGTGGAGGGCCTTAGAAGCCTATTAACGACCTAGAACATTACTCCACATGAGATGGGAAACCACTGATGCATGTTAAGCAGAGGAATGAGATGATCTGAATTAGGTTTTAATGGGAACATGTTGCTGCCAGGGTGAAAACCTTCCGAGGGAATGGGGGAAGTGGGGAGACCAGAGAAGAGGCCACTGCAGTAGAAAGAGGTGATGGTACTCTGGGCCACTGGTAACAGTGAAGATGCTCAGAACATTTGCTGTCTTCTTTGACTGCTGATATTTACTCATTTGTGTTTTGTAGGTCTCCTCCTAGATTGTCATAGTCTTGCATGGAGTGAAAAACCAGCAGTCTTATGCATTCTTGTGTTTTCCTAGGGTCAACATAGGGTCAGGGTCTTGCGCTTAATAAGTAGTAGGGTTGATGTGTGTGTGCGTGTGTCTTATTTTTTTAAGATTTTATTTATTGGGAGAGAGAGAGCGCGCGTGCGCGAGGGAGCAAAAACAGCTCTGTTGAGGTATAATTTACTTATCATAAAATTCACCCTTTTAAAGACTACAACTCAACAGTTTTTAGTAAATTTACAAAATTGCACAACCATTACCACAATCCAGTTTTAGAACATTCCCATCACACCGAGAGACCTCTCGTGCCCATCTGCAGTGACTCCCTGTTCCCGCACTCAGCCCCAGTAACCACTAATTTACTTTCTGTTTCTATAGATTTTGCCCTTTCTAGACATTTCAGTCAGAATGATAAAATATGTGGTCTTTTGCATCTATGTGGCTTTGTTTCACTCAGCATAAGATTTTTGAAATTCATGCATGTTCTAGCATGAATCGCAGTGGTTTCTTCCTTTCTTTTGCTGAGTAGTATTCTATTTTATGGACATGCCCCATATTGTTCATCTCTATACTTGACTGTGGACATTTGGATTGTTTCCAGCTTAGCTAATAGGAATAATGTTATGAACATTCATGTACAAGTCTTTGTTTGGACACATTCTCATTATCTCTTGAATAGATTCCTAAGACGGTAATTGCCTCATCTTCAGGTAAATTTATGTTGAAAATGTTAAGAAACTGCCAAACTGTTTTCCAAATTGTAACAATAAAACCAGAAACGTATCACATTTCCAATCTCTCCACATCTTCACCAATAGTTGGTATTATCTATTTTTTTTTTTTTGGTTGTGGCCATTCTAGTGGATATGAAGAGATATCCTATTGCAATTATAATTCACATTCTCCTAGTGAGTAATGATATGGAGCACCTTCTCATCTGTTTATTAACAGTCCCCATGTTTTTGTTGGCAAAATGCCTTTCAGATCTTTTGCCCATTTTAAAATGGATTGTCTTCTTACTGAATTTTAAGAGATTTTTATATATCCTTTTTAAAATTTTATTCATTTATTTTTTAAAGTGGTCTCTACGTGGGGCTCAAACTCACGACCCTGAGATCAAGAGTCACATGCTCTTCCAACTAAACCAGCCAGATTTTTATATATTCTGATTAAAAATCATTTATGAGATATGTAATTTGAAAATTTTTCCTCCAGCTTGGTGGCCTGACTTTCCGTTTCTTAATCCTGGCTTTTGGAGTGGAACAGTTTTTAATTTTGGCAGAATTCCCCTTTCTCAATATGTTTTAGTGGATCGTGCTTTTGGTGTACCTAAGAACTCTGCCTAACCTAAGGGCACAAAGATTTTCTCCTGTTTTCTTCCAGAGCCTTTGTAGGTTTGCCTCTTAGATTTAGATATACGACATTTTGAGTTTTTTTTTTTTTTTTTTTTGTCTGCTTGTATGGTGTATGTTGTGAAGTAGGGATCCGACTTCATTTTTTTTTTTCATGTGGTTGTCCATTTTCCCCATTTGTTGAAAAGACTATCATTTCCCCCATTGAATTGTCTTGGTGTCTTTATAAAAAAACCAATTGACCATTAATGTAAGGGTTTATTTCTGGATTCTTAACTATGTTCCATTGATCTATATGTCCTTATGTCATTATTACACTGTCTTATTTATTGTAGCTTTGTATTAAGTTTTGAAATAGGAAAGTGTATATCTTCCAACTTCATTCTTCTTTTTCTAAATTGTTTTGGCTATTTTGCATCCAATGCATTTCCACATAAGTTTTAAGATCATCTATCAATTTATATTTTTAAAAGTGGTGGGAATTGCATTGACTTTATAGATCAATTTTGGCAAAATTACCAGCTTAACAATATTGAATCTTATAATACATGATCCCCAAATGTCTCTCCATTTATATAGAGATTAAAAAATTTTCTCAGCAATGTTTTGTAATCATCAGTATACAAGCCTTATACTTCTTTTTGTTAAATTTATTCCTGAGCATTTTATTTTTTTAGATGCTATTGTAAATGGAACTTTCTTAGTTTCATTTTTGGATTGCTCACTGCTAGTGTATGCAAATGCAAGTACTTTTTGTATATTGATCTTCTATTTTGCTACCTTGATGAACTCCTATATTCTAGGAGTTTTGTGTGGATTCCCCAGGATTTTCCACACACACGACCAGGTTGACTACAAGTAAAGACAGTTTTATCTCTTCCTTTTCAGTGCAAATTATTGATATTTTTTCTTGTTGATTAATTGCACCGGCTAGAACCACCAGTACAATGGTGGATAGAAGAGGCAAGAACAGACGTCCTTGTCTTGTTTCTGGTCATAGGAGAAAGCATTCCGTTTCTCACCATTTAGTATGATTATGATGTTAGCTGTAGGTTTTTCATAGATAAACTTTATCAGGTTGAAGAAGTTCCCTTCTATTCCTTGTTTCTTGGATTTTAAAAACTTTTTTATTATTGTATTTTTTTTTTTGAAAGAGAGAGAGAGCAGGGGCTGGGTGAGGGGCAGAGAGAAAGAGAATCTTAAACAGGCTCCATGCCCCGTGTGGAGCTGGATGCGGGGCTCGACCTCATGACCCTGAAATCATGACCTGAGCTGAAATCAAAAGTCAGACGCTTAACTGACTGAGCCACCCAGGTGTCCCTGCATGGTTTTTTTTTTTTTTTTTAATCATGAAATGGTGTTGGATGTTTTCCAAAGCTTTTCTGCATCATTTTGAAATGATAATGTATTTTGTTGTCCCTTATTCTACTGACATAGTATATCACATTAATTAATCTTCACAAGTTGAACTGATATTGCAATCCTGGGATAAATCCCACTAGGTCATGATGTATAATCCTTTTTTTTTTTTATGTTTCTGGATTCAGTTTACTAGTATTTTGTTGAGGATTTTTGCCTCTGTATTCATGAGGTACATTGATCTGTAGTTTCCTTGTGATGACTTTGTCTGGTTTGGGTATCAGAGTAATACTGGCCTCATAGAATGAATTGGTAAATATGTCTTCTTCTATTTTCTGGAAGAGTTTGTGAAGAATTGGTCTTCATACCTTCTTTGAATATTTGATAGAATTAATCAGTGAAATCATATGGGCCTGACTGTGTTTTAATGAGATGTGTATGTTTATCAATTTTGGCAAAAAATAAATTAAAAAACCATTGATTTGGCCTTTTTAAAAAAAGCTTGTTATATGAGGATTTTCATTATAATGTGGCTTTTATTTTTTTAATAATGTGACTTCTAAAAAATATACATTACATACCTCATCTGTCATGAGCATGTCATCTGTCTAAAATGTAAGAAAAAATCAAGAGAAAAGAGGAAGTAAGTTTCCAGCGCTCAAAATCAGTGTCCCATGTCCATGTATTTTAGTTACAGGATTTCACGGAGAATGTATTTACTCTTAGAATTCATAAAATGCTAATAGTTTTGGATATCTAGGTTCTCAGTTAGAAGTCATAATTACAACCAAGTGTGGAGACCTTTTCGGGGGAAGTCAGTAACCAGGAAATGATTCATATCAATCTGACAGAGAGGGAAAAGGCATAAAAATTATAAAGAAGACACAATAGTTCAAGAATCGAAACATTTTGAAGCCATTAACTGTAGGGGCAGATATTCCTGTATACCCCAATCACCTCTATAGGCATTGTGCGATGCCAGATGTTTATAACAATAAACTAGAGACATCTAGAAAAGAGTAGATTATGATCAGGGATAAGCAGCCAGTGATTTGGAAAAGCCAGAATGATTTCCAGAATGATTCATTTACTGGGGATTCCAGATAGCTGGGGTTTTACTCGTTTCGTACAGAGTGATGAATGGCTGTGGCTGGCTTGCGCAGTACTTGGCTTTTATAGTCTCCTTTTCTGATAATATACAGTCAGGGTGGAGTGAGATTAAGGGCCCATATGAGTTTGCTAGGGTTGCTATAACAAAATACCAGAGACCAGGGGGCTTAAAGGGCCGAAATGTATTTTCTCACAGTTCTGGAGGCTAGAAATCCAAGCCTGAAGTGTCGGCAGCTTTGGTTTCTTCTGGGGCCTCTCTGCTTGGCTTGCAGATTGTTGCCCTCTGGATGCATCCTCACCTGCCCTTTGCCCTGTGCACCTGTGTTCCCGGTGTCTCTCTGCAGGGGTAAATTTCCTCTTCTTATAAGGACACTAGTCAGATTGGATTAGGGCCCACCCTACCGACTCATTTTAACTTAATCCCTTCTTTATAGGCCCTATCTCTAAATACAGTCACATTCTGAGGTATGGGGTTTAAGACTTCCACATGAATTTGAGGTGGGCAGTGGGGGGGGGGGAGGGATACCCAGTTCAACCCATAACAGGGACTGGTGAGAAGAAAAAGATCAGAAACAGAGTGTGGAAGAAGGAACTAATGAAATAGTCATCTGTGATCCCGGAGCCTGTAAGACATACACGGTGCCTGTGATTTACTATACTGAGACTTCAGAGCAATGCACTGCTTCTGATTTGAAAAAGACTCAGTTCCCTGCCCCCCCATATCCTAAAATATAAGTACATATAAGGCATGGCATGGGGGAGCCTAGGGCCACATTGGCTGCAAAGAAAGGGCTGTTTGCGGGAGGCCAGAGGGTCTGCTGAGTGCTCCATTCCTAAACTCCTCAATGCTAATGTGAAAAATGTCATTTCTCTGTCATGCAGCAGAACTGGGAGACTTTCATGAAGAAACAGATAAGAAACATCTGGCAGAAACCCGCTATTTACCAAACCAAGACTGTTTAGAGAGCAAGATCATGCACTTTCATCAGAAGCACGTGTGAGTACTTCAGCCAGCACCAGCTTCCACCAGCAGGGAACACAAAAGCTGGGGACAGACTCTTAAAAGCAAATCCTTAAGTCAGAGAAGCTTCGGGCTCAAGAATACACTGAGCTCCTCACGGAGCCCTTAGGGCGGAGGTGTCTTTCTTGCTGCATTTATTAGGCTCATAAATTCTTTCCCTTTGCAGGGGCAGGAGCCCAGCTGAAGCTGACATTCTGCTACTGGATATAGCAAGGAAGCTGGATATGTACGGCATCAGGCCTCACCCCGCCAGTGACGGCGAAGGCATGCAGATCCACCTGGCTGTCGCTCACATGGGAGTACTGGTGTTACGGGTAACAACTCTTTCCTTTAAAGGCCTGCAGCTTTGGGTGTTACCTTGGTTCCAACGTGGGTGTCCGTTCCTGAGGTGACCTCGCCCCTCAGTCTCACCACCAGCCAGAAAGGGGGGGGATATTTGTGAATATCTCCCCTCGATGTGCTTTGCTTCCCTTTGTGGTCTCTGACGGACTGTTTTGACTCTGAGGAGCTCACACATTTGATCGGGCCAGCATGGTGGAGAGAGAAAGTCAAGAGGCCCATTGGAACTTGTAGACCCTAAATACGAATATGGATTTTGGCATCTAAAAGCTTCGGCTGTGACACCAAGTGCACTCACCTTGTCCAAATCTACTAGAAACAACCCACGGGGACCAAATTAGAGCACCAAAGCAAGTCACCGACGGGTCAGGTGCAGACTCAGCTAGAAGAATCTTGGCCTTCTCATGTTTCAGGTTGTAAACTTTGCAGCACGAGAGTACACGGGTGGGCAAAAGACCCAGTGGGCCACAGGCATAGCTGTTCCCCCAGGAAGGAATTTTACCCATTCCACTCTAACTTCCCCCCATCGGTCCTACTGCGTGGGAGAAAATGGGGAAGCGGAGGGGAGCAAGGCCGTCGGGTTAGTTGTGAGCTCTTCCGGTGGGAGTACTTCTGTGGACAGTGTGGAATGATGTAGCCAGTCTATTTTGTCCCACCCCAAATCCAGTCAAAGAATACTTGTGTACTGAGTACTCTGTATGTGTTCGGTATTGCATTCTTCAAACAAAACCGGCTTTATTGAGATATAATTTGCATACTATACAATTCATCTGGTTTAACTCTTCAATTCAATGGGTTTGAGTATATTTACAGAGTCGGGCAGCAACTATTCATTCATTCATCCTTCCGTCAGTATAGTTACTGTATAGCCCCCTGTGCCAGATATTAGAGCTGCAGAGGTAAACAGGAGGGATCCTGACTTCGTGGACCTTGTATTCTACAAAGTCTTTTTTTTTTAAAAGATCTATTTATTTATTTATTTATTTGAGAGAGAGAGAGAGAGAGAGAGAGAGAGAACACGAGCAGGGGGAGGGGCAGAAGGACAGAAAGAGGAAGAGAGATCCTCAAGCAGACTCTCTGCTGAGTGCAGAGCCCAACACGGGGCTCGATCCCAGCACCCTGAGATCATGACCTGAGCCGAAATCAAGAGTCGGACACTCAACTGGCTGAGCCACCCAGGTGCCCCATGGACCTTGCCTTCTAACAGGGGAAAGACAGACAATGAGACAAGTAATTTTAAACAAATGCTATGTTTTTGTGCTCGAAGAAGTATGGGGTGCTAAGGTAACACATGTGAAAGGGGTTTAACATTTAAGCTAAGGGGGTGCCTTGGCTGGCTCAGTTGGAAGAGCTTGCGACTCTCTTGATCTCGGGGTCATGAGTTTGAACCCCACGATCGGGGTAGAGATGACTAAAAATAAGTAAATGAATAAACTTAAAAAAATTTAAGCCAAGACCTGAGGAAGTTGTCCAGATCAAAGAGATAGGGTTGGCAGGTGAGGGAGGGGATTCCAGACAAAGGGCACACAGACAAAGGCCCCAAGAAGGATAAAGGATGGCACAGTCAACAAACTAACATTAAGCCTGACCTATGGCTCCGGTCATTAAGATACTCACAATTTATTTGGAGAGACCAGAGAAATAGTGATCAATATCAGTCAGTAATCAAAAGCTAATCTTTCCTATCGACCTGAAGTTGCACGACAAGTATACATAAGAAACTAATAAATGTGGTTACCCATAGAGAATGGATAGATGGGTACAGAGGGACAGATACAGGAGTGATGGTGGTGGGAGCGAGACTTCTCGATGTATATATTTTTTGTATACCTTTGATTTTTGGACCACGTCAGCAAACAAATATCAAGCAACCGACCAACCAACAAATGGATAAATATAACTATATACAACATGTACCTATATATAGGTATAAGTATATATAACAATATTTTAGAGGGGATGCTACCAGACTGGCAAGACAGCTTGACTAGGGAGAAGGCAGTTCTGGGTAAGGAGAATGAGGAGCCCTCTGGGAAGGAAGGTACAGGGTTGGATGGAAGGGTGTTTTTTAAGGATCAGTGGGATAGAAGGCTGGATGCTCAATACAGCTGAGGCAGGACACCCCAGCCAAACGTGTTTAGACTTGATGACACACGCAGTGAGGAGCCATGGAAGGTGTTTGTGTAAATGGGGTGGCAGTCATCCCTTCCTCCCATGATCTCCCTATCCTGGCTGGAAACCTTCCCCAGGCATACCCCTTCTTGCTTGCACTTCGGAGCAGCCTTATGTCTCCCTCGAATGCCTTCTTTGGCCACAGCTTCTACCTAGTAGGACAGAATCAGTCTGTGCAAGAGGTAGGATGGTCCCATGCATGAGGTGCGTTTTCTAACGGGTTCTCATTGTCTTCCAAACCAGCGTGTGCTGACATTCACCTTGAAATCTGCCATGCCTGTCATTACAGGGAAATACAAAGATCAATACTTTCAACTGGGCTAAAATCCGCAAGTTGAGTTTTAAGAGAAAGCATTTTCTCATCAAACTTCATGCCAACATCTTGGTAAGTAGCTTTCTAATAAATTCTTTCACTTTCTGTTCACTTGGGATTTCTTGGTTGTTTCAGCAAATGGTCTGAATGTGAGTGGTGAAAGCTGAAGGGTGATGTACTCTCTCTTTTACCTCTACATAAATAAACCAGAGCGTTAGTCATATTTTTACTCAAGGCAAAACACCAAGAAATCCTATTGGCAGTTCAGAATGAATAAACTAGTGGGAAAACGGGGTGGCTGGAATGAAAGGCAAGTCTCCTTAAAAACCATTTTCTTTTTTCAGGGATTTGATAATCAAACGGAAGTGACCAGATCTAGGACTATGGACATGTTTATTTGCTGTTATCTGCCCCATTTTATATTTTCATCTCCTTTCCTTAAACAAAAATAACTGAACACCGAGTACATGCCAAATAATTGAACACCTACTATTTGCCAAAGCAGGATGTGGCGGAGGTGGGGTGGGGGTGGGGGTATAGATTAGGCAAAAGCAGCTCTTATTGGTCAAGGCTGCATTGTACAGGGTACGACAAAGGTACTAGAAAGGATGTTCTTTTGTGACTCTAAAGGAAATGAAAAATGTGTATCAACTAATTTTTTGACCTACAGAGGATGCAGTAGTGTGGCCTTACACCAAAGTGTTTATTTGAGCAGTTCAGGAGACTGTCTCCAGTGTGAAGCTTGTGGAGTGTCCCAGGGCTGCATGTGGGAACCTGGAAAGGAATGAGGGAAGGGGGGCTCAGCAGAAAACAGGGCTGCATGCACGCATGCACAAATGGGGGTCATAGAGTGGGTCGGGGGGATGGGGAAAACTTGAACTTTAGGTCTGAAAGGCTAAGCTCCCCTAGAGCAGATTAGGATATGCTAAATGAGCAATATAGAGCATTGTAGAACAGGGCAGCATAGGGAGGACTAAATGTTTCTAGCTGGTATGTTAAAAAGACGCCTATACATGTAATTATCCTATAAAGCCTACCATCTGTAAGGAAATCGCCTCCTCCCCGTGTTTCCTGTTGGTCATTTATAACTTCTTGTCACCTTGAAAGGATGTCCTTTGATGTTCATTTTAACCTAATTTACAACTTCATAGAAATGTTCCTGGCAGAGAAGAGGGGGTAAAAATGTGTTTGAGGTACGGGGGCTCCAGAGTGAGATTGGCTTCTCAGAGAGGGCTCTGTTTTTGAGCAGTGGCCCTGTCTGTTCCTCGGAAGGTTGCCAATCATTAGGTTTTAGTAGGTGTGAAGCCTGTAGGGAGCCAAGTGGAAAATCAGAAGCTGCACGGGCCCCTGGACCAACAGTTTGGAAAGCACTAGGATTCGAAGTTCTTTGATAGTCTTGAAGGATGTTTGGCTTGATGGAAATTGGTTTACACAGGTGTTGTGCAAGGACACCTTGGAGTTCACCATGGCCAGCCGAGATGCCTGCAAGGCTTTCTGGAAGACCTGTGTGGAGTACCATGCTTTCTTCAGACTTTCTGAAGAGCCCAAATCCAAGCCCAAAGCCCTACTGTGCAGCAAGGGTTCCAGTTTCCGCTATAGGTAATGAAATATTGCACATAGGTCAACTGTACACACAACTTCTTTTCAATAACGTGGAAGGCAGTGGAAGGCGTTGAATTCTAGAAGCAATGAAGAATCACTTAAAGGGTGATCCCCTTTACTGCTCCTTCTCTGTGTGACACATGAGGTCCATATTTCCCAACGGGGAGACAGGAGGAGGGAAGCACCCTAGTTAAGGGGCTAGATCAGAATATTGGCAAGGATTGGGGGGGTCTTATGCTGTTTGAGAAGATGTATTTAATGAACCTGTTGTTTTCCTTATATCACAACCTCTGTGCAAGCCATGGAAAGGAAAGCTCAACGACATCTGTTTGGTGGTGGTTGGTGAGAGACAGGTGGGGAGACAGGCTTGGAGGAGCTAAGGGAGGCAGAACGCTGAGCAGTATGGCAGTAGAGGCTCTTCGCGGCAGGGGACATTTTGGAGGAATGGAAGCAAGGTGAAAATATGATCTCGTTTTTACGCGAACACACCAGCCTAGGAATTCTTTGGAAGAAGCCTTCAAAACTCTTAGCTAAGATTTAAAAAACAAACAAACAAACAAACAAAAAAACCAAACCAAAAACAAAAAACCCACCTTCTAATTGAATGTTTCCCATAGGGGATTTTCAAATAGTGGAAGCCCGCCTCAGTAAGAACTGAGATCTTAAAAACATACATGTCTTTTGATGGAATCTTTCCAAAATGTATTTTACAAATCCCCGCCTTCTTAAACAGATGATACTGAGCATAGTTTGCCCTTCTCTGAATGACCGGAACTAATATAAACATCACTTATTATCCAGGGGAGGCGATGGCCTGGGGGTGGGGGGAGGCACGACAGTCCCTGCACCTCAGTGATAAATGGCTCAGACTTTTTGGGTTTTACTATTTTTCCTGATTTCTTTTTTGGCTCTTGCGTTTCTCCCAGCCGTCGGCTGGCTTTCTTTGCTGGTGTATGGTCTGGCTGGAGCGAACCTCTTCTGTTTAGTTAGCTGTTTTTCTTCTGTCAGGAATTGGGAAACTGGATAAATAGCCTTATTAGAAATTGTGTGTAAATTTGCAGGTAGGGAAAAGGCCTTTATAGGAGAGTCAGTTCATTTTCAAGGCCAGAATTTTTAACTGTGATATAGTCTTGTTCCGAAGCTTTTAAAAATCTTCTGGGTTCTGAGAAGTTGAGGTTGCTCTAGGCCTGATAGTTGAAAAAGCGGGTAGTATCATTACTGTGATGGTCAAAGATTCATGGCCTATGTCATTCATTGGGACTCCTGACTCCAACAGTAAATGAAGCTTTGGAGTTTTAGTAGCCTGAGTGGTGTTAATAAAATGTCTTATCTCATTCTTTACCACAGTGGAAGGACCCAAAGGCAGCTTTTGGAATATGGAAAGAAAGGGAGGTTGAGGAGCTTGCCATTTGAGAGGTACATGGTTTTTTCTCTCTCTCTCTCATGTTGATTTTAAGCTGAATGTAGAGATTTCTATGTATTCTGTATGTGCTTGCAGACCATTTCAATTCCTTCTCTGTTTGCGGATTGCAGGAAACATTACCCATCTCAGTACCATGAGCGACAATGCAGGTCCTCACCGGACCTCCTCTCTGATGTGTCAAAACAAGTAAGGTTTCTGAAAATCCCTTCTTCTTTAGATAAATGTACTGCATCTACATGTCAAATGCTTTTAAGAATTGATTCTGCCAGAATGTCCCGGTGTGTAAAAAGGCGACTCTGTTTGAGTTAGGCTAGCCTCCTCAGGAGGTCTGTCAGCTCAGTCTTTCCAGCCAATAGAAGACCATTTAATAAATCACCACTGGTGTGTATCTTATGGACTGAAAGGATCTGGCGCATCTCTAAATTGCAACTTGTATTGCTAACATCGTGCAAAATGCAGATCCAAATGAATTTCTAAAACTAAAAAGCTTTTTTTTTTTTTTTACCTAATGAAAAATTTTAAGGCTTAGAGGAAGCTCCAAGGTCTTGGGTTAACGTTTTAAAGTACTCTTGCTGTGTAATTTTGTCACTTAATTCAAGAACAAAGTGCTATTCTCCTGGAATCATGAGATGATGGCTTCATTTGAGTTTTATAAGCATTAACCATGGTAATTATTTTGCTTTTGCTCTCCCTAAAAAAAAAAAATAATTATAGGTCTCACAAACTCTCATGTCTTCATTCAAATCATAGGCAGTTTTTATTTCAAAGGCGTCACAGAGGTATAATGCTGGAAGGTGCCATCTAACATGTGACCCTCTCATGCATAGCCCTCCTTCCCACCATTTTACAGAGAATAGGGAGGAGGCTGGAGCAGGGAGGTTAGGAGGCCCACCTAAGGTTACACAGCAGAGCCAGAACCAGAAGGCAGAACCCCTGGCTCATTTATAAATGAGCTACTAAACCATACTGCCTGGAGTCCCACGCCGGCTGAAGAACATGGAGAACTCAGAGGCAGGGAGTGGGATGCAGTGAGAAAGGAGACTGTCGTGTGTATTTTTTAGCACATGGATTGGGATATGGTACAAGGTATTTCCCATTCTGTATCCATTCATCAGCCTTGGAATAGAATATGGATCGATATGACCTTGTGAAAAATACCTTTGTGAAATTCAAGGCGTTTAGATCCCTGCTCCCACGCCAACCAAATGGCTTTTCCCTTCTTTCACCAACATGTCCTCTCTTGCAAGGTGGAAGATTTGAGACTAGCGTACGGCGGTGGGTATTACCGAAATGTGAATGGAGTGCACGCATCGGAGCCGGTGCTAGACCATAGGAGGAGAAACTCAGCGGTGGAGGTGACGTTTGCAGCCGAGCTGGAGCGTTCCAAACCAGAGGCGGATCCCACACTGTTACATCAGTCCCAAAGCAGTTCCTCTTTCCCTTTTATTTATACAGACCCTGTCTTTAGCACTGACCTGGATCCCAGAGACTACTTTGAGGAAAGGAGTCCTCTGAGCTCCTTCCAACCAAGCTGTAAGTTTGCTGACAATCACATGAGCGCATCTTCTGGCCTTGCAAGCAAAGTGAGTCCAGCAAGGCAGCTAACTTACACAGATGTGCCCTATATTCCTTGTACTGGTCAGCAGGTCGATATTATGCCTCCCCAAGTCTTTTTTTATGTGGACAGACCACCCCAGGTGCCCAAACGGTCCCCAGTCATGGCAGAGGAAAGGGAAAGGCCAGACAGCTGTCTAGAGCCCGCTGCAATGAAGCCAGCCAAAAGAAGCCCAAGGAATGTCAGAATGAAGAGCTTTCAGCAAGACTTTCAAGAACTCCAAGAAGCTATGGCCAGGACTAGTGGTAGGAGCAACATCAACGTAGATCTGGAAGCGGAAGACCCAAATTTAGAAGATGCATTTGCATATAGCATTCAAGAGCAAACCCCGAAACGATCCCAGAGCCAATCAGACATGAAAACGATCCGTTTTCCTTTTGGGTCCGAATTTAGACCTTTAGGGCCTTGTCCTACTCTGAGTCGTAAAGCTGACCTTTTTACATATATGTTTGCAGAGCAGGAGTTTCCAACAGTTTTAATGGATCAGGGAGCAACAGAAAGGTATGTAACTAGTGAATCCAGTGATTCAGAATCAGAAATTCTTAAACCAGACTACTACTCTTTGTATGGCAAAGGAACAAGGTCACCCATGGCCAGAATCCGCTTATCTTCTGGTAGTCTACAGCTTGATGAAGAGGATGAAGGTGTTTCTTTCAATACGCCAACTGCTGAAGACAGGACTTTGCTAAAACCATGTAATTACTTTTTAGCTTAAAAGTGTGAACTCAGTGAACATTTCTGGGCCAGTTCCATGTTGCCAACTTAGGTAAAATATAAGGAACGTTCTGCACAAACCATTTTCTTAGTTATCATTCGTTGGTATTAAGGGGATCTCCTACTTTTGGGCACCTAGCTTATTAAAGATCCAGCTGCTGCCTCGTTCCTCAAGCTCCCCTCCTCAGTTTCCTCTGAAGGGACTCTGGAACATACCCTTTCCTCACCAGCACCGTGGTCAGGCAAGGTGGCTACTTGTCATCTCCGTTTTACGTTTCCCCATAGAGACATTATCGATGAAGTTCAGGCTCTTCCACACTGAATAATGGTGACAGTATGGGTTGGCATAGCATCGGCCTCTGATGTCCTTTAGTGATTTGGTAGATTGTGACTGTGTTGGTCATTTTGTTCTTAAGCCATACTGTGACTAAAGGTTCCAGTAAAAATGGTCCTGTCGTGTGTTAAAGACTTCAATTTTTATAACATTTATTAGGGGGAGCATGGCCCTCCTATACCTCAGGAACAAGTTGGTGGCATAGATCCTCTCATCAGAATACAAGTTTTTAATGCATCTAGGACTTGGAAGAATTCTAAACCTTGGAAATTCATGAATTAATCAATTTCTAAAGCCAGATATATGCCCGATGAAGATATTATGACGTTTGACTTACTACTTCTGTACTCTTAACTATCTATTATATGTAGTGACAGATAAAAATTAACATGTTGGTTTATCTACTTTCTCCTGCAAGACTTTATTTTTTTGCCGTCTCTTGTTGCATGTATATGTAGGCAAGGAAATGAGATGAATGGTATTTTAATAAAGAGTGATGGAAATCCATTTATTTAAAAAAAAGAAGTTGCAAGTATGATCTTCATTTTGTTTTAGTCAACTTCAGAAATGATTGGTTCTGGTCTATTACCAAGGGAAGGGACAGTTAATAAGAAAAAGGAAGGAGGCAGGGGAAAACGTAGAGTCAGGGAGGGAGAAGTGGTAGAATTGGGGTAGCTGATGAGAAGAAGGATAGTGCTAAAACCAGACTGAGTTCATGAACCAAGAGTCTATTCTGGAGAGAACGAGGGAGAGAGCAGAAGCAGAGGGGGAGGGCCAGAGGGAGAGGGAGAAGCAGATACCCCACTGAGCAGGGAGCCCAATGACGTGGGGCTTGATCCCAGGACTTTGGGATCATGACTTGAGCCGAAGGCAGACACTTAACTGACTGAGCCACTCAGGTGCCCCGTAAGTGTGTGTATGTGTACACACACACACACACACACACACACACACAGCTTGCATCGTGTTCTTACTTTCTTTGTCCTTATATCAGAAAAATTCCTTTTAATATACCTTTCTCTAGCCTTTCCCACATTCTAGCACTTTCTTCCCTGCTCCTACCCAGTAACATGAATGTAAAAAAGCGATTTAATAATAATAATATATTGAAGCCCAGTCACCTATATGTTAATCCTATAGATCCTCAGAGCTATAGTAAGTTCATCCTTGACCTTTTCTCTAGGACAAACTCAAATTCCTTTAGGCTTACATGCTCTTTCTCATCTCAATTTCTGGAAGTCTTTGTGAAATTTGTTCTCCCCAGAGAACTATAGGGTTCAAATCTGTATTTGATTTCCTAATAAAACCTAACTAGGGTGACCACACAACATATTGTCCAACCTAGGGCATTTCTGAGTGAAAGAGGACTCTACCAATACTTTTGTCAGGACAGGGGGACAGATATGCATGGTAGCTATAATCAGTGCTTAAATCTGAAGAACACCTTCTAGTTTCCAATGGAGACGTTGGTGTTAAAGTTCCAATAACAAATTAAAGAGCAGAGGAGACAAAATTTGAAACAATTAAAGTTCTGCCCCATACCCCCACCTTGAGAAAACAAACACTGAGGACCATGAAATTTAAATATTTATTTTTCAATCCCCCACAACATTGGAGTATGCTTCGCCTAGAAACAGTTTACAGGACTAATAACTCTAATGAATAAGCAATATAATTCCTATCCATGATGCAGCTGTGTTGTAAAGTTTCAAATAATCCATTTATAAATTCGTTGCTTTTGCTTTTACAAAAATATTCATTCAACCCATGATATGAGTTGCAAAATTATTTCTAGACCTCTACAAATTATAAACTGTAATTGCATTTCAGTCACACAGCAGGTGAAAATTTCAACTGAACCATTACTTCAAAATACAAGCATTAAAAGTAATTGTTACAGTATAGGCACCAATGAAAAGAACTTTCTTGGCATATGACATGACCACGACTTATTCAAGTGTCTGTATTATTACAGAAAGAGAAGAGGTAATGGCCACTTTGACTAAAAACTGTATTCTTTACTTGAAGAACACCTTTCTTCTAATATTTGGCAATTATTCCGATTTTTAGAAATGACTTCTGTGCAAAAACCAAACTGTGCAGATCCAAACAACAAAACGTTAACTACCAAAACTAATTAATATCAATAATTCTACAACTACTGAAATATAGCCCCAGTTTGGAACTTAGGCAGGCATAATATATATATTGGGCTTAAAAGAAAAAAGGTATTACCCATGTAACAGTACCATAAATATAACTGAAAATAACTGTACAGTCTAACTTAACTTTTGTACGGACACAGGTCATCCTGTACTCTGGTTATTTTCATATGAACTAGAAAATGCTTATTTAAATACCCTTTCAAAAATGAACAAATGATGCTTATGTACTGGATAATTATGGAGAACAAAAATGTATAAATAGTTTATAGGACATTTCACTACCATGACAAAAATATGCTGGTGTAAGTTATATTCATACCTGTTGATCAGGTACTTAATCACATGATTATCAGCTTTTACTTAAGCTCCCCAAATCCAAGCAATATAATATGCTATATGAGTTGAAGATTTTAAAAATGAAGACTGATAAATTCCTCCAGTATTGCCAAAGACCCATCCTTGGCTAATTAGTATTGCTTTAATTTTCCAACCATGTTAAATAAGGGTTAACTGCCTCTTCTGCAAGAGAAGGTCAATACTGCACACCAAGAGGTACCTCTGTTGCTACATGTTGCCTATAGATGCTTCAAACACAGGGCTCTCAAATGGGATCGTCATTGAGCTGCCTGGAAAATCATCCCAACTTGGTAGAGGGAGTCAATACTTTTCAGGTTTCATTTCCAAGAGCTTATTAAAAACTTCCGTTTTAAGAAGAAATGACTTGTTTCCACCTCCCCACCAATAGTCACTTTTAGAATATGCTTGTGTTTTTTTTTTTTTTTAAGTGTTTTGAGGCTTGATGATTTACAAACATTGAATATTTAGGATGACTTTGAAAGACCTGTACGTTTCATGAGTGTACAGTTAACTAAGGATCAAAACATGAAAGGTATTCATCCCAGTTAACTTAAATAATAATGATACCTAAAAGCAAAACTGTATCTCAACATTTAGTAGAATACAGATGAAACTATAGTATTAAAAGTTATTCCTTACAAAATAATCTCTTTAAAATATAAAATGATAAACACCATCACAAAATAGTTGAAGAGCTTCTTCCAAATCTTCAATGTTGCAAAGATCCAAAAGGCACATGGAGCTCATGAGTTAAGCATTGTTAAGCTTGGAGTAGCTTTGGTGGGTTTCTCTGGGTCCATATGAAATAGAAGCCGATAATAAGTTCCTTAGGGGGATTCATCTGCTGAACACCTATAAAATGAAGAAAAATTTAAACCTATATACAACTACACATGTTTATATTTCTCATCTGTATGAACTCTGCAATAAAGGTACTGATTCAGCAAACTAAATTCTTTTACTGAATATCATCAGGTAGACGTTAACATATAAAGAAGTTCAAAAATCTCTTCTGTAGGGGTGCCTGGGTGGCTCAGTTGGTTTAAGCGTCTGACTCTTGATCTCAGCTCAGGTCTTGATCTCAGGGTTGTGAGTTCAGGCTCCATGTGGGGCCCACTTAAAAACAAAATCCCTTCCGGGGTGCCTGGGTGGCTCAGTCGTTAAGCGTCTGCCTTCGGCTCAGGTCATGATCTCGGGGTCCTGGGATCGAGCCCCGCATCGGGCTCCCTGCTCCACGGGAAGCCTGCTTCTCCCTCTCCCACTCCCCCTGCTTGTGTTCCCTCTCTCGCTGTGTCTCTCTCTCTCTCAAATAAATAAAATCTTTAAAAAAAAAAACAAACCA
Source organism: Zalophus californianus (assembly GCF_009762305.2). NCBI lineage: Eukaryota > Metazoa > Chordata > Mammalia > Carnivora > Otariidae > Zalophus > Zalophus californianus. The sequence continues at coordinate 19,299,952 of NC_045612.1, forward strand.
AACCAAACAAAAAAACCAAAATCCCATCCATATCTGGTTTGACAACCTCCAGTTGACTTGTTTGCAAATTGGAAAAGAGCGGGAAGTTGTCCATGAAAATCTAAGGGATTTTGAAGAGGGGTTAGTTTAGTGTATGAGGACAAATAGGCTTCATCAGATAGAAGATCTATCAGAGCGTGTGATTTCACAGGCCGTATAGTTTGTTCCAACTGGATCCCAGTGGCATCACAAAGATAAACAAGTAGAAAGATGCACCGAGAAGCGATATATCACGGGATTGAGACTAGAATTAGTATTGCTTTATTCTGTTGGAGCTAAGAAGGTGTGTGCATGCATACAAAAGTCTGGTTTAAAAAGAGAACGTAAAAATTAAATGTATGAACTTTATTGAATAGGAACAAAGTTAAACCAACAATTTGAGACAGTGTGGAAACTGAAGTCAATCATAAGGACCTTCTGTAGTCTATACTGACTTCCTCTACCTACAATCCTTCCCTTAACTTTACTTACGGGGGCTAAACGTAAGAACTTCAGCACTGGAAGCTATGTGAATAGTAGTGTGATGAGGGTAGTGGCAAGAATGAAAACATTCCTAAGTGGTATCTACAAGGGCCCAAATAAAAATATGCTCTGTGACCTTTCGTCTATACCCCTACTAGCAGGCGAAGGAGAAAAAAACCAAAACAGGCCATTTCTTTCAGGGGGAAAAGTACCTTGTAATGCCCAAAGATAATTCCAAAAGCTCGTGTTTAAGATGGGCGACAAACAAAACAGTTTTAAGCATACAACTATTAAGAAGTGACTTAATAATTAGGAATAGTTGAAATGACTGAATCAAGGTAATCATATCGTATCATAAACATCCCACAGAAAATGTCAAAATAATTTCTTAAATGACATTTCAAGCTTACTTTTGAAATTTTTCAATTAATTTCTTCACCATTTTATCTGTGATGCCAGGACAGGCGGCTTCAGCCACAGCAATACTTTTCTCAAGTTCTTCAATTGCCTGATTCCTGCTAGCATTATTCTCATCCTGCTGTTTAAGCTGAGAAAGATCAATAGCAATAACATTTAAAATTACCAGACTTCTTAACATAGATATCCAAAGCTAATGAATCCGTACTTACTTCAGCAAATGCAGGTGTGATTATCATAGACAAACAGCTCAGGGTTTGCACAAGATCTTGCTCCTTGGAACAAATAATATAGATCATGCCCATGAAATGAACATAATAAGTCATGGTGTTCTTATTCTGTAACAAGCGAGCACTAATTTGAAACCTCCCTCCCAAAAGGCCCAATATAAGGCACGTCTCCATGCTTCCTTCCCACCCATCCATCATCCGGAAGGCCTCTAACCTCTAGGATTACATCAGATATCCACGATTCCACTGGGTGTATGCATGTCTAGGTAAATTGCATTTAAAAAACATACCGATGGCCACTTAAACGACTTCCGTGACCTTTACTTAATTAGCTCAAAACTAATGGCAAGTGAAGCATACTATGGACACAGTGAGATAGGCGGGCATTTAGGGGTATTAAATTCTAATAATTTTTGGCCATCATAATCTCACTCCATTAGTCCAAAAGAATCTATCGAGAGGAAGTGATCAATGCCATGTACATACAGCCCCATTCTGTAGCTTCTTTGGATCAGGCTTCTTCCGCACGGTGGTAAAGCTCCATTCGGGATGAGTATTATTTTCTCTGCTGGTGGGTTCCCTAAAGAGATGGCCCAAAATACTAATATAAGTTCCTAAATAATTCAGCTTGGTGAAAATATCAAATCATTGATTCCAAATCAATGCAGCCAGACTCTGAAGAGTTGTTCCGATATATAAAAAATCAGAGTATAAAAAAAGCATTTGGGGGGCGCCTGGGTGGTTCAGTTGGTTAAGCGACTGCCTTTGGCTCAGGTCATGATCTCGGGGTCCTGGGATTGAGCCCCGCATCGGGCTCCCTGCTCCACGGGAAGCCTGCTTCTCCCTCTCCCACTCCCACTCCCCTGCTTGTGTTCCCTCTCTCGCTGTCTCTCTGTCAAATAAATAAATAAATAATCTAAAAAAAAAAAAAGCATTTGGGGGCGCCTGGGTGGCTCAGTCATTAAGTGTCTGCCTTCTGCTCAGGTCATGATCTTGCGGTCCTGGGATCGAGCCCCGCATCGGGCTCCCTGCTTCGAGGGAAGCCTGCTTCTCCCTCTCCCACTCCCCTTGCTTGTGTTCCCTCTCTTGCTGTCTCTCTCTGTCAAATAAATAAATAAAATCTTAAAAAAAAAAAAGCATTTGATCTTGGTTTTGGGTGGATACTACAATGTACTGGAGAAGAGCAGTGGTCTTCAATTCCTAAGTGTGCATCAGAATCACAGGTGGAGACCTCTTACCACGTAGATAAAGGCCTGCCCCCACCCCTCCCCACTGACTGGATCAGGATCTCCTGGGGCGTGGCTTTTGGTTCTTTTTTAAAGTTCCATGGGCTACTTTCATGGGCAGCCATGGCCAACAAACCATTACAACAGGGCACAAAAATCGTCCTGGTATTTTTTTTTTTAAAGTAGGGCAATTTCTCATAAATGCAGGACTCTGAGAGTATTATCAAAAGAAATTTTGTGTTGCCGTTGTGCCGATTCAGCCAGTGGAAGAGTAAATTCTGGTGTAACCTACAGACTTCCCTGGTCTCCATTAAGTTATGGACTTAGAATCTCAGATGTCAATGTCAATGCTGTGGTTAGAAAACCGGTGGAACTTTTTTAGGGAGGTAGAAATCATATATAGATGAATATTTAAATATATCAGTGTGATCACAGTTTAGTATGTGGCCAAGGGGTGGGAAAGGCCTGGAGGTCAGTTCTCCAGAAGGATTTTGCAGGTTCCCCCAAAGTATGAGAAGACACAGCCCCTTATCACTTTGGGCAAACTAATATAACACTTTTTAATTGAATCTTGTTCCAAAATTTTGTAATATACTCAAGTATCCACTAGGGGTTAGACCGAGACCATTTAAAAATAGAGCAATTCACTTCTAAGAAAAAACCTGTTTCCAAATTCATTGTACTCCACAGACTGTGATTTTAAAAGATTTCCACAGTTTCTACCGTAAAACTTTAAAATAAGGTTTATATTTTATGCTAGAGAAAGCATAGTGGATACTAGTTAAAAGATAGGCAATATTAGAATGGGCTACCTACATAAAAATTGAATGATTTGGGCGCCTGGGTGGCTCAGTTGGTTAAGCGACTGCCTTCGGCTCAGGTCATGATCCTGGAGTCCCGGGATCGAGTCCCACATCGGGCTCCCTGCTCAGCGGGGAGTCTGCTTCTCCCTCTGACCCTCTTCCCTCTCGTGCTCTCTATCTCTCATTCTCTCTCTCTCAAATAAATAAATAAAATCTTTAAAAAAAATTGAATGATTTGTACATACGAATCAGAGCCCTCAGAATCAGATTCATCATCACTGTGCCCTTCTGCCTTCCATCTCTTAAAGCGATCTATCAGTTCGGTCAGATAAGAAGTCTTCTTTGAATTTTTTACAATGAATTTGTGTTTCAGAAGTTCTTTAGCTGTAGGACGCTAGGGAAAGAGGAAGGACACAAGAATACTTCCAGGTTCTTTATGATTGCAAGGGGTAGTAAAAAATTATTTCAATGATTAAGCAGAAAAGGTACATCTGAAAAGTAGGTCTATAAACATGAGGACAACTAAAATGCTGTAGGGCAATAAACAGCTAATTCTACTTTTTGAAGTGGCTCAAGGCAACCAAATTGAATTTACTACCTTTGTACCAATTTGTTCAAGCCCAGGGGGCGAAAAGGTGGCCTACCTACCAGCAAACTGGCAGGCAGGGACCTCTCAAAAGCAAAGAAACACAGAATAGGATTTTGAAAATAAGTTAACATTTAAAAGCATTTCAACAACAACAACAAAATAAAATAAAAACATTTCAACATAGTGCTTTCAAATACTCTTATTATATTTACTGTAAGTTGGACAAATGGATGACAACTAGCAAGGCTGTAACTTTATCATCTGCACACATCTTATGATCCCCAGATTAATCCTTTCTCCATCACACATTAATTCATAGTGCATCTAAATGCAAATACCGGGTGCTGTGGGGGATATTTCTCCCCTAGGGTTTTGTTAATATCAGAATATTCATTCTCAACTTAAAAACAGTTACATCAAAAATTAGTTCTTGTACATTTCTAGCTTCTAGAAGTCACCAGGCAGCTTTATTTTAGAAACAGTAAAGCAACTGTGATCAAATCTGCCAGGTAAATGAGTGGAGTTCATTAGACTTCAGTAAAAGCATACAACTTCATATGCTGGAATTTCTCAACATTAAATTTTCAAAGAAGTGAAACGCACACATCACTTTCCATGAAAAATGAAAACACAGTTGAATAAAAATCACTGTGGATAGTTACACGTGTACTTTAATAATGACTTCCTATAACAGGAACTTCATTTCTCAAACTTCTTTCCCTCTGAAATAAGAAATGATCAACAGAATAAGGAAGGAACTAGGGACCATGAGAAAGAGAAAAAGATACGGAGGAAGGAGAAAAGTAAGGATCTTGTTAAGGACTGAACAGCATTAGCAAGAGAGAAGGAAGATCCAGGTTCCTAGAAGGATCTTAGACAATTTTCACATGCACTGTATTCCTCACTGTAGAAAAACCCCATTTGCTTATATAGATTTAATAATCAAAAACAAATAGTAACAGCAATATGTACTCACAAATGACGGATCTTTGTTCAGGCAAGCATCAATAAACTCCTTAAAGGACTTAGTAAAGTCTCCAACAAGAGTTGGAGGATTGTTTTTTGGAATAAGAAACAGAACTCTCATCGGATGCATATCAGAGTTAGGTGGCTCTCCTTTGGCTAGCTCAATAGCAGTGATTCCCAATGACCAAATGTCAGCCTGGCGTAAGAGAGAGAAAAAAGTGTTAGCTCAAAATTCCATTCCAACAGACTGCCATGAAACAGCCTGTGCGTCACATGATATTAAAGTGTCTCAAGAGGGGCACCTGGCTGGCTCAGTCAGAAGAGCGTGTGACTCTTGATCGTGGGCTCGTGAGTTTGAGCCCCATGTTGGGGGCAGAGAGGAAATTTAAAAAAAATAAAATGTCTCAAAAAATGTAATGTAAATGTAATAAATGTTTACTAATTAAATTCATTTATTTAAAAAAATTATCAAATTCCTTAACGTTTTGCCAGGCACCACATTCTGGGCACTGAGGATTGAGGTGGTGAATAAAGCAGACAAAAATCCCTGCTGCCAAGGGGCTTGTGTTCCAACAGAAGGGACAGATAAGTAAATAAATATGATGTCAGGCGGTGCTAGGTTCTGTGAAGAAAAGAATAAAATCAGGATAAGGGAATCATGAATGATGGGGTCAGGGGGCTGCAAATTTTACACAGGATGGCTAGGGAAGACTGCTCTGTGAGGTAATGGGTTGTTTTATTTTTTTAAGATTTATTTATTTATTTTAGAGGGGAGGAACAGAGGGAGAGGGAGAGTATCTCAAGCAGACTCCACGCTGAGTGCCGAGCCCAACATGGGGCTGATCCTACAACCCCAAGATCATGACCTGAGTGGAAACTAAGAGTTGGACGTCCAACTGACTGCACCACCCAGGCGCCCCCACCGTGAAGTAATGCTTAAGCAGAGACCTGATTGGAAGGAAGGTTATTCCAGATAGAGGGAAGGGTGAGTGCAAAGATCCTGAGGCCAGAGTGGTACTTGATATGTTTGAGGAACAGCAGTGAGGCCCCTGTGGTCGAAGGAGACAGAATATAGAGGAGAATAAAAGGAGAGGAGGCTGGGGAGGCAGACAAGGGCCAGATCATAGACAGCTATGTATGTGATAGTAAGGACCTTGGATTTTATTCTAAGTGGGATGGAAGGCTATTGAAGGGAAGAGGCTCAAAATATTATCAGCATCCTGGGAACTTATGATTTAGCAGGAACACCTGACATAACACTAGCTTTCAAAATCCTTTTAAAAGAAGGAAAATTTGGGCAGTTTCTTTACATCGAATAGCATGCTATATAAAACCTATTATTAAAAACAAAACAGCTTTGTACAGGTAACACTTTACTTTTGAGTCATAAGCTGACTGTTGAATAACTTCAGGAGCCATCCAAAATGGTGTTCCCACAAAGGTATTTCTTTTGATTTGTGTATCTGTCAGCTGGCCAGCAACTCCAAAGTCAGCCAGTTTAACATCTCCTTGTTCCGACAGTAAGACGTTGGCAGCTGTGGGGAAAAAAGAAACGAAAACCCCTCAGCTTCCTCAGAATGCAGCTATGTTTCCCAGGTTCATATAAGATTTCTGTATACCTTTTATGTCTCGGTGAATTTTCTTTTCTGAATGCAGATAGTCCAGACCTTTCAAAATTTCCTTCAGCATGGTAGCAATCTGGAACTCATCAAATGGACCAGCTCGAAGCTGAGGGGGGAAAACACACACACTTTTACACACGTCCGAACAATCTAGTTCAAACTTGATATTATCTTTGAAACAAGGGAATCACTTAAATATACGAAGCAATTCTGCTTATTGAGCCAATATTGAAACAATGGGGAAAACAACTTAAAAGATGAGGGAAGAGAGTAAACAAGTTAAGTCAAAAGGCTGAAAGGGTTTTTAAATGATTAGATTTAATCTCGAAAGATAATAGAAGCATTGTGACCTCTGTACCAGCTCCACGTCCCGAGGTTCCTAAATATTTACATCCAAGATTTAAGAAATATGCTTAAACAAGACAGAATTAGCTTTCTTTTCTTTTTGGCTAGGAAAAAAAGAAATCAGCTACTTAAATTTTGGCGTTGTCTATTTAAATGATTTAACTATTTACACTAAACTGATTTTGAGATCAGTCAGCCCACAGCATGGTTCGGTTCTTGGCATTCGTTGGATCTCAGTCACTTTGGAAAGCAGAGAGCCTTTTTGAGACCGGAATTTATTTATTTATTTATTTATTTATTTATTTATTTAAAGATTTTATTTATTTATTTGAGAGAGAGAGAACGAGAGACAGAGAGCACGAGCGGGAAGAGGGTCAGAGGGAGAAGCCGACTCCCCGCCGAGCAGGGAGCCCGATGTGGGACTCGATCCCGGGACTCCAGGATCATGACCCGAGCCGAAGGCAGTCGCTTAACCAACTGAGCCACCCAGGCGCCCCGAGACCGAAATTTAAAATTTAGCCAGGAATACGATAATTAATCTCTTCAGACTTTCATTGTAAAAAAAAAAAAAAAAAAAAAAATCAAATCTTGAAGGGATACGGTTTTTCAAATAAATGTAACACATTTCCCTTTCTCTCCCCATCCCTGTACCAAAGCCAATAGTTCCAACTGGAATACAAGGAAAGCAATGATTAGGTTTCAGGAGAACTTGTAATGGAATATCTGAAAATCTCTCTTTAAAATAAATGGTTATTTTAAAATTCTGGTACCTCATAAAGCACAAACAGTGGATTGTACAATATTATTACAGGAAAGGGTGGGAATCTAAAGTCAGAGCTGAGGTAGAGCTCTGTTTGCTGGAAGGAGGGAAGAGGTGGTGAAAATCAAACATGGCCCACTCTGCCTCACACTGGGAGGGATTCACAGCTCTTTGGCACCTTGTGTATTTCATCTTTCATGAATGCCGTATTTATTCTGAATAAAGGGCACTTTCATGTTGAAATTTAACAGCTTAAAATAGACCCCGTACTTCAGTCTCACCATTGACTATTAACTGTGGCCTGGATATAGAGCATACTCCGGGGATGTCCGTAGTTCAATAGGTGCCTTTCCTAGGTAACATTATCTATTTACTTATAAATCTATCAACTTCCACCCCAAAAGTTTCTAAACAGGAGTGATTAAAGTTGTTCTCAAAGGTGAAAATGGCATTTTATTGATTGCTGGCAATGAAATTCTGAGGGACTACCAAAATAACTGAGAGACAAAGGTCATACTAAGGATTTGTAGTTGGTATCACTGATCATAACATGTTGACGGGGCAGAGGAGGTATACCCTCAGTTACTTAAGAAATCGGGCAAGGTCTGTAAGGGATACTACTTGTCATTCTGAAGGACTTCCAAAAGTGGCCTGGATAAGCCAACATATTATGTAATACAGAATTTTTAAAAAGTATATTTCTGTAAAAACACACAAAAAAGGGGTCCTACAGACCCACTAGCTTATTGGGTATATTTAGGTCCAGTTTAAAATTCAGGAAAAGTACAATCTCAATGAACGGGGTACTGGGGGAGGATGAGACGGGGAGGCTCCATGGCAGGGAAATGGGAATGGGGTGCTAGAGCCGGGTTTTTCCTGGTTCATTATCAGACAGAAAACTATTTCAAGGCTTGTGGTTAAAATGTTTCCTTGGCCATGTTGACAAGAATGAGAAAATGAGAAAAAAAGGGAGTTGGAAAGAGAACGAAGGTAAAGTTGATGGAACAGAGACTGTTTTTTTATTTGCTGTACAACCTCGGGAGAGAGAATGCTGAAATCTTGGTCCACTGGCCTTGGAGTGCATAATTGAACTCCTCAATGACTGAGGACTGTGCCAGTGTCTCTAATAGCTAATACCTCTGCCTCCGGGGCCGCATACTGGCCTTGGGTAATTTGCCTCTATTGTCCACTGAGAGCATGCAAGAGAGGGACATCTGCTCTTTCACAGACTGTATACTTGTGGGCCTGGGGCTCTCCCCCACTCCTTTGACTTTCAGCCGGTCCTAATGCAGCACATTGCGTTATGCCTTCTCTTATGGTTAGCATATTGTTTCCAACTTTTTTCTTTGGTGCCCCTATTTTATTCTATTAGCCTTACTGTATGAGTTTTTGTTGTAAGCCACCGCAATTCTTCCTGGAAAGAAGTCAGGGATGATCAATTCCATAAAATAACCTAAATATGCACAAAGTCTGTTCATACACAACTAAGTGTTTTTCAAGAATGGGAGAGAATCTTGAGGTATATACGCTCTAAAATGTTGATGTCAGTTACAAGTCATAATCACACTCCTTTAGTTGGGCACCAGTTTAAAGCGAGAAAGACTCTCTGCCCAGCACCCTTCTTGTTTTCTCTTGTCCCTAATAGCAGTGCCCTCCCTCCAACCTAATCCTTTCTTAGATTCCCCAAATGCTAGCATTCCTTTGTATGGCACATCTTCTCATCATTGGCCCTCCTTACAAAGGCCAGTTACATGAACTTTACCATTCAATCACAGTGTTCTTGAATTTGTGAGCTAGAGAAACAAACCTCGAGCAATTATTAATCGATTTTCTTCATTCAATATTTGAGGAAATCAAGGCACAGAGGTTCAATGGCTTGTCCAGTATTGGCCAGTGAGTCAATGGCAGAACCAGGACTAGGACCTAGGTCTCTTGATTTTTGATGGAACAGGGAAGGGATATGGTGAGCACCTTGGGGGACCAGATAAGGGAACTGTGATCACTTTGGAAAGGGCTCTTAATATTTAAAAAGTAGAAGAAGGAGGATTGTGGCACAACTGGCAGGCTTCTCGTAGAGCTAATGAAAACACTATTGTGGAATAAAACTATGTGACAAGACAAATGGAAATGGGGTCATTTAACTTCAAAAGAATGAGATCTGACTCCATAAGCATGAAGGATTATTATACAAAGAAACACCAGTTGTGTTCTATCACTAGAACGGAGACAGAAAGAAAAAAATGAACTCAAGCTTTAGGATATTAGACACAAGGAAGGATCACCTAACTCAGCAACTGATTAAAATGAGATGAATTCCTAGAAGGAGATGAGACTCTCCATCAAGTTTAATTACCATTTCTTTAGAATGCTTTAAATATGGTTCTGTTTAAAGGAAAGAAAATCTCTTACAGTCATTTCTGTTCATAGGATTATTTGAAACTTTGGAGTCATTGGCAGGGAGGATTAAACCCTTTTAGAAATATTTAATCACTCACGGTTGGGAAAACTCATCTCCACTTGAAAATAAGAGTTAAAAATATTATTTGATGATCTTAATCATCAAAACACTTTATTTTTAGAAACAGCATACTCTATAATTTCAAAAGCAGAAGCATCCTAAGAAAATATAAGTCACATAATACTGAAGACAGAAGGGAACTTAGAAATAACTTCTTTGTTTTATAGGATATCCAAGCCTAAGGAATTTATGTGTCTGGTTCACAGGCACAGATTTAGTTATGAAGATAGCTAGCCCCATAACCTCAAACTCCTATAGGCCAGCCCAGTGGCCATCCTACTACACAAAGTTGCCTCTAGTAATGAATGCATATTGAATTTTAAATACAATGTCATATTAATAAAGATTTAAAGGGGGGAAAACAGCAATAATAGAATCACACCAATGTGGGGAAAACAACCTGTGTTTCTCAAAGGGATTTTGTGTACCATCACTGCTTCATTGGGGGAAACTTCTCCTGCCCATTGCAGGATTTTAGTATCCTGATCTTTGCCCACTAAAATGGCCCTAGCAATTCCAAGTCATTATCACAACCAAAAATACCATCACATTTCCAAATGATCTATGGGGTAGGGGCAGAGAGAATTCTGTAGGGAACTGGGTCCGTAGGCCTATTTGGTGAGAACCCAAGGACCAGTTTCAGTGACAGTTACCTGAATCACATATTTTTAAAAATCCAAGAACGTTCTGTCTTTTCAGGGAAACGCTTGCAAAGTAAAACTCTAAACTTGATAGCAACTGTCACATACAGTCCTAATTTGCAGTGCTTTATTTCATTAAGCTATTTTGCATTTCATACACACTCTAAGAATGTCAGCAATATGCCCAATCCTGCAATCTAGCTCAAACTACCTAAGGGTAGTGGACCTGAATAAAGAGTTTAATTTGAACATATTAACTAGAGCAACCATTCAGCTTGCCCAAAAGCCACTGCTTACTCCCGTTGAAAGAAAAAAGTTACAGATGTGTACGTGTGTAATTATTTAAAAATACTTACAAGATCCAGTGCTGAACCACCACCCAGGTATTCCATTATTATCCATAATTTTGAACCCTGTAAAAGCCACGAAACAATTTAATAATTATAAACCTGAGCCAAATAACATACTAGCATAAAATGTTAAATCTGACATACTAATGTACTGGTTCTAAAATACAAGTCTAAAATTAGTTATTTGAAGCCCAGCATATGTTTTTCCATAGAACATTACAAATAAATAAAATAAAAATAAAATAATTTAAAAAAATAAATAAAAGTAAAGTTCTGAGTCTTTTTTTTTCCTCCCAACCTATTTAGCCTGTGATATAGCTAAATGAAGAATTATTTTTTTTTTACTGTTGAACTATTAGCAATTTTTATAAAACCCAGAAAAAAGAAACCATAGCCTTAAATTTTTATTTTGGAAGATTTTGAAAGGAAAAGATAGTTACATTAAAGAATGAGGAGGTATATGGAGACTTGTAGAAATTTTAAATGGAGCTTCTGGGTACTTCCCATGTGATTTTAGAGTTTGAGTACACTGGATGGTTTGCCTTATTAGAGTTTTTGGCTTTTGTTCTCATGTACAGTACCACTTTTATCAGCCATGATTAATGGGCATTTTTGGTACACATGTGGAGCCTAGAAAGGATATTGTCCCTCCTCGCCCCCATACCCCTACTGCCAAGGTTCATGGCTAAGAGAAAGGGAGTGTGTAGCTTGAAAAGCATAGGATTACTTGATTACTCCAGAATTAACTTCACTGTTAAGTTGTACAGGAAGAAATGGGGCAAGTACATGTATATAAATTTCAAATCAGGTGCATACACACATGAACATAAATTCCAAATCAGGTGCACGCACACACACACCATTCAGCAATGTCAGATAAAAATTGGAATAAACCATTAAATCTTTTCTTCTTTCAGCTGTAGCCTGAAATATGGGGGACACTTCTCTCCCCAAATCATTTCATGAGTGCTGTTCTCTGCATTGTTGTGGGACCACAGACTTGAGTATGAGTGGAACAGTTGATTTTACTGTCCTGGCAAGGAGCCAAGTTATGAATGGCTTGTGTTCTAAAAGTCCATTTTTAAGTAAGGTGTTTCAAATTTGGAAAGCAAGCATTTTTCCCATAAAAAATAACGTCAAGGTTTCTGGGGTAGTCCAGTTGAACAGACAGTTGAACATGAAGGTCTCCACAGTGTAGCAGGAAAAAAGCCAGAGAAACAAACTATTTACACCCTCACAATGTTTCCAGGGGAAAAACCCACTCAGTGTTGTGCTTCAACTTGGGATGTCAGGGACATATTTCTTACCTTTACAGCCCCAGCTGTGGGATGAAGATTCTCCAGCTACTGCCAGGAGCCGTCAAACTCTAAACTCCCCGGGAAGTACTCAGGAGTTCCAAACAAAATGTCCACGTGTCCCCATGAGGCTGGGGCTTCAGCATGGCAAGAAAATGGACCCCAGGAACATGTTGATGGGTGCCACTATAGTATAGGGACTGGGAGGTGGGAGGTGGCCTAGTGTTAGGGACCACGGAGGAAGGGTTTGGTTAAATTAAGATGAAAGGATTCCTCCTTCCTTTCTGGATGCTGACACCATGTAGGATGCACGGGGTAGGGGGGAGGGAACAATGTACCTTCCCCCCAGTCTCAACAGCTACTCCCCTATCACAGCCTGAACTGAAGAAAGAGAAGAGCTGAGAGTCTTTGCCAGGGGCGGTGTCTAGGGTAGGAAAGAGAGGAAATACATCCCCGTTAACAGTGGGAGGGGAAAAAGTTCTGGGAGCACTTCAGGTAACTTGTTTTTATGTCTTGAAATCAGGCCCTCGAAACCTGGGACTTGTCAACCTGATGTGTCTTTACCCTTTTTTCAAGAGAAGAAAAAAACGTTTCTCACAACACCGCATATCCTGAGAATTTTTTCTTTTGCCACAAGTTTGTTTCTAATAAGTCCTATGTTCTACCTTATGAACTCAGAATGCTTCCCATGCACCTGATATTTAAAAGGCAAATGAAAAGATCTTATTAAACATGTGTATCTGTTTTCTAGTTCTGTGCGAAGGAAAGCATCTGTTTTCCAAGTTTGAAACAATGTGTGTCCTTTTTTGGGGGGATACCGACTCAAAACAGAAACTTACCAACTGTCTGTTCTCTGCTAAAGCATATTCACGGACAGCTTAAAATGTTATTAAAGTTGGGAGCAAGTAACTTCCAGATCTGAAAAAGGCAGCTTCCTCCTTGCAAGCAAGCCGTTGGGTGGGACCAGGACTCTTCGGAAACAGGGCAGGGAAGGAACCAGAGGTGCCGGACAGATTTTCTGCCTGCTTCCTTCTGATCGCCATTTCTGGAGACAAGCCTCCCTGGAAGGCCTTCACTGGAAGGTGTGGGGGCTGAAGCCAGGCTGGTGGGGCTCTTCCCTGCTCAAGGAAGCTTCACCCACAGAGGCTCTTCTCACGGGCTCGTTTCCACAGCAGGTCTCAGGGAAAACACCGATCACAAACAGAACAAAACCGAAAAGCCTAGACTCTATGTTTGTGTTCTTTTGGAGGACTACAACTTCTACCTTTGATTTCTGTGAAAAGATGTTTGTGTTGGAGAATGCAAATAAGTATGTTTGGCTTGCTTTTAAATAATTTAAAAGGCTGAGATGGTATCTACATACCGGTTTAAAATTCCAAGAGCCAGGGACTGTAAACCATAACCGTACATCCGGCACATTGAAGCGGAGGAAGTCCCCGAAGGAAAAACTCCACTTCTCCACTTACAAAGTGACCCACACAGTTTCACAACGGGTTGGAGGAGTAAGTTTAAAGTCCTGCATCAACATGGGTGGTCAGGGGTTAGGAACTGGCTCTCTGTTCCAAAATTCAGAACGCCCAAAGAGTAGGGACTCCGGAGTCGTACTATTTACTGGGGAGAACTTGAAGCCTAGTGTCAACAAACAGATTATTGGTGTCTGCAGTATCACCTCTGTCGCCCCACAGGAAGGCCACTGAACCCCACTGTTTGCTGCTAAACAGACACTTGGCCAAAGCGGGGAGAAAGGCTACTGTGGGATTTGGAATTCATTTGTTCATAGAGAAAAAAAAAAAAACATTTAAAATACCCATTATATCAGGGCGCCTGAGTGGCCCAGTCCTGAAGCGTCTGCCTTCGGCTCAGGTCATGATCCCAGGGTGCTGGGATCGAGCCCCGCATCGGGCTCCCTGCTCAGTAGGAGGCCTGCTTCTCCCTCTCCCACTGCCCCTGCTTGTGTTCCCGCTCTCGCTGTGTCCCTCTCTGTCAAATAAATAAATAAAATCTTAAAAATAAAATAAAATACCCATTATATCTATTTGAAAGATGATTATTGTACTATATATTAAATACATGTTGAATTAAATGGGCTGGTCTATGAATCTCCTAGCCAATCACAACATTGACCACATAATCCAACATGGACAACTAAAGTCAGCCAGTTACCAAAGGACAATTGCTGTCTGATTCCACTTATTTTTTTAGTTTTTAAAGATTTTATTTATTTATTTATTTGACAGGGAGAGACACAGCGAGAGAGGGAACACAAGCAGGGGGAGTGGGAGAGGGAGAAGCAGGCTTCCCGCCGAGCAGGGAGCCCGACACGGGGGTCGATCCCAGGATCCTGAGATCATAACCCGAGCCAAAGGCAGACGCCCACTGACTGAGCCACCCAGGCGCCCCTGATTCCACTTATATAAGGAACCCAGAGTGGTCAAATTCCTAGGGACAGAACGTAGAATGGGAGTTACCAAAGACCGTGGAGAGGCGACAATGGGGAATTATAGTTTAATGGGTATAGAGTTTCAGCTGAGGAAGATGAAAAAGTTCTGGAGATGGATGGTGGTGATGGTTGCACAGCAACATAAATGTACTTTCTGCCCCAGAACTGTACACTTAAAATGGTTAAATGGTAAATTTTATGATGTATATTTTACCACAATAAAAAAGAAACAGCACGTAAAATTTTATGGAACCACAAGGGAAAGGAGAGGAGAGATCATCTTGCCACATGCTTTACTACCC
Source organism: Zalophus californianus (assembly GCF_009762305.2). NCBI lineage: Eukaryota > Metazoa > Chordata > Mammalia > Carnivora > Otariidae > Zalophus > Zalophus californianus. The sequence continues at coordinate 19,314,957 of NC_045612.1, forward strand.
TTGAGTCATTTTCTTCCAAACTAGAATACCTTCTCTATACTCCACCCTCACCAAAATTATGCTCAAGTTCTTGTTCAAATGCTACTCCTTGTTAGAGTTATTGTACTTGATGTACCCACAGATAAGTGGGTAATGCGAAGCAAGTTAGATATCTGGGGCTAAGAAGAGAGGCTAGAACCAAAGACATGAATTTAGAAGTTGTCATGATAGGGGCGCCTGGAGGGCTCAGTCGGTTAAGCATCCAACTCATGATTTCAGCTCAGGTCATGACCTCGGGGTTGTGGGATTGAGCCCCACATGGGGCTCGCGATCAGCATGGAGTCTGCTAGAGAGTCTTTCCCTCCGCCCCTCCCCCCTTTCAAATAAATCAATCTTTTTTTTTTTAAAAAAGAAATTGTCATGATAGGGTGGATGAGACTGACCAGGGCAAATATGCAGAATGAAAGGAGTATACATAGTAGGGCACTCAATAAGTAAATGTCTGCTAAACTGAATCTAATATGGGGCTCCTTAGAGTGTGTTATCTCAAGTTTAAAGCTATATTTGTTTTGAGGAAAAAACATTGTAAGGAGGAAAAAATTTTTCCCTCTTCAACTTCCTTCGAGTTTTATAAGAAAACTCTCCAAAACACAATTTTTAACTAAGGAACATTCCAGAAACATTCACCATACACTGGGAATAAACACACACAAAAGTCTCAGGAAAAACAATGAGAAGGTCACAAAACTTTACAGACTCTATTCTGGAATATTTTACTTCTGTCATTCAATTCTTTTTTTTTTTTTGATAAATATCAAGGTGGTGGTATGTGGGGGGGCATATTTCCTTAACATAAACAGAAATCTAAAGGCGATTTTCAGCAACAAATAAAGGCATGATTCAAATTCTATTCAATGCCCGAGTGAGCTTCATTTTAAGATTTACATCAAACTAGAAAAATATTTAAAGATTATAAAAGATTTTTCCAATATTATGAGATCAGAAGGGAAGGGTTTGCTTATTTTAGCATTCTTCATAAAGACTAACTTTGTCTCTCATGAAAATCTGCAGTGAACTAAAATTAAAGGAAAATACTGTGGTCATACTGATGTTTGTCTGGTTTTTACTCTTGTTTTTAAAAATGAAGTTATACAGTGAGCTCAGTCAAAATGAATACCTTGTACATTTTTGCATGTTTCAAGGAAATCACTACAACTACATACAGTTTCAGAGAGCATATAATTTTCTCTCAAATGCAATAACTTTTCCTCCAGCTTACAGTGAGGTCTTGGTTATGTATGATATGCTGCATAAAGAGAACCTGAGAAAAACCCATATCCTACTATACTCAATTAACTTGACTCACAGAATCCCCCATGTCATCTGAAATGGAAGGATGCACCACAATAAAAACATAAGTCGATTGATAATGCAGGTCCCTGATGGTACTTAGAGGATGTAGCCTTGAGTTATATTGACTGCATTAAACAGAACCCTATTATATTTGATGCGATTTTAGTTTTTTAAAAAAAGCAAGCCTACAGAGTCTTACTATGTTTTAATATAAATGGAAAATAAACAAGTTGGTCAATTTAAGTTGGTAATTTAAATAAATGATACTAAAAGGTTATAAAATCATAAGCTATTTCTGTGTGTATATATGCACATGTATACAGAGATAATACACATACATTTATTTACTCTAATGTAAATAGAGTCAGGATACAAATAATATCAGCCAGCTGTGAATTTCTACAATTTTATCAAGAAGTGACATGTTTTTCAAAGTAGTCTTTCATATCGTGGTCTTTAATTAATGATGGTAAAGGAGAAAAAAACAATTCAGTTTAATCCTTTAAGAAGACATCGTGTATAATGGCCCTGATTCACTGACTAGTCTGAGAACATTCCATAATCAAGATTTGGACAAGACAATCCATTTTATTTATTTAAATATTAAGTATTTATGGGTGACTGGTACATGTACACCATGAGGGGAATTTTTTAAAAACATGAAATCTTAGGAATAAATAATACAAACAGAGCTATCAGAATTCATTTTCCATGAGAGTACTGAGTCTGAATCAACAAAGGCTATAAGCATCCAATGAAAACAGTCAATACCACGTTGATACCCATTTTCAATATAATATAGAATAACCCATTTGGAATAGGGCTTATTTAATATTTTAAGTCAGTTACCAAGAAGAGCTTATCTGTTGTTACAGATGCCTAAGAATAGCAAAGGTTTAGGTTTGCTCTAGAGTGGGTCTGGAATTACCAGGATTCAAGCCAGAAAGAGTAAACCAGAATGCATAAACCAACAACACACACAACAACAACAACTTCCTGAGGCTGCCTCAAACCAAGCCTGCTATGGGAATCAGGAGGGGGACCTAAATGTATTGAGACTGAGTGACCTCTCAGGATTCCTTAAAAAAGAGTCTGACTCGCTAAATAAGGTTTTGTAAGAAAGAATTCAAAAGCAAAATATGCCACAAAGAATCAAATAATTTTGGGTACAGTTAAAGAGAGTAATGGCTAACACTGAGAAGTAAATTGAACAGGAATTACCATCTCCTCTTGGAAGCCTTTCCCTCACACCAGCGCCGTCCCCCCAAAATGAGAGAAGTGACTACTTGCCTATTTGTGCTCCATCTGTACCTTGTACATACTTAATCACAAAATCTGCACCCTTTTAGTGCAACGTGGGACTGTGCACTCCTTAACGGCAGGGGTGAGTTATTCATTTTTTTTTTTTTTTGGCATGAATTTTACCCTCTTTTTAAATTTTTTTATTTTTTTATCATGGCATATTAGTCATACAGTACATCACTAGTTTTTGATGTAGTGATCCATGATTCATTGTTTGCGTATAACACCCAGTGCTCCATGCAATACGTGCCCTCCTTAATACCCATCACCAGGCTAACCCATCCCCCCACCCCCCTCCCCTCAAACTCTCAGTTTGTTTCCCGGAGTCCATAGTCTTTCATGGTTTGTCTCCCGCTCTGATTTCCCCCCTTCATTTTTCCCTTCCTTCTCCTAATGTCCTCTATGCTATTCATTTTTTTAAAAAGATTTATTTACTTATGAGAGGGCGGGAAGGAAGGAGCAGAGAGAGAGAATCAACAAGCAGACGCCTGCTGATTGTGGAGCTCAATCAATGGGGCTCAATCCTACGACTCATGAGATCATGACCTGAGTCGAAACCAGGAGCTGGAGGCTCAACCGACTGAGCCACCCAGGTTATTCATTTTTATATCTCCAGCACCTAATACAGGTATGACACATAGTGACAGGCTGTTTAAGGATTTATTCTACTATACATTCATTCCACATTCATCTAATTCATGTAATATTAAACAGGCTTTGTAAAAAGCCAGTGAAATTTGTGATTTCTAAATCAGTAGTAACTAATACAGATAGATTATCCTAGGGTTTATTTGGTCAGCACAATATAAAAAGATAGCATTAATTCTTATGCAGGCCAATAGCTTGATGAGTTATAAACACACCCTTTTTGGCCTAGAGATAGATGAACAAAAAACCAACCAAACAAACAAAACTCTTTCCCCCCTTGTAAACCCTGAAAAGCAAAGACCTAACTAATACTGCCTTCCTTTGAAAAATTTCAACATGGGGATAAAAACTTTTAATTTTAGGGGCGCCTGGGTGGCTCAGTTGTTAAGCGTCTGCCTTCGGCTCAGGTCATGATCCCAGAGTCCTGGGATCCAGCCCCGCATCGGGCTCCCTGCTCTGCGGGAAGCCTGCTTCTCCTTCTCCCACTCCCCCTGCTTGTGTTCCCTGTCTCACTGTGTCTCTCTCTGTCAAATAAATAAAAATAAAATCTTTAAAAATTTTTTTAATTTTAAAATAATTGTAACTCTAACCTAAGCTAGAATTTTTCTATTTATTCTTCACATTTCAATAGGCACAGATCCTGACTTCTTTTTTTAAGGTTTTATTTATTTGAGACACACACAGAGAGAGAGAGAGAGAGAGAGAGAGAGAGAGAGAGCACAAGCAGGGGGAGCAGCAGAGGGAGAGGGAGAAGCAAACTCCCCACTGAGCAGGGAGCCCGAGGCGGGACTTGATCCCAGAACCCTGGGATCATGACCTGAGCCAAAGGCAGACGCTTAACCGACTGAGCCACCCAGACGCCCCAAGATCCTGACTTCTAACTTTGGAACTCAAGAACTCTTGGGTTTTACTAACCCAATCACATCTCCATCTGCCATGACCTCAGGTGTCTGCTAATTCCACAATCCTGGAAACTAAAATTCCAACTTCTGTTGGGGAGGGGGGAGAACAGATAGTATTCCATTTGACTCCACTTCAACAGATATTTATCATGGACTTCAGATGTGCCATGTCCTGTGCTAAGTGATGTAAAAACCCAGACTGGTTGAGCTAAACTCCCTGCCATCAAGGAGCTCATAATTTGGAGGGAGAGAAAGATGTGTAAATAAGCACCGTAACTCAATGGAATACATGACATGCTTAAATATTCCATCAATTCTGAGGTTGAGACAGACTGGACCATTGAGAATAATGTGTGAAAGCCCAGGGGGAAAGCTCTTTCCTGACAAAGGATATGGCTCAAGGACCAGCTGCATTTCTGCTCCCCTGTCAATCCAAAGTTCAGGTGTGGAATAACGGTGCGGCCGAGTGCTGGGATGCATTCAGGATACAGCTGCTAAATCTAAAAACAGTCTATCTGGCACTTATAAATGGAGCTGGATTCTGCCTGGAGGCCAAAGACTGCCAAATCCTAATTTAAGACATTGCCTTTCAAAAAATAGAATTAAAAAAAAAAAGAAAGAAAAACTTATAAGGAAAATACCTTATGACTTAAATAATACAACACACACATTACCTTTAAATATGATCCATAGTATTTTGTTACATATGAGCTGTCACACTGACTCAAAACAGTTATTTCTTGCTGAATGTCTTCAATTTCATCTTCGGCTTCCTCGAGGTCTATGATTTTAATAGCAACCACTTGCTGGGTACGGTTATCAATTCCTTTGAAAACTTCTCCAAAGGAGCCTTTCCCAATGCGTTCTAATTTTGTGAACAGTTCTTCTGGATCAGCTATGTTATTCTAAGGGGGGACCGGGGAGAGAAAGAAAGAAAAGAACACAAATGTTTTGCATCAAATTTCTTTTACTTGAAAGGAAAATAAATCACATAAGACAATAACACATTTTTAAAAGCATACAAACTCCCTTGACTCTCCACATGTGCTTTGTCAGAGCAATTATAATCCCAAACAGCCAGCTAGTCCATATTCTACCGGATCACCCACACTAACTGGGCTTAGCTGATCCTCTTACCACAAACAATCCCATAGAGCAAATGTTGTCTCTGCTGCCTGCCAAAGGGCCAGGTACTTTTTACTTTGACAACAGCCTTGGCAACATTTTTTTCTAGATATATTTCCTTAGGCAAGGGAAACAAAAACAAAAATAAATTATTTGGACTATACCAACATAAAAAGCTTTTGCACAGTGAAAGAAACCATCAACAAAACGAAAAGGCAACCTATTGAACAGGAGAAGATATTTGCAAATGATATGCCTAATAAGGGGTTAATAGCTAAATTATATAAAAAAAAACCTTATACAACTCAACACCAAAAAAACAAATAATCTGATTTAAAAATAGGCAAAAGACCTGAGAAGACATTTTTCTTTTTTAAGATTTATTTATGAGAGAGAGAGAGAGAGAGAGAGAGAGAGAGAGATCATGTGTGCACATGCACTCAAACAGGTAGGAGGGGCAGAGGAGAGGGAGAGAATCTCAACGAGACTCTCCACTGATTGGGCCCCGATCCCAGAACCCTGAGATGATGACTTGAGCCGAAATCAAGAGTCTGATGCTTAACCGACTGAGCCACCCAGGTGACCCCCGAATAGACATTTTTCTAAAGGCATCCAGATGGCCAACAGACACATGAAAAGATGCTCAACATCACTAATCATCAGGGAAATGCAAATCAAAACCACACTGAGATATCACCTTACACCTGTCAGAATGGCTGACCAAAAAAATAACAAGTGTTGGCGAGGATGTGGAGGAAAAGGAACCCTTATGCACGGTTGGTGGGAATGTAAATTGGTGTAGCCACTGTGGAAAACAGTATGGAGGTTCCTCAAAAAATTAAAAATAGAAATATCATATGATCCAGTAATTCCACTACTGGTTTTTACCCAAAGAAAATGAAAACATTAATTCTAAAAGATATATGCACCCCTATGTTTATTGCAGCATTATTTATAATAGCCAAAATATGGAAGCAGCCCAAGTGTTCATTGATAGATGAATGGATAAAGAAGATGTGGTATATATATGATAGAATATTATTCAGCCATAAAAAAAGAGCAAGATCTTGCCATTTGTGATGACATGGATGAAACTAGAGGGTATAATGCTAAGTGATATAAGCCAGACAGAGAAAGACAAATACCATGTGATTTCATTTATATGTGGAATCTAAACAAAACAAAACAAAACAGACTCTTAAATACAGAGAACTGATGGTTGCCAGAGAAGAAGGGGTTTGGGGGGCAGGCGAAATAGACAAAGGGGATTAAGAGATACAAACTTCCAGTTATAAAATAAGTTATAGAGATGAAAAGTCCAGCACAGGGAATATAGTCAACAACATTACAGTAACATTGTTTGGTGATCGATGGTGACTACACTTACTGTGGTGAGCATTAAGTAACGTATGAATCATTATGTTGTCAACCTGAAACTAATATATAACATTGTATGTGAATCATACTCCAAAAAAGGGGGGGCAGGCACTTTTTAGTATAAAGCAGCTGACTAGACAGAGTTTGCACATTAATGCAAGGGTAGTGATGGTGAGAGACCGCGTAACCTAAGCTGTAAGTAGGTGAATTGTTTAAAATTCTAACATCCTGCCAGCAAAACATTACCTTTACACTCTCCTCTTTCCAACTTTGACATTCCAATCACCCCACCTGTACTCCTAAACTATCATGTGAACAAAGAACGCAAAAGACTCAAGAATCTATGAGTCTTTTCTTCCTTCACTTGGGATCCTATCTGTATGTAACATTCTCATCAATGGCTGAAATAAGATTCTCCGCCTTGATCATAATTGCTAGTGCTCATTTGGAAATGGTACTACATTGAGCTTCCACAACTCATCATGCAGTAGGAATCCAGAATCAGTCAACATTTTGCTACAATAAAATCTGGAGTGAAGCATAGGTTTTTAGGTTAACAAATGCTTCAGATATTCATAAATTCACTGTCCCTTCCTGATTCAGAAATATCCTTTGCCTTATACAATTTTGAATTCAAACTTGCCTCCCACGAGACAATATTTATATCCTTACTTAAAACTCATATTGCTGAATATGTACTACTGATCAAGTAGAAACACAGGATTTCCAAACCTCCCCAAAAAGGCATGTTATTAATTTGTACTTAAATACTTCAAAAAACAGAAGGATGCTATCTAGTTCTGGTGAGCTGTATATGTTTAATCTGTCAATGGGACCTACATTATCTGTTCATTTACTACAATTTTACCTAATCAACAATTTCAGGAGACAATTACAGAGTTAGCATGTTCCCTTAGATTTTCTATTAGACAACAAAATCATTGAAGTTTATTTTTGTTTCTCATTAAGTTGTTTGCATCAGCAACAGCATCAAACAGATCCACTAACAATTCCATTAAACTGCCGGCCTTTGAGTAGCTAAAAGCTTATAACTGATTTTGAAAAATTTCACCAAATTTTTTTCAACCTGCCCAAAATTCAGTTTGTACATGACCTGCTTAATTTATAAGCTTCCCCATTCTCCTTGATTTTTTTCCATTTCTAAAAGATGTACTTTCCATGTAGTAGTCTCTTTGATAATGCAAGCTACTTGTTATCCCCACCCATCTCCAGTACCCACATGGAACAAATATATCTTGAGCTTCCCATACGGGCTTTTTTTTTTTTTTTAATTTTTTTATTTGACACAGAGAGAGAGGGAGAGTACAAGCAGGGGAAGCCGCAGGCAGCGGGAGAAGGAGAAGCAGGCTTTCTGCTCAGCAGGGAGCCCAATGTGGGGCCCAATCCCAGTGTCCTGGGATCAAGACCTGAGCCAAAGGCAGACGCTTAACCATCTGAGCCACCCAGGCACCCCCCATACGGGCTTTTAAAAATAATTTAGATTTCCAGTAGGCTGCAAATGCGTCTTGAATGCTTACATTTTATTATATACCTTCTCTAAAACTTGAGTAGCATCATTATTAATTTCCTTGGTGTTCCCTTAGCAAGACACTATACTTTGTTGTGGTTAGTATCACATAGTAGCTAACCCACCAGTCACCTCTTCCTACTTTTGGTGATGATTTTTGTCTTTCTAGTACCTAGTGGCAAAAATACTCTCCAAAGCTCCGTGATAGGTTCACCTCTCTGTAAGTTGCTAAATTCAGTGGATTTGGAAAAATAAAAGGAACAAATCTTTCCATTTTTCTGATACAAACACAAAACAAATCTGAAAGTTGTAAGTACACCAATGATTAAAAAACACATAGTATGCACTCTTTGGTAACACATTCTGGACTAGGAAGTGTATTTGTTAACTTTATAACAAGAGTTTTTGTTGTTGTAAGCAACAAAGATTAAATCCTAATCTCCTTAATTCATGTTTTAAAAGGATTTCACTGAAACAATCAACCCCTGGGAGAACACAGCTGTTCTATAATAAAATGGGTTCCTGAAAGTATGTAAACAAAGATTTAAACATCAAGTCACACTTTGTATTTTAAACAAGCTCTGATGTGGATCCTAACTCATGATAGTTTCTGATTTTAAATCAAGGAATACCAAGTCGGACAAAGGAAAAGAGAAAGCTTTCACACAATGTTTGCACTTCCCACTCCTTTATTTTGGGATGAAAACTTGTCATGCAGAACTCCAACATCTAGAGTCGGGGGAATCATGAAAACAACTTTTCCCGAGGAGAACCTCACCTCCCTGACTTCCAGAAGGATAGATATCCCTGCCCTGTTTACCAAGGCCTGAATCTTGGATAGATAATACCGAAGTTCTATCTTTCCCTTCACCATCTCACTAGCTTCTTAAACCGAAGTATACCAAATCTTTATTAGGACAGGTATTCTTTCTGGTTGGTTGGTTTGTTTTTGTGCAAGGGCAAAACCAAGCAAACACATGGTAAGCATCTCAAGCAATGCACTAGGAAACAACCTATATGAAGAAACTGATTTGGCCACCTGTTCATATCACTCTTCTTCAGAGTCTCTAAGAATATCAAGTCAGCTTCCTCTGCATCCCAATCAAATTTTAAGAATATTATAATATTAGAGAATATTAAGAATTTCCAAAGAATATTAAAATCTCCTAATCTTCCTACCTTTACTGCAAAATCCCAGTTTACTACTAGATCCGTATTTGCATTGCCTTCTCAAAGCCCGGGTGCAGGATGGAGCTCTAAGTTCGATAGCAGCAAACGGGAGGAACAGCTACGTTAACTTCACATGGATTTACAACTAACGGTAGAGGATTTATACATGCCCCACAAAAGCAGGTCTGTGCATGTGGGAACCTCACAGGTCCACCTCAGCAGCTTCATCAGACTATGCTTGGGTTTGAACTCTTCGGCTCTAAGTACACTGTTAACAAATTTAAGTCTTAGAAGTTACCATTACTACTAAAACATAACAGCAGCAACAAGCTTTCAGTGTGGAAATACTCTTAGCATGTCCAAAAGGGACATCTTACTGTGGAAAGTCAGGGGCAGATGCAAGAAGGCTTCTTACACACTTAAATCACAGAATCAGAGGGCTGGAAGGATTCTTAAGGGTTCTCTAAGGGCTCTCCGGTCCTGGCTGCACATTAGAGTCACCAGTACAACTTTTAAAATGCAGATACCTAGGCCTCATCCCCAAAGTACTGATTTGGGACTTCTGAAATTAGGGCCCAGCAATAAGTTTTTGTTTTAAAGTATTCTAAACTACTTCCTATGTAGTCATTTTGGCACCAGACTTGACATTGGCATTGGGAACCACCGAGCAGACATCTGAAATTTGTGTCCTTGATTATAGGGAACTCATCACCCCTATTTTTTCCAGGCAAGCCTGTGGCTCTCTTCTAACTGTGCACACTAAAAGTGGACAACTCAGAGATTAAAAGTAAACCGAAGGCCACTTTGGTATTTATATATACATAGCTGTATTTAAAAAATTAAGTCTGCAATACTTCTAAGGACACATCTCTAAAATTAGTGCCTACCCTCAAATAAGACCAGAAAAGTAATATTTACCAAAACACACACAGCGTATCCCGTACTCTCTCTCACTCTCTCTCTCTTTTTTTTTTTTTTTGGTAATTACTTCAGTTTATTCCTTCACTACCCGGAGGCCAGGACCCCAGGAAGTACCACAAAACTGAGGCAGGATAGCCCAGAGTGCAATCTCCCATACTCTTTGTGTATGTATCTTTGAATACTTTTTAACACAATATGGTACATGTAATAATAGAGTACATAATAGGCTCAGATCTAATTGATGACAGTTTTGAGTTAACAGTCAACATTGGCAAAGAGTAAAAGTTTAGCTAGTAGAAAATGGGTACAAATTGTGGAGGCGGGTGGAGGGAAGGAAAAAAGGTTTCCTTGACCCTCTTAAGGTCCCTGGCTGGGTCTGAAAATTAAACTCACAAAGATGGATTAACAGAAGAAAAGCATATACATTTATTTAATCTAAGTTTTACACGATAACAGAACCTCCATAAAGAAATGAAGACTCAGAAATGGCTACACTGGTGGGTTTTTTGACTTCCTTCCTTCCTTCCTTCCTTCCTTCCTTCCTTCCTTCCTTCCTTCCTTCCTCCCTCCCTCCCTCCCTCCCTCCCTCCCTCCCTCCCTCCCTCCCTCCCTCCCTCCCTCCCTCCCTCCCTCCTTCCTTCCTTCCTTCCTTCCTTCCTTCCTTCCTTCCTTCCTTCCTCTCTCTCTCTCTCTCTCTCTTTCTCTGAGAGAATATGAGCAGGAGAGGAGCAGACGGGAAAGCGACAAGCAGACTCCGAGCTGAGTGCAGAGCCTGATGTGGAGCTCAATCCCAGGACCCTGAGATCATGACCTGAGCCAAAATCAAAGTTGGAGCTCAACCGACTGAGCCACCCAGGCATCCCTTAACTGGTGTGTTTTAATGCTAGGTTTGACAAAGAGCAAAACATTGTGGAAAAGGGCAAAGAGTATGAGCTAAATGTAGTAAACTGGGGGAAACATAGCAAGGTCTGTTTGTTCAGATTCTTCTTGGCATCCCTTTGTCTTTGGAGAGAAGGACGCTCCTTTTCTTTCTGGTACTATGAGAACACCTCCCACATGAGGGTCTTATGACCTGCTTCAGGGGAGAGGGGCAGGGAGGAAGGGAAGGGGGAGAGTCAGTCAGAGTGACCTTCCTACTTCTATTTCCTCAAACTCCTTTAGCTTAACATATTCAATATGCCAAGGTGCTATATTTTGGGGTAGCATATCCTGAACCCAGGGGCATTAGGAATAACTGAATCAGGAGAAACAAGAAAATTGTAGACAGAATTAGAATTAGCCTTGAGGTTTTAACAGAACGGAGACCTGGAAAGCCAAAGGTGGTCAAAAACCAAAGGTACAAAATCTAGTTTCTTTGAATCTGAGGTAGTCAAAGTAAAACCTCCAGTCTGGAGCTGAGAGTACAAACATACAGATTTAGGGAAGAGAAGGTAGATTTCTCAGAGAACTTGACCAGGAAGGGTTGAGCTTGAGTGAAAGAACCTGCAAGAACTAAGAACCCAGCTGAGCAAAGATGACCTCAAGATAGGTTTTGCACTTGCCTCCCTACCTTAATAAAATCCATACTATGGATGCCCTTGGCTATACAATGCTTTTTGCACTTTACAAAGACTGATCTGTGTAGAGGCCTACCAGTGACTCACTCATGAAGAGGGGTATACAGGAAATGCTGAGCAAAGAATGTGCTAATGATATCAGGCTTAGGAAGGAAGACCTCTTACTCTCCTCAAAGTCTCAAGTGGTAACACCAGGAGTGACTTGCCGTGAACTCAGAATGCCCAGACAGTCACAGAGAGTAACTAAAAACTGGGGCCTAACAATATACTAAAGACTAGAGATTTACCCCCTTAACTACCTGTTGCAATTGCTCAGATCAGTTCTCCCAAGCTAGAGAGGAAACACTTTTCTGGATTACTTCCATGTCTTTACTATGACCTGTCATCTAACAAGTAGAAAGCATAGAAATCATTTTCTACGGGCTCCATGAGTCTCAAATGCAATTAGTTCTGTTATGACTGCCTATGTTAAGGTTCGTCAACTGCCCTATAAACACTGCCTCAAAAGTTTGAGTGTCTCCTAATCAAGATGATGCCAGAAAAAATATATATAATGATTTAAAATCAACAGCCATATACCTCTTAGCACGGCTTGTGTTCAAGACCACAGGACACTATCTTTTTAAAGTGCTATATATGATCCAAGCACAGTTGACTTTTCCCTGGATAGAGCTGTAACAGAAACAGGCTTTTGCAGCTGGAAGGAAATGTGTAGGTCATTTAGACCAACTCCTTACCACCACCAACAGTAACGAGCATTTATTGTATGCCCACTGTGTCCCAGGCTAATACCACCAAATGGAAGCTATGAAATTTAAGGCCATTTATGTCAGAATGATGGCAGAGGTAGGGAAAGGTTAAGAAGGGGAAGAGAAATCCTGAAATTAAAAGAATTATAGGATCTTTGAGTTGGATAGGAACTTAGCAAACATCTGATCCAAAATCTGTTTTTATAGGGGAAAAAACCCCAAATTATTCAAGGATATAAAGTAGTTAACTAGTGGCAAAGCTCAAACTTGAACCCAGGTCCCCTGACTCCTAAGTATAAGGTTCTTTCACTACAGCTTGGATCAATTTGTAACTTAAATTATACTCTTTTGCTAGAAAACCAAAATTTTTTTTCCATCACGAACAGACCCCATAACTGTCCAACGTCTACTTAAGAATATCCCGACATTTAAAGAATCTGAAAACTTTTAAGCCTAAAAGAATTTGAAAAACTTAAAATAGAATTTTCCTCTCCTCCAAATGATAGGATTTCTTACAATTTTGGAATCACTATGCAATTGACTGATCCCTGCAGATATGCATGATTACCAAATATTTTATACTACAATTCCACAGAGAAGTGACCTGTATGTAATCTTGACTTTCTGGCAAGGTTACTATATTTGGCCCATTTTTTTCCATGTCAATAATTAATCTGACATGGGCTAGCCTCTGGAGTGTGGGAGGCAAGGTAGTGATGGTGTTCCATACCATGATTCCCATAGGATCCAATGTCCGGAAACCAAGAGCTCCAGTTCCAGCTTTATCAGTGATTTATTGTAACCCTTAACACTTCCATAACCCTTAACGCTAAGGCTTTCAGTTCTGTTCATTTAAAAAGACCCTCAGGTTGATGAAATTGTCCAAGAATAAAAATAATATTTTTGTGTTAGGTTTTATATGGGCAGAGAATTGGTCACATGACCATGTGAATACTCAGATTACTTTAATAGTGAGAAGAACAAAACAAACTCATAATTTTTTCTAAACTTTTGAACGATGTGATGTTAGCAGAGTATTTTTCTCCTTTGTACAACCTCAGGTTCATATTACAAGTATCTGATAAAAATTGATGGAATTCTTAAGAGACCTCTGTGATTTAGATTTCTGAAGTAAAATACTTAGCTTCACTATATTTTGTATATGACAGAATAAGAATTAAGATAAAGCTGGTATGTTTGTATGTGTTTCAAATTAAACATGGAGAGTTGGGCTTGAGGTCAATTTCCTTCAGGTGGTCAGTTGTCTGAGTTTGTATTTCCATGTTTGAGAGCTCAAAATATTTACCTAAGTGCATAAAGAAAATGTTCCTAGTTTGCCTATTGTTATGCCATGCTCACATTTTTGTATCTCTCTCAAAGGTTATTATAATTTGCTTTTGCAACATACAGCAGATGTCAAATTGCCCGGTTTTACATATATGCAATGAAATAAGTGAACTGTAGTCGAAAATGTAGTTATGACAACCCTGGTCTTCCTTGTGGTCATCACACAGCATTTTATCAACTCACAGTGGAGTCCCCGTCTTTACTTACCACTTAAAAGGCAGTTTTGAGATGGACGAGGCAGCCCTGGTCTTAACTGGCAAAGCATGAAAGTCAAAGGTCTCATACAGTATTATTTTGTACTCTTAAACAACAATTTAAACTTCCAGCAATTTTGTGCACAGCAACAAGAAGAAAAATGTGTTCATAAGGCAGAAATAAAATTAAGTTTATAAGTACTTTTTCAGTTTCCTTTATTATTCCTGTTTTTAAATGTACCTCATTAGCAAAAATACTTGGAAAATACTGTAGCAGAGGATAACTTCATTGAAATTATTATAAAAGGTTTTGACATAGCAGCATGAATAACACAGCAGTTTGAGGAGTTTCTCCTGCCTAATAACTGTGAGTCTACTTCACCTTTAAGAACAAAAGAATAATTGAAAATATTCCTTCATCTGAATTCCTCCTACTCAAGAGAGGATAAGGAAAGAGCTTCCTCTGGCCTCCTAACGTGCTTTCTTCTCTGTACTTAAGCTCAGAGCAGAGGGAAAGAACAATGGAGTAAGCGGGACACATTATGGGATGTGAAGAATGCAGTTCTTTACACATGTTGGTAAGACAGTTCAATTTACAGCCGGGTAAAGAAGAATGAAACATCTCTTTGATTCTATTGTCACTTTTCCACATACCACATTTTTTGAAAGAAAAATTAAATGCAGAAAGCACAAGAAGAAATTTCACCATAACCTCCCCTCTCTTAGAAATCCTTAAGAAACAGATTCCTAGCTGGTGGCACTTTTATTAGCTCTATTTCCTAGACAGATCTTGAAATTCCTGCCATTTTAATTGAAAGTAGAAATATCAGATTATTTTGTCCAGCCAGGTAAATCATCTTCTGGTCGAAAGCCTCTTAAATGGAAGGAAATAACTAATTTTGTCTTTTTGACTAACTTTCTGGGATTTGAAGTTCCCTTAAATCTTTAATTATAGCCATGGGTAAGGGGAAGGAGACATCCTGCAAACAATCACATTCTTCTCTCAATAAACCAAAAAGTCTAAGGCTATCATCACAATAAATGCTGGATGCAAATGCCATTGCATCATTTAGCTCCTTTCTCTCTGACCTTACAGCCATTCCAAAGGAAAAAGGACGTCTGGTTTCTTATTAAGTATTACAGAGGTAAAGAAAGCAGAGAGGTCAGGCAAAATTGCCTTCGTTTTGCTTATCCCAGAAATTACAAGCACTCCGTGATCAGATGTCGGCTTCACCATTCTGTAAAATGAGGGAAAGAGGTGGGCTCCATGATCTCTAAATCCCTTCCTGTTTTGACACTGCAAATTTGTGGGGGATTACAGCCAAGTCGCTTCGTTCCCCCTCCTTGTTGCCAACTCTAGTTTTGAAGCAATCATTAAGGTAGGGGATGAACTGGCACTGTCTACACGGCCAATTCTGTAGTGGCATACAATGGCTCATATGGAAAGTTTACACTACCCCATTGTCGCAGCAAGCAATTCAGAATCTCGAGCGGACTGCATTCAAGTCCCAACTCTCTGATACTAATAATGAAGCAGGCTCAGAAGCCAAGGACAGATAAAGAGCAACAGGGTGAGATACTGTCCAGACCATGGCCCAGTGTAGATGAGCGACTGCTCCAACGAAGCCAAGGGGAGCCAGAAGTTCAGCTCATACAGAACATAAGGTTCTATTGGTCTTCCTCTGCTTTCATTGTAAATTCATTCCTAAAGTAATATTCAGAAAGTAACGTTAATTATCCTTGCCCATATATAGAACTGGAACACCCAACAAAACTAAGTGCCCAAAGGGAAAACTTCAGGAATACCTTATCGTGTACCAAACACAACACTTCAGTGAGTAGTACCTTGGACATACAAACTTGGAAGGCAATGCTCCACTGGGGAACAATTTTACTTTCTTATTTTTGAGCCTTTGAGTCATGCCATTTTTTCTGTCAACAATACCCTCACTCTCCCCCATCTCTGGAAATACCACATCCCTTAAAAACAAACATACAAACAAACAAAACACCTTCCCAACTCCCCCAGGGTAACCTGATCACCTAACACTCAATCGCTTCATTCCCTGCCCTCCCCATAGCTCTTTGCTGGAGCCTCCAACACAGTACACATTTTATTATCTTTGCGTTCTCTTTCATTGTCATGATCGTTCTTTTCTCAAATGAATAAACACATTAAGAAGGGAGCTCTGTCTCAGTAAGCACCAGGTACCCTCACAGCACCCAGTGCAATGCCTTCTATACTGGATGTAGTCCTTGGATGTTTGCAGGGTGTTTACAACTTACCTGCAATCTTCGGCATGAGGTTATCCTTTCATTTGTAGTTTGATTTCTGACTTTTGGTGCAAGGAAGATTACATTCAATAAACTGAAGGATGTTAAAGTAGGCATGAAATTCTAAGTCAACCTCTATTTTCGCATGTGATTAACATAATAGAAACTTTCCAAAGTGACAACTTTGAGAGTTTTTTCTTTCTACTTGGAGAGCTCTTTAGGTTGCAAAATAGCAGTTCTTAATGTAATATGGAGCGATACCCAAAGGACAGTTTGTAGTAACCATACCCACAAGGATGCAGAACACTAATCTATGCAAATATGATTCTTGAAGCACATCTGCAATCACTATTAACCAGAACCGTATGACTGTGTGTCCTGGAGAGTCTAGGACAATTTCATACTCTAATGCAAAGATTAAAGGTCTCGAAGAGTGGCAGTCGGTATATCATTCTGCTGTACATTTCTTTTAATTTACTTAGGCTAAACACATAGAAATACACAATTCAATCAGGGATCAGGTTTAACCATAAGCATTAATGTTAAAATAAAAGGATTATTACTGACTACACAGGATGTTATATAAATATGGCCTGGGATTGATAACAAGCTCTTACTATAAAATATTCATTTGGAAAGGGGGATGAGGCCATACAGTGAAAGGAAGACAAAGATCTTGCTAATACAGAAATGATAAAACAGGTATCCTAATCTATTCAGGCCATTATTTAATCAAACCCACACACAGGGCACTTTAACATGATAGACACTGAGAGCCTCATTTTATGCTATCCATCCTGGAGGTAAAATAAAAGGATGCCATTCAAGTACTTTCAGAAATAAACATCTTTGGATAGAATCTAAGGCAGAGACACCTTATAGCAAATATCGAGCTATTGCAGATAATGTTACTGTGAATCATTAGCACACTTATTAAAATGCACCAGATTAAAACAAAATTGATTTGCTCGCTGCCTATCTTCCTTTTAGATGGGGAACTCCAATTAAAATCAATAGGTTTGAAGCTTGTAAGCACAGCACTAAATTATTAACACCATGAGTTCTTTTAGAAAATTAACACTGATTGAAAAAGTGGAATTTTACACAGACTTACCTTTTCATTCTTAATGAGAAAGTGGCTGCAGTATAATTTCCCTCCAACATTTCTCTTTAATCAAATCTATACTTTGAGCGGATTTAATCAAATTGTATTTGCAAGGAGTTACCCAATGGAATCTTAGGCCTAAGGAAAATTACTTCTTAGGTCCTGCTGGCTTTAACATTCTATGATCCCAAGAAAATGATGCTGATGGCATGATGGTGTCAACAGCAAAGAATTTTAATCTTGGCAAATAAAAGACTAGAGGAGATTCTCAAATACTCAAAAGAATGGTCTTTAATATTTTCAACAATCCACTCTGTAGTTCCCCAAAGTGAAAAATATCATCAGAGTATCTGTTTATGTGTGTGTGTACGGGTGCAAGAATAATGTTTGTTGTTATTTTTACATCTTATTTGAAGCAGTGCATTCATAAACAAGAATACATTCAGGAATCAAGTAAAATGGGGTGTCTGTGTGGGTCATAGTTGTACTTGAAAACCCGAGGAAAGAAGAACTACTACAAATGAACATAAAAGTTACCTCTATGCTCAGCACCATGGTGCACCCAACATATATGAGAAATTAGCTTACAGGAACAGATTTGTTACACTAACAAAACGGGCCAAATTTCAACATCCTCACTGATGATTTTCTTACTGTTTTTTTTTTTTTTAAAGATTTTATTTATTTATTTGAGAGAGAGAATGAGAGAGAGAGAGAGAGAGAGCATGAGAGGAGGGAGGGTCAGAGGGAGAAGCAGACTCCCCGCTGAGCAGGGAGCCCGATGTGGGACTCGATCCCGGGACTCCAGGATCATGACCTGAGCCGAAGGCAGTCACTTAACCAACTGAGCCACCCAGGCGCCCTGATTTTCTTACTGTTATTCCTTTTCCCTTGCATAGGGAGTACCACTTCATTTGGGGAAAAAAAAAAAAAGCTCTGCTTATCCCCGTATTTTAATTTCCCCAAAGAATTCCAGCTTGGAGACCTCTTCTGCTTTTTGTTGTGAATTAATCTCCTCTTGAAGTTTACCAGCTTCTCCCAAACTGAAATTTCTCAACCCATCCGCGTCCTACCCTACACTCTACTGTCAATAGCAAGTGTGAATAGCCTAATCCCTATCCCTAAAGGTACAGATTCACCAGTTTGAACCCCCACTGATTTGTGCTGACATTGCTGAAATCTGTTCATGTTACCAAAGCACAACGTTGAACAAATTCAATATTCAAATAAAGGGGGGGGAAATGCTACTGACATTATGAGATAGCTACTAATATGAGTTGAATCTTTTAATTTTTAACAAATACCATTATAAACATAAGGTTGTTTACGTGTTCTCGATACAGCTGTGGCTAGGATATTTTATTAGTTAAAATTTATAGTCTTTGTTGATTTACCAATCAACAAAAAACTGCGATTCTCCAACAAGGATCCTCAATATCAGTAACAAATTTTAATACATGTACACAAAATCTTAATTTTTTCCTCCAAAAAAATATGCTATATGGTCTCTTTGGGGATGTTAAAGGGTCATTTTATTTTAGAACTGGGAGGAACCCTTATAAAATGTTTGGGCTTTTGATTTTATAATAAGTGATTGCTAGCTGGGGGCGGGGTGGGGAGGAGCAATAACAAACATATAACCTCAGAATGGAGACAAATAACAAAGTTCCTTAATTAGTTCTTGAACTGCCATAGCCAAAATAAGGTTGATGAGCAATTCAAAGTAATTAAAATGCTTTGAACAGTGTGCTACCCAAAAAGATATGTGATCTACAACTTGAGCTGACTTGTACCCTATCATTTTACAGCCCTAACCAGAGAGAAAGTACCATTCACCAGACAAATCCTCACTGCCCACCCCGAAAGGACCCATAGAACATTCTGAAAAACACAACTTTGAAATCCCTTTGTCCTTTCTTGCCTTGGTGAATTTCTTTCCCTTCCTTTCTTTCTCTTCTTCCCATCCAGTCTTTAAAGCCAGCTCAGCTACCCAGTGATGCCTTTCCTGACCATCCCAGCAGGCTGGCTTGACTCATCTTTCCTAGGAATTTCTGGACAGGCCAGAAGGGAGCCACTGAAAGCTTTCAGCAGATGAGTGGAAAAATCAAGTCTTTGTTTCAGGTAGCTCCCTCATGTCTGCACCTAGCCCCGAGCCTACTTAGTGACAAAGGCTAGAATGCCATGATAAAAGAAGAGATGATGTCTGACACTTTTTGGGGGGGGGAGGGGAACCCTCATAGATTGTCATGATTAACTGAATATGGAGATAAAAGAAATCAGCGGCAAATTACAAATAATGCCTGCTAGTCTTTTTCTCCCTTGATAATTTTGTGATTTACCAATATATGTTTTATGGCTGATAGCACCTCCCCCACTCAATCAAGTAGTTAAGCGGCATTTGGTAGAGCCTGATTATTTCATATGCTATGATCTAATAATTTTAATGCATTTTTGATTAAGTACTATTCTCCTTACTGCTGACAAACCTGAGACGTTAATTGTAGGGTGAAGGCACTCATTCAGTACAAGGAGGAAACAAATGTGATTATGTCTGACACTTAGCACTCTATTCACCTTCCTTCTCTAATAGATATCACCCTTTAATTTAAAATAGTGATAAAAGCAATCAGTGCCTTCTACTGTGTTCCTATATAAAATTCTCCCACTTTTATTTTCTTGCTTTAGAAACTAAGAAAAATATTAAAATCTATCTGTATACACATAATTTATCATATTATCATTACCAATACAACTTTCCATATAATTCAACCACTAAACTTTCTGTCTAGGAAACAGACAAACATGTCTACCTATTTAGCCTCACAGTAATGGGACCAATATATAAGTCAGTTACTTTCATGAAGAGCAACTGTCCTATTATCTTACTGTATCCCTAACCTCAGAGCAAATACTATAAAACGTTTCCTTTATTTAGATCAGCAATTCTCAGTGTGGTCCCATACCCTAATACAGCGGTCCGCAAACTATTCTGTAAAGGGCCACATGGTAAAGGTCTTAAGCTTTGTGGGCCAGGTACATTTTGTGGCCCCTGTCACATATTCCTCTTCTTGTTCAGTGACTCTTTAAAAACACAGAAAATATTTTTTTAGCTTGCAGGCTACACACAAACAGGCTGCAGGCAGGGCTTGGCCCTTAGCTATAGTTTGCTGACAGTTGCTGTAAGGAATCCATTGTATGTAACAAATAAACTCTGCTCATATATCTAGAATGGTCTTAGCTTGAGAAAACATTAACTTAAATCCTTTTCTCTGTTTTGTGGTTCAGATGACAACGGTGGTTGAGAAAGGCTGCAATAGATTAACAAGGGTCCAAAAACACTACTGGAAGAAGGTGATCATTATTATTTTCAAAAAACACAGGCATTCAAAAATATGTACTATGGAGGAGTTAAAAATCTAAAATTTCCAGAAACTTTTGTCCAAAGCATAGGCTGAACATTATAGCCTCACTATAATTACACATAGTAGAGAAGTAATTATACATTAATCACCTCAGTAGAAAATTAATTACATCTAATTCAAAATTTGTTTGGAACAGGTACCTGATCCCTTCCATATATACATAGTCATACGTGCTTTATCTTTTGTAAACAATAACCTAGTCCAGATTCCTGAGCAGAATCCCCTTCATTCACAGTTTCAGAGCTTACGGGTTACCCTCTACAATCTCCTCACTTTACATTTGAGGAGAGGCATGCAGGCATGATTTTATAGTATAGAGGAATAGAACACACTACCTTCTTCATTCTAGTAGCTAGGAGGAAATGATTTAGTGTCCTACCAGAAAAAAAATTAATTAAATTCTCAAGCTCTGGAACCACTTGTCCATATTAAATAAAACTATTCCTTCACAATATACAGATCATCTTTCCGGTTAGAGGAGTTTTTAAAAAAACCGTCTAAAACTGTGCTTCGTCTTTCAATCAGGATCATACTTACACTATCACTGCATGACACACTGTGCTCAAAAAATACACACACGGGAAATGAAAATGCTTCTGGTTATACAGATGGACTCTCCCAAAGAACCCTGGCATGTGGGTAAACAAGGGAACCTAAGGGTGGGGGAGGTAATCCCGGAGCAGAAAACAATCTTCATTGGGTTTTCAGGTATGAAGACATTTATACCTTTTAAACTCCTGAAAAGTTAAAAGCCAACAATAGAAACACACAGTATTTAGCACCCGTAAGTGTTCTCAGAAAAAAGCCATTGGACTACCTACCACTTAGAACTCTTCTCTCAGTCAAAACAGAATCAAGTGGTGCTAAAAAGTCATTAAGCCAACTTATTTCAAAGTAAATCTGAGATGCTACTCAGCCTTGCAATGCTCCAAAGAACTGTTTTAATCATTCCCTGAAGGAGACTTTTAAGGCCAGTACCTACTGGAAAAGTAACAATAATATTAAACCCAGTCTTTTGAAAGAAAGATTCCTTCTCCTTAGCCTTGCAAATAACAGTCCAAATTAGCCAAATATAATCCAGTGATAACCTAGCGCTTTTCCTTGTTAATGAAAGGTATTCATTTCACCTACAGAAGGAAAAAAAAGTAAAAGGCCACGCAAAATGACTCCAAGTGTCTAGAAACAATTTATTGGCCCAGTACACATGCCACCAAAACTGCACATCTTAAACAGAAAAGCAGCTGAAATCCCCATCCCAACGATGTCAGCTCTTCCCCCAGATCTTTCACAAGCTTTCTCCCGACCCAAAAGACTCTTTACATATGGTCCCTTGCCATAGCAAATCAATTATGTAAATGCAACTTTTATCACAGAAGTCATAAGCAACAAGAAAGAAATGAATGACTATTACCTCCCCAATTTCCTTTTCTGTTAGCTTTTTCTCCTCTCTGCAGAAAGTAGAGAAATTTCCCATTCTCAAAAATAGAGATTTCTCAATCTTTAAAGCAAGAGGCTACTTTTTTTCCCTTCCTTGGAAATACTGTCTTTCTCTTCTTCCAGAGTCCAACACCTTTTCCCTCACCTACATTTTCTGTTTGCTCATGAGGCAGCAGGAATCCTCTGGTATTATGAAATTCTACCTTCCCTAAGCAGGGTTTACACTGCAGCCTCCAAAACGATGCCCGAACCTCAGCAGATAGAAGATCCATAGCAACAGCGGTAATAGTTTTTTTTTCACTTGCTATTACCAGAAATCACAGTCCAAAAAGGCGACCATGGAGGTGTCACCTATGCTAAAACCTCGAAATTGATTCATTATTTAACTAGTCAAATCCCACGTTTTCATTTTATGTGCCCTTTGGAAAGCTTGTGACAGAGGAAAAAAGATCTTTCAGTGACAGTCACATTTTTCATGAAGAGATAAATAGTTAAAAAAAAAAAAAAAAAGCAGCTCTCTGGGTACAAGATTTTGTTTGTCACTGAAACAGGATCCGATGCCCCGTCTCCTCCATTCCCTATCCCTTCAGAATCATAGTGTAAAGTACCTATAGCAATTTTAGCTTCAAAATAAGAGCTTGCACATAATGATCGCAAGTTTCTGTTAACCAAAAGTCATTTGTATACTACCCACACGCCTCTGATTTTGCTCACAGGTAAACCAATTTATATTTATCCAAAGCAATTCCTTTGATGCAATGATGCTCTGTAAAACTGTTCTATGGGAGAAATCAAGCAGAGAATTAAGAATCTTGATAAATATAATCCTTTGTAATGTTCAATTCAATTCTAATTCACTAAAACAGCTTAACACTGGTATTGGATTTCATTAAAAGTCATTTCCCATGATCTGTATCCTATATGGAATAGACTGCTGTGAGCCCAATTTCTTCAGGAATAATAACAGTTTAAGTAGTAAAGCAGAAAGAAGAACTAGCCATGATAAAATTATAATATGTGTTATATCCTGATAAGCCTGTTATGTATTTAGACACAGGCACATATATACATATGTATTTACCTTAGAGTAAATATTTGTAAAGATGGTAAAGAATTCTATGTATTTTCTATCGAATAAAAATACTTAGCAAAATCCATGGATATCATGTTTACCGAGCACATGATTTTTACATATATTTTACTGAATTATTTTTTAAAAAAGATTTTATTTATTTATATGAAAGAGAGAGCATGAGCAGGGGGAGGGGCAGAGGGAGAGGGAGAGGGAGAAGCAGATCCCCTGCTGAACAGGGAGTCCAACACAGGGCTCGATCCCAGGACCCCGAGATCATGACCTGAGCTGAAGTCAGATGCTTAATGGACTGAGCCACCCAGGTGCCCCACTTTTCTACTTTCTAAAAACAGTTATGTCTAAAACTGATACCGCTGATTAAAAATTCCATGGCAAACGTTGAGCCTTATCTTCTTGAATAGAGTAAAAGTGTTTTCAAACACAAAATATACTTTGTGCACATACACATTGTGAACGCATATATATACATATATATATATATGTATATATATATATATCTCCCCTATCAATTTTCTTCAACAAAAAGCTAATCTACCACCCAGAATAATGAAAAAATGGGTCACAAGAGTAACTGAGTATCCTGGAAAAGAGACAGCTACCACACAGGAGGTAAGAAGTATAAGGTAAAAATATCAGAATTTTTACACCCAAAGAAATTGAATTCCCTCAAGGGGGAGCAAGTTACCTAGGGACCCAAGGAATTTATCCTCATGACAATCATTGCTTTAAATGTGTTCAGAGGTACACTTCTGTACATGCTTTTGAACATGCTCATTGGGGGCACATCTTTGATTCTGAAGGATAATTTTGTTTCTGTTGGTCTTGTGTTCATTTTAGAAATTGAAAAGTGATTTAAGATCCAAGGCCAGTGCATGAGGTGAGCAATCAAGTTTGCTCACATTGTTTGGTGTTGGCAAACTCATTAAGTAGGGCCCTATTTGCTTCTCTTATTTTCATTTCTAATCCCTTGTTTGAACTAAGCTCTGCGCTTTTCTACATGGTACCTGTTGGCAAATGGGAATTTATTAATCTGACAGGTAGAGAGAACATTTTAGAGAGCAATAGCTGGACCCAGAAAGGCCATTTAGGAATTTATATTTCCTTAAAGATTCAGAAATAACTTCCTCTCTCCTCCAGGAATTTACATATGTAAACACAAGTTGGCTTTGGACTGTCATGACCAGGAATGGGCATTTTTGGACGTAATAGCAGCCCAGAGTTATTAAGTCCAGCAGGTTTTTTGGGGGGAGGGGGTAAGAGCAGGGTGAAAAAAAAGGGATTCTGAACAATCCAAATTGATATAATGCATCAAAATTCTTAAGAATATCAATCTTTGGGGGAATATTGCCATTTGCTGGCATTTAGGATACTGGCATTTTATTTCACTTCAGCAAAGTTTTATTTTCACAACTATAGGCATAAATAGGTTTCATGTTCTTGATAAATGTATTTGTATTTGAAGATAAGAGCATTTACTGAGAGGTCAAACCTACCTGGATCAAGGAAAACAGAAGTGACGGGTGACGGTGAGATTTTGGAAGTTGTAGAACTTCCAACACAAAGTTGCATTCAGCTCCTCCCATCCTGTTTCTCTCCTTTCCATACCAAATTACTCACCAAGGTCTGTTAGTCTTCCTTGAGTGGCGCTAAGAGTGGTCGCCAGATCAACAGAGCAGCTAGGAATGCGTTAGAAATGCAAATACACAGGCCCCAGTGCAGACCTAAAGAATCAGAAATTCTGGCGATGGGGCCTGGCAGTCTAGCAAACCCTCCAGGTGGTTCTGATGCATGCTCAAGTTGGATCATCGTTGCCCGAAATCAAACCCTTGCTAACGAAAGCCTGGGCTATTTCAACATCTGCTTATTATATCCAGCCTTCCCCTTCTCTAACCCATCCTGTTGGGTTGGAAGCTTAATGCAACTTTCCAAAAACAAAGAGAACAAACGAAATAACCACTGCTTTCATCAGTTCACTTTCTTGCTGAAAAAGTCCTTGCTGTAGATGGATTTAAAATAATAAATGTCCTGGTGTGGCATTCAAGGCCTTTCACTATTTGGCCCTCAGAGTTCAAGCCAGTGAGCACCTACCTCAAAACTCTGTGATAGAGGGAACCTGGTGCATATCCCTTTGTACCTTTTCCCTTGCATGTCTCCCACTCTCCTTGAATGGTATCCTATAAATGACCGTTCCCTTAGTCTGCTCTGCCACGGCATGCTCCTATGTCAGTTTCTCTCTCATTTGCGATTCATCGCCACTGCTCTGCATTGTGCTAGATTTCTAAATGTGTAGGTGTCTAGTCTTTCCAGGTACAGCAAAAACTTCTTGAGGCCAGGGACTCTTTTTTATACTTTTTGTACCTCAAAGATAGGCTTCAAGTACCATGTCCTATGCAAAGTAGGCCTTCCAAACTTGGTTGCTGATAATTTTCGAATTTAAATCACACCCAGCTGTTTCATGACAACTAAGGGCGGAAAAACAGTAAACCTGGATCGCCCCCAGTGTCCAACTTGGGAAAGTCGTTACCATTTACTGACTAGCACAGAGGAAAGCTCAGAGTTAAGTTCGAACAAAGGATTTGAACTAAAACTACAGAAGCAAACAGGACCCTAATTAATGAGCTTGCTAACTGTTCTTCCCATGGGGTCAGCAGCACTTTAAAAGCATACATTTGAAAAATGCTTCTTTCCCTGAGGCTGCCAGACACACTGACTGTAGTCTCCTTAACCACAAGAGGTCAAAGTTCTATTTTCTGTCACCATACTTAGTAGCATGTGTGCATGCTTTGCTGATTGGTTTCTTTTGTGTTTCTGCTCAGAGTGAAGGCAGGCAGCAGGAAATTGAGACCAGGGAGTCTAGAAACTTTCCCAGGTCTAGTGGGCAGCGATACCGAGCAGGCAGAGACTTTGGGAAGAAATAATGACTTTATGGTTTCTATTGGCTTGGCTCCCCCAAATTTTCTTGCATTTATAAAAACAACTTATGCTCCACCTGATGATCTATGTCGTCCATCCCTTCCCCATCACCCACTGCTGTGTTATTTATACTATACTGCATCAAGCAGTGAAGTCCTAGCTTAATATAACATACTGTAAAGTGATACGTTGCAAAGCCAAAGGTTTAATGGAAAGCTGGGGGGAGGGGGATAAAAAGGCACTAACAGAGCAACTCAAAAATGCATTTTCGAAGAAAAATCTGGATGCGTCTAGATGTCCTTGAAGTATTTCTTCCACCTGCCAAAAATTCACTCCTAGGATTGTGTTACCAGGCACTATTGAAACCTGGTAGAGTAATTCACTAGTATGCTTAGAAATTCTCTAACATATCTAGTGTGGTATGGATTTCAAATCCAGTAAAACTTCATTAAGCAGATACTGGTAAGCTGTTTCTATAATTCAAAGCAACTGTTACTCTTCAGCTAGACACTCCATTGTTCTGTAACGAACAAACGGAAAAATCCAATGGTGGTTGATTTGAACACTACTTTTTTCCGTCCTCTGCACTTTAAATTGATAGGGTTTTACAGATTTCTTTTCCCTACTTATTTTTTAAACAGGTGAAAGGAGGAGAGGGCAGAAAAACACCACAAAGAACACATAATCTGTTACCTGGATCACAAAGAAGGATCGAAAAGTTTTTCTGTAAACATTTTTCGTGAGAAAGAGACAAAAACATAATGTCTTCCATGTCCTTAGCAGCACATTTTCAAAGTGACTTCACCATAGAGGAGGAAAGTAGCCACTTAAAAAAAGAATATTTTCGGGCGCCTGGGTGGCTCAGATGGTTGAGCATCTGCCTTTGGCTCAGGTCATGATCTCCAGGTCCAGGGATCGAGCCCCGCATTGGGCTCCCACCTCAGCAGGGAGTCTGCTTCTCCTTCTCCCTCCGCCTCTCCCCCTGCTTGTGCTCTCTCTCTCTCTCTCAAATGAATAAATAAAATCTTAAAAAAAAAGAACATTTTCAACTCTTTCACCTAAAGCTGTCTACAATTTTGCTTACGCTAGTTCTCAGGAAGTATGAACCACAATTCTGTTCTAATTCTGCTAGAAGAGCCAGAGCTATGCCATACCAATGACTAATCTGATATTTTAGGACACGGATCATTCTAATCCATGATGGTATGATAAATGAAGGAAAAGAAAGGCCAGCAGGGTGCAGTCAGGGAAATGCTGGAACAAGTCCAGAACAGGCTGAGGGGGCGTGTACCTCCATCCCCAGTTAGGTAAATGCTGGTGACAGGTGGTGGGGAGAGACAGGCAGGAATAGAGAAGAAGGATGAGATCAGGCTGCACTAGGTTTCCTGGCTTCTCTGAATGGGCATGTCAAGTAAACCGCCAGAATTACATGGGATTTGGGGGAGTGACATCAAAGAGGATGGTGGGTAGAGTTGGCTAGCAATGTGTTTTGTTTTAAAATCCAAATGTAAAGGCATTTTCCAGTTGGATAGCTCTTCCTAGTTCATAGGACGGTTGAGAGGAATTAGTCAATATATATATATATTAAATCTTTTAAAAAAGATTTATTTATTTATTTGAGAGAGACAGAGAGAGCACAAGCGGTGGGGGGGGGTAGGGGGAGAAGCAGAGGGAAAGGGAGAAGCAGACACCTTGTTGAGCAGGGAGCCCGACACGGGGCTCTATCCCAGGACCCCGGGATCATGCCCTGAGCCGAAGGCAGACCCTTAACTGACTGAGCCACCCAGGCGTCCTGAATTAGTCAGTATTTTTTTAAAAAATGTTTGATTTCACAAGTATTAATTAAAAGATGTGATCCCTCCTGACCATATAACATCGTAGTCTAAAACGGCAGATGACAAAATGAGAAACGTATGTAAGATGGAGTCCAAATTTAATTGTGCCTATTTTATTGATTTTTGTTCTCTGAAAAGCAAGTTACCTCCTGGCATTCTTCCAGAGACATTTCTTTACATGTCCCTGTGGTGAAAATTGTTTGGGTCTTAATGACAAGAAATGAAAAGGAGTTTGCTGCTGTTAACTCTGTTCTCCTAATTCCATTTTCTAGCAACAAATAAAATGAGTAAAACCACCACTCATTCAGAAGACACAGTTCAGTCAAAAACAATCACCAAGCCATCTAAAGTTCCACTACTGGATTTCCTTTTTTTATTTTTCAGACATTATTCCCTGTAAAATGTGAACATCCGTGGGAGAGGTCACTCACTGAGCCATTAATCAAAAACATCTTAATATGAATGAAAGTTATCAGATTCTTTCTAATGTGACAGCTGGGACAGAGAAGTAAAACAGTTTCTTTTATTTATTTGTATTGGCTTTTGGGGGGGTGGGGTGGGGATGGGAACAGAGGGAAGGGATAAGAGGTTATTTCTCACAAAGACACAAATTTGTCTGCAATCAGCCTTAGTTACCAGGAAAGCAATGAGTCTCTTTTTTCTCTCAAAGGCCCCTGGAAGGTAAGGAGAATGACAGCTTCCTTGTGTGGACAGCTGATTAGTTACAAGTATAGATTGTTAGATGTGTTACATATAATGTATTAAAATCATTTTAGTAAGTATAAAAAGTCTACACTGTGCACACATAAATCAGCCTCCATGATCTGTAAGAATTCAAGCATTACACAATATATTTAGAGAAACAGAATGGAAAAAAAAGTTAGAAAAGTCTAGTCTATATGGGACTCATTAGCCAACACTTTTACATATAATTCATGCCTAGTGGTATAAAGAAAAGTAAAGTACATGGTCCCCGCCTTCAAGAAATTTACAACCTTGTTTGGAAGACAAGTATGTTAGAGAAAATCTAAGGCAATGTATGAATCAAGCACTGTCAGTCTACTACTGACAAGAGATATAACAGGTGCTTGGAAATACGAGAGATTTCTGTAGCCTGGACCACTCAGGGAAAGTTCACAGAGAAAGTAAGTTTGCAGACCTTGAAAATCAGGTAGGATCTGGTCAGCCAGTGATTGCTAAATTGTAACTGGCATGGCAGAACAGAAGGGATTTCTTGCTGGGAAACAGTGATAATGTAAACTTTGCATCTGTAGACCAGAGCCAGATAACAGAAAAGTCTGGAAAGCTGAGCAGAGGACTTCGGGTATGGTACTGGTAGTGTGGAGAAGAGGAGAGGAAGACAGGATGATTTCAATAGAAAAATGTGGGTTATCAAGTAGGACAGAGATGAGATAATGACAGTGTTTTCATATGATTAGCCCAGCATTGTTTTGCAGGATGAACTGCCCATATATATCATAACACCTTTTACAAAGGGGCTCGAAATATACTCCACAGATGATGGTTAATTCATCCTAATAACATCTCACTGAAGCAAAGGAAATGCAGCTTTTATTATTGCCATTTTGGAGATGATTTGCCCAAGGTCACTGAATAAATGAAAGGCAGAATAAAAAAAACCACAGTATCATGATGTTCATCAGTTCCTAAGTACCGGCTAAATTATGTTCTCTTATTTTCTATGACTCAAGCAAGGGAGGTACATGATGGACCTTTGTCCTCAAGTGCCATTTCCAGACCCTCATTAGTGTTCAAGGCACACGTCCTACCATGCACCATTCCTGTTTACCTTCCCTATAGCCCCTAGCTCTCTAACCCCATACCTTTCAACTACCTCCAACTCTCCCAGCTAACAGTTGTTTCTGATTATTCTGTTCCAGTTGGTCTTCTGCCATTATCATTAGCATATTCAACATCCCTGTATCAACCACTCACCAATGAGGACAATGGTTCGGCTTTATCAGTGCAAGACAATGCTTTCAAACCTCTTTCCACCTCAAATTGCAAAGCTTCAGAAGGTGTGAGGGAGGTAAGAACTCCACATACTAGATTATGGCACCAAACTGAATTCCCTCTCCAATTGTTTTCATGATCAAAGTTAGTTAAAGGATTGCCCCCAGTTAACCCCTTCTTGGGGCTGACACATTTTCTCATCCTCCCATGCATCTTGAAGTCGCCCTTCCTTTTCTTACAAGCTAGTCCTCCACTTAGGCTTCCTGTCTCGTGAGGGCCCACACCTCCACATACTCTCTCTGGCATTAGCAACTTCTCCCTTCTCGGTGGCTCCTCTTCAGTTTCAAGTAAAGAGACTGGCATATAGTAAATGCTCAGTATATGCCTGATGAATGACTAAAGCTCCAGATCTATGTCTTCAAATATTTTTTGGACATTAAAAAAAAAAAAGATTTATTTATTTATTTTGAAGGGGGAGGGGGAGAGGGAGAGAGAACATCTCAAGCAGACTCTCCGCTGGGCGTGGAGCCAGATGCGAGGTTCATTCCCAGGACCCTGAGATCATGACCTGAGCTGAAATCAAGAGTCAGCTGCTTAACCGACTAAGCCACCCAGGCACCCATGGACATTTTTTAAAACAACCTTACTGAGGCATATTGTTACACACTAAAAAAAATTGTACATACTTAACATACAATTTGATGAGTTTGGACATACATATATGCCTGTGAAACCATCACCACAATCAAGGTAATAGACTACTGTTCCACATTTTCACTTCATCAGCTCATTGTTACCTCAAATTTCACAATTCTAGAACAGAAATCATTAACTTCCCACCAGATCTGGCTCTTCCCCATGATTTTCCAATTTTTTTCATATGAACCATAACTCCCAGTTTCCCATATTCAACACCACAAAACCTTTGATTTCTCCTTCTGTAATTAGCTAATTATTAAGTCTAGTAATCATATTTTTTTCCCTTCACAGTACTGGGCATATGGAAAGCAATCAGTCAACGCAAGGTCGACTGCCTCTGTACTGATATGATTATCCCATTGAAACAGCCTCAGTAGATTCAACTGCCTCAAAAGGCTTCTCAATCCTCCAGGTCGTCAGTTCATCCAATCT
Organism: Zalophus californianus; assembly: GCF_009762305.2. Classification (NCBI taxonomy): domain Eukaryota; kingdom Metazoa; phylum Chordata; class Mammalia; order Carnivora; family Otariidae; genus Zalophus; species Zalophus californianus. The sequence continues at coordinate 19,346,292 of NC_045612.1, forward strand.
TGAGATTTCTCTTGCTATATTTAACTGTTCATTGAACCTCCTTTACTCAGAAATGTTTCATGGCTAGCCCAAAGGCCAAAGTCCTTCCTCAGCATTCAAGAACCACCATCATCTAGACCCAATCATGTTTTCCAATCTTACCTCTTATTACTTTAGAGGAATTCATCATAATCCAAATGATTTTATCTCACAAAAATTGTGTGTGCATGCACACTTGTGGGGGGTGTGCCTGTCCCTGTCTACATGCCTTTGCTCAGGGTACATCCCTGCCTGGAGATGCCCTCCCCCATATGAACCCCAATAATCCTTAGCAGTTAGTTTACCTTCTGTAAGCCTTCAACTCCCCCAGTCAGAAAGTTCTATTCTAGAATAAGCCCTACAGATTTTTGCATTATTTTATATTTCATGTACTAGATTTAACTCCCCAACATTTTAAGACCTTCAAGGGCTAGAGATCATGTAGTATAATTCTGTATCCTTCCCAGAATCCAATAATGAGGTTCACCAATGCAAGGCACTGTTTTCCACCTCTTAGATAAAAGTCTTTAATGAAGTATTCATTAATTCTTAACCTTCATTTCCATTTCATATCTCAAATAACAACCACTTAAAAACTATACCACCTAAGGGTGCCTGGGTGGTTCAGTCGATTAAGCATCTGACTCGATCTCAGCTCAGGTCTTGATCTTAGGGTCGTGAGTTCAAGCCCTGCATTGGACTCCACGCTGGGTGTGGAGATGACTTAAAACAAACAAACAAACAAACAAACAAAAAAACCCCAAAAAACAAAAAAACAAAACCAACTGTACCACCTTTATCATACTTAAGGATACATGAAGACTGCTTTTTAAATTTGTTAATAGGAACTTAAAAACTTTCACAAGAGACCTAACATAAAGCGTGACGTAATACCACTTAGTACTCCAATTCAACATTTAACTTTATTCTCCCACCTACATTTTATGAAAGAATTAACAACCAATTTAGAATACTTGTCTTAATAAATACTAATGCAGGTTCTAAGGGAAAATATCTTAAACTTAAGTATAACTTACAACTGAAAACTTCAAAGAAAAAATATGTTTTAAATCATTAAAGAGTAAATATTTGAGTGGAAAGAAACAGGTTTATTGGTTTATTGTTTTTTTTAAAGTTGTGCTTTAAATATTTTTCAAGAGTTTAGCTCCTGGTATGGAAAATTCCTTTAGGTATACACTAACAAAGTAAGCACAAATTAAGTACAAAACAAATTCATACCCTCAACATTTGGTGTAATTGGGCAAAAATGGTCATTCCCACAATATTAAGAAACATCAACAATATGAGTTTGAATAACTAATTCATAAGGAAGAGTTTGAACTGGACCAAATCCTGGGTTTTCTTTCGTCACTCCAAGTTTCTTTTCTATTTTAAACTAGTGGCAACAGAAATTTCTTTGTTCGAAAGTCAGGAATGCTTGAAGTCTTAAGTGATAGAACAGGTAGCTCGGCTTCTACTTCACGTCTCTCCTCAGGGGGAAAAAACACTGTGGATAAAGTAATTTTGTTTTTATTTCTGGAAAAATCATTTTTTCCATCAATCTTCATAATTCTCTAAAATAAACTGTTAAAAAGTTATAGGCTGGTCGACCACTTCACCCTGATTTGTGGAAATACTATACATTAATTTCAAGAACACATGGCTAACTCAAGTTTTCTTACTTCTCTAAGGGTTTAAAAGTTGCTCCTAACTCTTGAATAAAAGTCTAGGAGAATTTTGCAAGTTCATGATATATTTCTGCATCTCGTCTGCAATATTTTTGAACAAAATAATAGTAAAAGTAGTCTAGGCTCAAGAGTCACACTGCATGCCATCAAATTTATTTTTAGGGTACTGTACAATTTTAACAGTGGAAAACTTTTGTGTTGCATCAAATGCTTAAGAACCATATCTACAAATAAAGTGGAAATAAGCAGCTAAGAATTTACCATTAAGATGGAGAAAGTGATAAATATCCCTCTCTTCTTTGCTAATATGGAGTTTATTGCCCTCCCCAAATTATGTGGGACAAAGTAACCACAACTTTGGGAAGGCATACAGTGAAAGGCAGAACTTGTAAATTAAAAGATGTACTTCACATTTTAAACCACCTTAAGATTTTAAAATTCAAGAGACAGGGAACTCGGATAATTAAACAAAGCAGGGAGCAGTAAGAAATACTGTACAGCAAGCAGGTCCTAAACCATATAAATCAAATAAAGACAAATCAAATAAGGACCAGAAACCATATAAATCAAATAAAGACAAACCAAATAAGGACCAGAAACCATTTTCTCCTCAGCAGAGTTCCCCAGAATCACAAACTTGATGAACTCGAGGCTCACTCTCTCTCTCTCTCTCTCTCTCTCTCTCTCTGCTGACGCACGCGCACACAATGGAGACAGAAGCATGGAGACCCTCAGAGACAAACTTTCCATCTGTACCGTTCTACTCCCCACATAATGGAAAGGAGAGCACCGTGAATCGTTTTTCGCACTTCTTTGCACGTCAGAGGGAGCAAAACTGGAGTTAGTACTGCAAACTACTAATCTCTTGCTACAATAAAAGGCAGACTGAATGAATGGGGTGTGGGGCAGGGTGGATGGGAGAATGAGCGGGGGGGGGGGGGTGCTGAGAAAAAAGTTTGAGGCATTCTGTAAAGCCTGAGTGGATTAACCTTCTAAAAAGCCCTAACATTCCTCATTTCCCTTTTTCTTCCTCTCTCTCTCTCTTTTTTTTTTTTTTTTATTAAATACACACCGACTTCCTGGGACTCAACAGATGTGCCCTATAGGCAGCTAAAAGGCCTGGTGCTTAGTACACAGGGGAGTCCTAGGATTGATATATGTTCAACACAAATGGTCCTTTTATGGGAAAGTATTTTTAAAGTTACTTTTTTGTGACCATGCACAAAATATGACCCATTGCTAACAAGAAGGATGAATTCCATGCATCAATTAGTAAATTGAGGCCCCAATCCACAGCGCTTTGATTTTTACTAGAAACACAAGCTATTTACTACTCTAAACGTTTTTTCTTAACTTGAAAAAGTCTGCTTTCACATTCTTAGAAGATAATGAGGGACTGAGGCTTTAATGTTTCTAGTCTCTGATTTGTTCATAAATGGGTTGTTTAGACTCACTAGCAAAGGAAAAAAAAGCGAATGCTTGAAAGTTAGTAGACCTGGATAACATTTAGTAGATAGCCTGAAATGCACCAATTTAAAAGCGTAACCGCGTAAAAAGCGTAGGCACACATCGCTTATTTCTTCTTGAATAAAATGAAAATATAACGGGGGGAGGGGCCTGGGTAAATCTGGAGTAAGAAGATGGGTCCCAAGCAGTAGTCCCTTGTCCAGGACAAAAAGCTTCCTTTAACCACATGCAACAGTCGTCTTGTGGGAAAGGCAGGGGGAGGGGGCTGGGAAGTCATCACCTCGGCCACTCTGACACAGGACCCTGCGTTTCTCACGCCACACTATGGGCTGGGCCAGGTGGGGGGGAGCGAGACAGAACTTCGCCCTTAAGAAGCAACACCAAAAGGGGAAAAGAAGCCACCTCGCTCTTCGCTCTACGCACACAGGAAGAGCCCAATTCAATGCCGCCACCACCGACACCCCCTTGTCTTGCTCCGCCCCAACTTGTGTGTGTGCGGGGGGGGGGGGAGGGCACGACTTGCGTTTTACCCCACAAATTCCGAGACACCTCCATCTCTCCCAAGTTAAGACCTCCCACCTCCAGTCCCCAGCCGGACCACGCTCCGCAGGCGCAGGTGTCTGGATCTGGCCTATTTTTACGCTCCCCCGCCCCCCTCCCCCGCACCTCGCCGCGCGCCCGGTCCCTCCCCGCCCTCCCCGCGCAGTGCACCAGCTAGCCTAAACGCCGGGAAACGCTTCGAGCCCGACTCCCGGGTCACCTGGCCCCTGCGCCCGGCCCTGCCTTCAGGGCAGTCCCGGGGCCGCCTCTGATCGCCGGGGACCGCGCACCGGGCTCCGGGGCGGTCACGTGGTCGGCGGAGGCGGCCTGGGCTTCCTCACCTGCATCCCGGGAACTTGGACCGCCACCGGTGAGTGGGCCATGAAGGCGATGGCTGCTCCGCACTGCTCCTGCGGCGGTGGCGCCCTGGGCTTGGACTGGCTCCTCCTCCGGGGGTAGCTCGGCGGCCCTCCCAGGCTTTTCGACCGGGGCCTGGAGGGACACACAGAAGTGAGGTGACGGGGCTGATGGCGCGTCGCCCCGGGCTGGGGTGGGGAGTGGGCGGTCGGCGGCGCGGCTGCCTGGGACTCAGTCTACCTTTCTGGCGCCCGCCCGCCGCTGTTGCCGCCGCCTCCGCCGCCGCTCCTCCTCCCGAACGCGGGGCTCAGCGTGTGGCGGTGGCCGGGACCTGGGCTCGAGTGATGCCGCTCGTCTGCGCCTCGCCGCTTTAGGAAGAGGAGGTGGAGGCGCCCCAGCAACCCGCCCGCCCGCCCGCCCGCCCGCCCGCTCGCCGGGCCCGGGAGGCGGTTGGGGGCGGTTCCGCCGTTGGCCCTGCCCCCGCCCTGCAGCCGGGCGGTGTCAGGAGCGCCGAGGCTCCTCGCCGTGCAGGGCTGTGGCTGGGCTCGCCCGAGCCGGCGAAGGGGCGGGCTCCCCCCGCCCCCCGCACGCGGAGAGGAGAAGCCGGGGACTGGGGGACCGGGCACACGGCCCGGCCTGGGGAGGGAATGGTGGCGTTTGGGCGACCCTGGGGGTAGGAGGGCGTCCCAGACGCGGCCACGTTGCAGGCAGGCGTTCGAAGCTGGGGCACACGCAGCTTCAGGGACGACTTGAGTTGAAACTTGGGGAGTGTTGGAAGTCCCTCTTGGTTCCCCGATCTAGTCGAGGGTGGGGGCACGGAGAGCCGCCGAGTCGGTAGACCCCCGACTCATTCCTGCGGTCGGGTCCCCGCTGGGTGGGGCGGCGCCTCTGGGCGGATCCGTAGCCGCTCGCCTGCTTTCCGGATTCCCCGCCCCCAGACCTACTTCAGGTGACTTGAACCTGAGGCTACCTACCCCTGCCTTTTGGGCTGTCAGTTGGTGGAGGGCGGCCAGACTGGGGCTTCTCTTGCCAAGGTTGCACGTGGAAGAGACAGAGAGAGAGAGAGAGAGAAATTGGAAAACAGTACATCAGAAAAATTAATGAGGATGATAGAGGCATGGAAAATGAGACTGGATCATTAGCAGTACGCTAATTATTGAACTCAGCATATAGGCAGCCGTGGTTTCAGCATTCCCTGCGTCCGCTCCCTCTAAAGTTCCACTCCAGCAGGGAGACAAGTTCTTTTGAGAATACCCTAATGATAACAACAGTAACAATGATAATAGACAATTACAGACATCCCATCATGAAGGCACCTTTAAGGACCAACAGGGTTAATTACATTTAAAAATGTCATATCCAAGTGCCAATTTAAGATGAGGATGAAGTTCCTTACATTGCAGGTTGTTACAGGTCTATACCCAACACAGTGTTGGGGCTCTAGTAGACACTAAAAGTTTCTTTTGTTTCCTTTGCTGGTTTTGAATCTTTCTCACAAGATAGCATTTTATTGTTATCGATATAATTATTATTAATGGGTATCATTTTGTTTGTGCCCGGACTGCCAAGTGTTAGATATATGTTAGCTTATTGAATCTTTACAAGGGCCCTCTGAGGTCATATTGCCTCCCTGCGTGCCCCGCCGCCCCCCCCCCCCAGCCATTTTACAGGGGATGGAAAAGGCTTGGTGGGGTTAAATAATTTGGCCCCAGTATCACACAATTAAGAAGTGGTAGAGCTGGGAATCCAAACCCAAGTCCCTCTAACTTTTAAGATCTACTCTCTCAGCAACTGTCAAGGATACAATATAGTATTGTGAACTATAGCCACCATGCAGTACATTGCATCCCCAGAGCTTACTCATCTTTTAACTGGAAGTTTGTACCTTTAGACCACCTTCGCCTGTGTCCCCTCTCACCTGCCCCTGCCAACTACCAGTCTACTCTCTGTTTCTATAAGTTTGGTAGTTTTTAGATCATACGGTATTTAGTCTCTCTCTCTGACTTCTTTCCCTCAGCACAGTGCCCTCAAAGTCCATCCATATTGTCACAAATGGCAGGATTTCCTTATTTTTCATGGTTGAATAATATTCCATTGCATGTATAGCCATCACATTTCATTATCCATTCAGAAGATAAAGGATATAATTGCATTCTCCTTACTTCTAGTTCCCCACCTCCAGGTCCTCACAACCTCTAACCTGATGGTAGGCCCCTATCCAGTCTTTATTTCCCACCAGCCCAGCTCATACTTAACAATGTCAGCCTGGCCAGAAACCAGCAGGGTCACCTAAACTTTAATGTCCTTAGACGTTCCCTAGAATTCTTGGGGCACCTGGGTGGCTCAGTTGGTGAAGCATCTGCCTTCCGCTTAGGTCATGATCTCAGGGTCCTGGGATCAAGCCCTTGCATCCCACTCCCTACTCAGTGGGGAGTCTGCTTTATCCTCTCCCTCTGCACGCCCCCAGCTTATGCTCTCTCTCTCTCTCTCTCTCTCTCTCTGTCTCAAATAAAAAAATAAAATCTTAAAGGAAAAAAAGAGAAGTTCCCTAGGATTCTTTTTAAAGTGCAGAGTTTGATTTAGCAAGTCTGGAATGGGCCCAAGATTCTGCATTGCTAACAGTTTCCCAGGTGGTGCCAATACTGGTGATTCTCAGATGACACTTTGAGTAGCAAGGGTCTAAATCTCAAGTCCCAGCCCCACTGAACCTTCCTCATTGCTCCAAACCCTCCTTCAATACTCCTCCTCTTGCATGTTGGTGGAAATAGTGCTCAACATTGTAGTTCTTTCTTATTTCATGGATTTCATTTGTTTGGTCTGCCCAGCAAGATGATTAACTCCCTGAGGCCAGAGATCCAGCTTCTCTTATCTAAGAATTATGCAGCTAGAATGCCAGCTTTCTGTGGGCAAGATTTTGTCTGGTTTGTTCACTGGTGTATCCTCAGAGCCTAGAAGAGTGTGTGGCACATAGTAAGCCCTCAATAGGTATTTGTTGAATGAATGAGTGAATGAATGAATGAATGAATGAATGAATTTCCTTTGAATTGCTCACTGAGGTTAGTATAGTGCTAGGCAAGTAATGGGTACACTGTATGTTTTATTGATGCCTGGCTAAACTCCTGGGCACTGCTCTTGTTGAATCTTTAAGTTGTTCACTTTACTGTATGTTACACTGTTAATTTTTTATGTCCTAAATTCTTTCCAGTTACTTTAATTTCCCAACTACCTAAGAGTGAGTTGTGTAATTTTAATAAGTAAATTACGCCTATCTGAGAAGTGACTTTCCCTGACATCCTTCTGAGCCAGAGTTATGTAAGAATGTGGAAGAGTGAATGCTAGATTTTGAGACCTGAACTATTGAGACATTTCCTTAAAAACACCGCTTTTGAGATCTTAGTAAACTTTCTGACCCTTATTTAGGTCTGCTGCTATTAAATAAACTATCTGTTGTAATTATATTTGATAGAGATCACTTGAGTTGTAACATGGAGTTACTTGTGGTTTGATTATGCTTTTTCATATATATATGTGTGTGTATATATATATATATATTTCTTAATTTAAATTAATTCATGTGTGCTTTTGTTACTCCCCACCAAAAAGGACACTTGAATATTTTACTTCAAAATGTCAGCCCAGAGTCCAATAATATGTGACCATGTATTCCCACAACTTGATGGAAAAAGTTCCTTGAGGGGAGACACCACATCTTATGCTCTTTGGTAGCCCCATAGAGTGCAAGATTGTGCCTCAGATTGGATTTGGTACCTGCTTGATCTATGTGACCTGAGTGGCTATGAATACTTAATAACTGTATAAATGAAGTAAGATCGTATACAGATTAAGCAAAGTCAGTGAATTTCAAGTTAAACATTTGTCCTTGAGCCTAACAAAACTTGATAATTTAAATTTACAATCTGTAGTTTCAATTTCCTGACATGTTGTCATACCCTCAATATTAAATATTTAACTTTACCCATGTTTATAAATATTTACTGAGTGGACTGGTTCATAGCTAAAGTGTAGGTAGATAGAAATGGCCAAACTTTGATATAGGCAATAGTGAGGTAATAATGTATTAGGGTCCTGGTTCTCAACGAGGGGCAATTTCACCTCCTGGAGATATTTTGGTTGTCACAAATGGGGAAGAAAGGATGCTATTGGGAGTGGGTAGAGGCCAGGGATGCTGCTAATCATTCTCCAGGGCACAAGACAGGCCTCACCACAAAGGACTGACCAGCCCAAAATGCCAGCGGTGCCAAGGTTTGAGAAACCATGCTCCGTACTCTTTGCATTAAGGGTTACTAACCAAGAAACAGACTTGAGAAACACGGTTCCCTGAGGATTTCAGTTCAGTGTGGTGGCCGGGGCAAAAAAACAAAAAACAAAAGCAAAAAAACCAACCCCAAAAGCCACCACCAACAAAAAACATTCCCAAAGATACTGGGCCACATCAAGGGAGGTACTGGAAACAAAGCAGTATTTTTATTTTACCTTTGTGTGAAACCATAGATCGTCTTCCTCCAAAGAGTGAATACTACCTAATGAAAAATAATATTGAACAGAGAATAACTTTGAGAAAAATTTAATGATTGGCTTAAAAATATTTAATCATGGAGCAGGTTGTAATGTACTAGGCATTACCTAGGAGCCTTTAAATATGTGACCTTGTTGAGGTAAATTTGACCTCTTACTCCACTTGACAAAATTTAGAGGTAGGGTTTCACATTTTGGACTTTTAACAATTGGAGCCTTATTTAATAACTGCATTGAAATGTGTAATGTATATAAATGTATGAAGTGCAAGTACAAATTGATCCAGTTATCTGAATTTCTTTCAATTATCTGAATATTGGGAACGAAAGGGAATGATTTTGGTAATTCCTGAAGCTCACCATCCAAGGATAGGAAGATTTTGATTCAAGCTGCTAGACTCTGTACTGATATTTGGAAGGACGACGTTCAGGGGTTCTTTTTTAAAAAAATATGTAAAAACATATGTGATACCTCAAATCTCCTCTTTACTCTCTGTGGGTATCAAATTGGAAATCAGGACATAATAGTTCTTGCAGATGTTTCATCCTCACTATTGTTCCAGCAAAGTATCCCGAGAAAAACCTATAGAATCAGTTCTCGGTCAAGGAGCATTAAGCCTTTGGGGGCTTGCACAGGACTCTACCATGGTATCACTTACAACAAAAACTAGTGTCTAAGACTCAGCCCAGCTGAATTTTCTTGCTAGCTTTACTTCCTGATGCTACTGAGGGGAATAGAGCCACAGAGGAGGTGGGTGGAAGCAGATGCTGCTTAAGTGGTTTCCTGCTTATATTTCTTTACATGTGTGCTTACTTACTTCGAAATATTTGCATTTAGGTACCAAAAGCATCAAGCTCATTACCTCTTGCCCTCACCGATGAGTTAGAGAACTGAGAGAGGTAAATGCGGCTCAGACAGTGTCATTCCCATGTCGAGGTAGGAGCCAAAAGATGGAACGTTAAGAGGTTTCCTCTTGGTTCCAGTTGTGCTGCCTGCCTAAATTGTCCCAGAATTCCCCTGGGGATCTTTACGGGCCTTGGACATAAGGCGAAGGCTATCAGAACCCTGCATACCCTCACTCCCAACCTCCTTGGTGGTGACGGAGACACTGCTTTCGGCACCAGTCATCCCATAACGATAGTTTTGTGTTGCCATTGGGAACATGAAGACTGGGGAGTTTCTTAGGAGAGATTCTTTGGGAGACTGGGCTCTTTGTAATGAAGTCAGGTAACTTCTTTGTGCTCTCCAGAGTGCAGGTTTTAGCCACAGGAGAACCCTTCCTGTGTTACCATGAAATGATGCTGAACAACCAGTCGGGGTGATACTTTCCCCCTCTGAATTAACCTTTTAGGATGGATTGAATTGACCCCTTGTTCTTTAATTTGTAGGCTCCTCAAGAAAACAGTTCTAGTCAAAGGTGGCAGTTAAAAACCGGAAAAAAACTGGCAGTTGAGACCAAATAGGAAGTGACTATGCCATCAGCTCGCACTGAGGAAAAGGAAGTCGTTGCCAGGACCTCTAAGAAAGGCAGTTGTGTAAAATTACCACGCTTCAACTTGCTTGCTGGGGTTCTGTCACCCTGTGGTAAAAGCTCCCATAGTCTTGTTGCTGCTGTTCTCAAGAGGACATGAACAGAGCAGGGTAGTAACAGGCAGCCCTTGCAGGACGATTATCAGGGACTACCAGAAGCTTCTGCGGGCAGAAACTCAACATTGTGGACAAGCAAAGCTTCCACCCTACTCATTTTTTTTTTTCCTGTGCCAAATGGAAAGTTTAAGATTAGTAAAAAGTCCGTATGTTATCCCACAAGGCCCACCACAAGGGTCCAACTGTAGACTGTAGCAGGGGGTTTTTGCTGAGAAATAGAAGACAGGATGTCTTTTTATACTTGCGCTTGGGCTCCAGAGACAGCCGAGGCCACACCACCCTTCTCTTTTTCCTTTTCTTTCTCCTCCGTTCTTTTCTTTCTCACATATTTCTTGAGTACAGTGCTAGGAACTGTGCTAAGTGCTGGGAAGACAAAGAAATGCAAGGAGTTTGCTTTCTTGCAGGAGAACGCCATAAAAAACAAGGAACACTCAGAGTGATACATGATTATCATAGCACTACATTTAAAAATGCTACAGCAACAGGCACCAGAGAGAAATACATTTGAGCTGTGTAGATCCTGGAAGGCTTCACAGAAGAGGTGACATTTGAACTAAGCCTTGAAAAATGGGTAGGAGGTAGCCAGGAAAAGTCATGGGAGAGGGAGTAGAGAGAGCGAGCATTCCAGATAGAAGGAACAGCACAAACAAATGCCTAAGCCAGGCATGCGTACCCCCCCCATCACCTGATGATCCAGTTGAAATCTACATACTGTGCTCCATTTGTAGAGATTCTGATTTTATAGATCTGAGGCAGAGAAAGGGCAAAAGGGCATGTGTATTTTATTAAAAAAACGAACAACAACAACAAAACCCCCCAAAACAGGGTGCCTGGGTGGCTCAGTCAGTTGAGCATACAACTCTTGGTTTCGGCTCAGGTCATGATCTCATGCGTTGTGGGATGGAGCCCCGTGACGAGTCTGCTTGAAAGAGTCTCTTCCTCTGCCCCCCCCCCCATAAATAAATAAATCTTTAAAAAAAAGAACAACTCCTTGGGTGATTATGATGTGTCCCTCTTGGTTATGAATCACTAGCTTAGAGAAATGACAAGCTTTCTCGGAGAACTAGCTGGTAGTTTGGTTTAACAGGCAAAAATACAGAGTACATGAGGCATCCTAGTAATGAGGTCGGAAGGGGAAGTGAGGGGCAGACGGTGAGCCTTGTGTGCCATGTTAAAGACTTTGGACTTGATCCTGTAAGCGCCTAGGAGTACTGAGTCATTTTAAGGAAGAGAGGAATTTGCTCCAGATTTGTATGTTCAAAAAACAAAAACAAAATGCCTCTCTGGTTAGTACATAAAGGATAGATTTGATATGGGAGAGGCTGGAGGCAGAGGGACCTATTAAGAGGCCATTAGGAGGCCATTGTAATAGTACAGGAGAAGGACTGAGTTAAATTTATGGCTATGAGAATGAAGAAGGGGATAGATTCCGGAAACAATTTGGGGGTGGAATCAACAGCATTCAGTTGATTGGAAGTGGCCAGGACCAGAAGGAGAGGTTTAAATTGCCAGAGACCTCTAGCTTAGGGAAATGGGTAAATGTTGATGCCTGGAGCTGAGCCAGGGAATATGGGAGGAGGACCAGGTTTGGGGAAAAGATAAGGAGTTCAGTTTGGATGCACTGAGTTTGAAGTGTCTGTCCGATACGCAAGCGCGGATGTCCAGAAGCTAGTTTAAAAATAACAAGAGGTCAGATTGCAAATATAGATTGAGAATTGCAGAGAAGAATCCTTTGTCACCTGATGGCAAGTCATCAATAAAGGACCTAAAAAATAGAAAGCAAGTTGGAACCGTTCACTTCCTATTTAGAGAGTCCCTTCTTGAATAATTGTCCCATGTTTTGGTCCAGTGAGAGGCTGCCTGTGCCTACTGACTTCATATCTATCTGCAGAAAGCATACCATTTTCTTCAAAGTGGTGATTATTAATCTCATCTCTATAATATTATATCACTAAATATTTCTGCTGTGTCCCTGCATACATAGATTGCCCTTTCAGTGCACGATAATGACAGCCAAGAAAAGAGTGGGGTAAAGGACAGGAGTGACGTGAAGAGATCTGAATGCTGTGTTCCCAGGTTTTCTGGGATGGTTTTCTTGCATGCAACTGTAAAATAGATTATTGTGCACCAGAGCAGTTTGTATTATATTTCCCCTCCTACATTCAAAAGAAAATGAGGTGGGAGATGACATGTGTGCCTGGTTTCATGAAGCCAACTTAGTGTCTTCTACAGTGGAAAGAAAAACAGGAAGAATTTATTGCAATCTAAGGCACAGATTACTGGCAAAGCCATGTTATTTGCCTGCTGTGAAAGTGCACAGCAACTTGAGTTAATATTTCTCCCAATTTTTCAGAACCATTCATACTATTCCGGTTCTCCCATTCTTTGTGTGCTGTTGACCTTTTATGAAACTTCACACATCCCTGTAGTTTACCATATGTGAAGGTAAGCATTCAAGTGGCTAAATGCCAACTTGAAATTAACATAGATAAATCATGCTTTTCATATAAATAGGGAAAATAGCGGTAGACATTTACAATCTGAAATCAGGAAAGCAGATACAAATAGATTATATTCTAAATGTTTTGTACAATGCGTTTTATTATGTGTTTGGGTTTTTCTCAGGTGTTGCAAGAAACTGAAACATACCAGCTCTTAAATTTTAATGTTACTTTTGCATCTGACAATATACAGATTCCTGCTATGCAAATATAGAGAAATGAGTGCTTACTATGTTGTGAAGGATGACTTTAGTTCATGAAATATATACTAAAAAAAAAGATATTTTCTTATTTTTTTCCAGACCCTCAAAGCATAAAAAGGTTATTGCTGTATGGAAAGGTCATTTATATGAACAATAACAGACGAAACGATGTCTGGGTTGTAAAATGCTGAGTTATTGAATATGTTTCCTAGTAAAAAAGTAAGGTATTCCATGTGAGTATGCATAACAACACACTTTAGTATTGCTCTTCCACTCCAGTTCTGCACCTAGTAAATGAGATGTGAAGTAATTCTTTCGTTGTCCTTTTTAAAGCAGGAGCCCAAGTCCAACTTGTATTAATGTAACTAGAAAATTAGGTAATTACAAGAGCTATCATTCATGTAATGCTTGCTCTGTGTCGGGCATGGTTGCAATTTACATACATTTCCATGTCATTTTCACCACAACTCCATGGGCTTGGTACTACTATCATATCATTCCCATTTTATAGGTGACAAAACTGAGGCACAGAGAGACGAAGTATCTCATCCAAGGTAGGATTGCCAGATAAAATATAAGATGCCCAGTTAAACTTAAATTTTATTTTATTTTTTAAAAGATTTCATTTATTGGGACGCCTGGGTGGCTCAGTCGGTTAAGCGACTGCCTTCAGCTCAGGTCACGATCCCGGAGTCCCGGGATCGAGTCCCGCATCGGGCTCCCTGCTCAGCGGGGAGTCTGCTTCTCCCTCTGACCCTCCCCCCTCATGCTCTCTCTCTCTCATTCTCTCTCAAATAAATAAAATCTTAAAAAAAAAAAAGTGAGAAAAGATTTCATTTATTTATTTGACAGAGCACAAGCAGGGGGAGCAGCAGAGGGAGAGCGAGAAGCAGGCTCCCCGCTAAGCAGGGAGCCCAATGTGGGGCTTGATCCCAAGTCCCCAGGATCATGACCTGAGCCAAAGGCAGACGCTCAACCCACTGAGCCACCTAGGCTCCCCCTAAACTTGGATTTTAGATAAGTGATGAATAATCCTGCATGAGACATACTTATACTGAAAAACATTATTTATCTAAAATTCAAATTTAACTGGCTGTCCTGTATTTTTACTTGCTCACTCTGACAACTCTTCAAGCCAAGGTCATATAGTTCTTAAGGAGTAGAGCTGGAATTTGAACCAAGGGAGTGTGACATCAGAATTTACGCTTTTAACCACTATGCTTCTACTGATTATAAGAAATGGAAGGTAGAGAGCTTCATTTTCTCTACGTGGAATATTGAAAAAGTCATGAGTAATGAATACTTCATGGGCAAGATCACAGTTCTACAAGTTTGAATTTCTTTTAATTTACTCTGACTGGTAATATCATTTGGGTGCAGCATTTTTAGTGAGAATTTTTGTTCTAAAAGTGAAAAGATCTGTAACATTTTGAACTAATTTTTCCTTCTGTGCGCTCCAATAGGAGAGGTTAAAGAAAAATTGTGCTTCACTATAACGAATGGAATTAACTGATAAGTACTGTTGTTCAAAACACATTTTTCTTCCTTCACAAAGCAGCTTTGTGTTGTTTATAGAGTAAGGGCTTGCTTTCAGGAAGAGCTTTCTAAAAGAAAAATATAAGATTTACTCACACCATTTTCTTCTTACTTTGATGTTTTTACTCTAAAACAGGCTAAAGGGCATCTACTTTTTGAAAGGTAGTACAATTTAATGGGGACAAAATAAACACGGGCTTTGGAGCCAGACAGGCCTTATTAGCTTTGTGAACTTGATGTCTGAGCCTCCTTTTCTTCATCCGCAAAATGGGAGTTATTAATGCCTCCTTCGAATGCTGACAGGAAGGATTAAATGAAATGATGAACACAAACTGCTCTACTGTGTGTCTGGTACAGAACTGACCGTTCATGAATAGTGGCACTTCCCGTCCCCCTGTCCATTTGCCTCTTTCCCAGAGCCCCCACTGTGCTCAGCAACCCCTGTGAATCTTTGAAAATCTAACGCTTCTTTACGAAACCATCTTTACTTGCTCAGAAGTTACATAGCAATCAGGGGCCGAGTCAGTTGGAATCCAGAGTGCCTAAAATGTTTTCCTTCATTCCGTGATTTTTTTTTTTTTAATCCCTAACATGTTTAGGTTACAACAAAAAATTACAGTGTGATTTTTTTTAACGATTTTATTTATTTATTTAGAAAGACAGAGAACACAAGCAGGGGGAGGGGCAGAGGGAGATGGAGAGAATCTCAAGCAGACTCCAGTGCCCCTCGAGGGTCTCCATTCTACAACCCTGAGATCACGACCCGAGCCAAAATCAGGAGTCTGTCGCCCAACCGACTGAGCCACCCAGGCGCCCCTACAGTGTGGTTTCTGCCCTTAGGGATTAATTGCAAGGATTTTTAGGGTGTTTTTTTTTCTTTAATAATGAGAATATTCTTAGAGTTTCGGGTTAGGGTTTATATACTTTAGTCTCATGGGGAAACTCCCCATGGACACCTCTGAGGGACACAGAGGGGCATGAAAAGAGATGGCAAGGGCAGGGAAATTATGTCATCAAAGCATTTTCCTGCGTATATGTGCGTGCCTCTGCATATGCATTGGAGCAAGGGGTGGTGATATATAATGAGGGGAAAATACAAAAATAAGTGCAGTTAGGGTTAAGTACAAAGTCGCCATCAGATTAGGAAACAGGTAACATTGCTATTGAAAAAAATCTATTCTGAGAGGTGGTATATAGTGTGCTTATTAAGAACATGGACTGCGGAGGTGCTCCCGGGTGGTGCCGTCAGTGAAGCGATGGATTCTTGGTTTGGGCTCCGGTCGTGAGATTGAGCCCCACATGTGATCGAGCCCCAAACATATTAGCATGAGCCAAAATAAGAATTGTACTCAAATTGTTAAGAGACCAAGAAATGGAAAATGCATTTGGCAGAAACTTTTTTAGGCCTCAGTTTCCTCCTTGTAAAAGGAAGAGAATTGGGCCATCTGTAAGGTTCTTTCCAGCACTGACATTTAATGATTATATAAAAAAATTCTCAGAAAGCAAAATCTGGAACTCTCTGAACAACTGTTTTATAGCTAAATAATAAATCTAAATTCATAGACAAACACAACCTTTCAGAAGGAAGGCAGCAGAGTTTCTGTGAGGGAAAATCATGTCTGACTAATCTATTAGCGCTCCAAAAGAGAGTAAATAACATATGGATGAGGAGGAACCAGGGGATATAATTTACATAGACTTAAAAAAAAAAAAACAAACCTTGACAAACTTCCATCCTGCTGACTTCTTTGTTGTTGTTAAATGAGTCCCTGTGGGATCTGGGGAAACATTTTGTCACGGAAGGCAAGCGAACTTACAGAATCAACTGGAGGGCAAGAGGGGCGCCTGGGTGGCTCAGTCAGTTAAGCATCTGCCTTCGGCTCAGGTTATGATCCCGGGGTCCTGGGAATGAGTCCTACATTGGGGAGCCTGCTTCTCCCTCTCCCTCCCCCTGCTTGTGCTCTCTCTCTGATAAATAAATAAAATCTTAAAAAAAAAAAGAAATGGAGGGTAAGAGAAAGTGGGTGCTTCTGTGGATGGAGAAGTGTCAGCATTAAGATTCCTATGGTCCCAGATTTATATGTGTTACAAGTGGTATAACATAAGGTATAAACAGTGGTATTTCTGTTTGTAGCTGGCACTAAGCTCTTCTCAGTTGTGAAATGCCAAGCTGACATAGCATAAATGGCAAGAAAGTCTCTCAAAATTGGGGGAGTGGGGAAAAAATGAACAGTAGATTATCTCAGCAAGGTAAAGCGTTCTACAGAAAAAGCAAACAAACAAACAAACCCTAACTGTATCACACAAATGATAAGACTGTTGTCATTTATGGCTCAGGAAAGAGATCTAGGAGTTACAGATATTTCTGGAACAATTTCAGCTCACTGCACAATTTTGGCCAGAAAGGTCAACAAAATTCTGTGCGTCCATAGAAAATGGACTAGAAACAGAATGATACATTATCCTGTTTTTGAAAAAAAAAATTAAGAACCTAGGGCAGAGGAACACAATGTTTAATTCAGGGGGCCATAAATCAAGAAAGGCAAAATGGAACCCAAGAGTTGGGCAGGAAGAACAACGGAATGAGAAGACTCAAAGTATTAGGAGTTTTTAACCCAAAAAGATAAAGATTTGAGGCAATGGCCAAAGTCCATACTAATACTGGCACTACTAGTAATAACTGCTTATTTAGTACTTCCTGTGTGACTTGACATGTCCTGAATCATTCAATACCTATTACGCCTATGAGGTGGGTCCCCCTATTATCCACACTATAAAAGCATCATGAAGGGTACGTACAGAGTAAATAATGATCAAAGCTCTTTACTGGATAGAACTCAGCACAGACCTTAAAACTCAGAAGAATCAAGCTCAAGACAAACAAAAAGCAGTGAGACTCCACGCAGTGGGCAGTAAAACCTAGGGAACTCACCACCTCAAGCAACAAGTTGAGGTGAAAACAGACTCAGGAAGGATTTAGGCTATATTTGTAGAAGATAAAACCATGATAGCTTACTAAGAGAATCTTGTGAAATGTCTTTAGCCTTTGAGGTTGTCATTAAGGAGGCCAACCACACCCTCTCCACTCCTGCTGCCAACAAGTCTCTGAGTCCTCCTATAAAAATTCGGGGCTGGATGGACCAGAAATTTGGTCAAGTGTGGCTTTTCCTTTTTAATTATGACCTAAGTAGGGGAATGGGGGGAATGGCATATGAATTCCTTGTGGGTATTTCATGATGGTTGTACTTTAGCCTATTCTTGGGCCTGTTTTCATTGATAGCCTAACATGCACTGAATGTTGTTGAAAGCACAGCTTTGCCATGTAGAAATGGAATCTTTTAAAAAAAATTACTTGCAGAAGAATAATTTGCCCGAAAGAGTGTAGGTGGAGAGTTTTCCTTTAACACCCATTCTCCAGCCAGCATTCATTTGGGGTATTTCATGCCCATTATTTCTTTAAGAAATTCCATTTCAGAGAAAATACATTTCACACAAGGAAAAACAGAAAATAGCTTAAAAAGAGTATCCCTGTATAAAAACCCTCCCATAGGGGTGCCTGGTTGGCTCAGTCAGAGGAGTGTGCAACTCTTGATCTCGGAGTTGTGAGTTTGAGCCCCGTGTTGGGTATAGAGATTACTTAACAAAACAAAAAACAAAAAACAAAACAAAACAAAACAAGAAAGCCCTCCCATGAAAACTTATACAATATCTTCTCTGTCACACCAGTGCTCAAAAAACCCAAGGACGGAGGCATCCAGGCCTGCTCGGGGCTTCTTCTGTCTTCATGGTGTAACATGGTTAGTTTCCACAAAAGGCACCCATGTCCTCGGTTGGCTTGGTGACCTCTACCTTATTGAAATACTGTATGTGCTACAGGCACACCATGAAAAAGAAATGGGGAAGAGAAGAAAGCCTAAGAGTGAACGTCTAGTTCACAGAGAACTCACCTTATCTGTGGGGAAAGAAGTATGAAAAGAAAAAGAAAACGACTGGAAAGCTGAGAAACAGAGAAAGGGCAAAGGACACATGAAAAGATAGGATTGTTCTGAAGTCAATGGAAATCATTTCAAAAGCGAGAGAGGACAACATGTGGATTTCAATTCTCATATGGATAATTGGGCCATAGCAAGATGATGAAAGTGTGTAATCCTTTGAGCTCTCCTACTTCTCACAGCAGAGTCTCTGCTCTCTGGCCACTCCCCTGGCCCTGACCCTGGGCCCCCTGGCTGCCCAAAAGCCCATTTCGGCAGCTAGTGGCTGAGCCAGTACTCCCCCAGGCTGTGCCCTAGTTCTGGGCTTTTCTCACCTCTCTGGATCCAGATGTATCTGTGTTTTGCCCATTTCGTTACTCTGCTGGAGAACATCTTCATCTTAATAGAGACTACTACTTATTAAATACGGCTCTCTACTTGAGAGAAAAATTCGGGGAGCAGAGCCCTCCCCACACCCTCAAATAACAGGTGGAAAGCCAACAGCCTTTTGTCTCCCAGGTAACCACACTGACCATAGGTTTCCTCATCTGTAGAGAGGAGACAATTAGGCCTTTTGTTTCTGTTACAGTTGACAACACTTTCACATACATTTACCTGTTGGATCCTCCCGGCCACCCTCTGAGGTTAAGGATTATTTCTCCATTCGACAGACAAGGGAACTGAAGCTCAGTGAGGTTAAGTAACTTGTCCTGGGACGATATGTGAAAGGGCCAGTGCACGAGGAGGAGACTCACGGTTACAGACGCTGCCCAGACAGTGGTGCCTGGCACAGAAGCCACTCAGCCATGTGGAGGCAGTGTGATATCAAGGTTGTGCCGATGGGCTTTGGAGTCACAGACACCTAGGTATGAATCCCGGCCTGTCCCTTATGACGTGGCATCCCTTTGGCAACTCCCTTCTCTGACTCTACGTCTCCTCATTTGGAAGATGCAGCTAAGAATGTTACGAGGGTTAAATGTAACGCTGAGTGTAATACACTTAGGACAGGGTAGAGCCCGTGAGCAACAGGCAGAAGATGTGGAAGCTCCTGAAGTGATGGTTAGTAGTAGTAATACTTGGCGCACATGCTAGCCCAGAACATGGAGTCCTCTGGCCCGAATGTAGAGGAGGCTGTGTGCTCTGCAGGGGGCACTGGTCAAGGCTACCCAGGACTAGGTTGCGGTTTCCTTAGAACAGTGGTTCTCAAACGTGAGCCGGGGTTAGAATCACCTGAAGGCTTTCCTGAACGACAGGTGGCTGTTGGGCCTCACTCCCAGAGTTGCTGATTCAGGAGGTCTGGGATGGGGCCTGAGCATTTGCATTTCTAATGAGTCCCTTGGTGTTGCTGATGCTGACCTCCAGAGCCCACTTTGAGAATCACTGTCTTTTTTTTTTTTTTTAAAGATTTTATTTATTTATTTTACAGGGAGAGACACAGCGAGAGAGGGACCACAAGCAGGGGGAGTGGGAGAGGGAGAAGCGGGCTCCCCACCGAGCAGGGAGCCCGATGCGGGGCTCGATCCCAGGACCCTGGGACCATGACCTGAGCCGAAGGCAGACGCTTAACAACTGAGCCACCCAGGCAAAATAGAGAATCCTGTCCAGTTCTGGGCATCAGAGTTTCCTTGCTTTTGTCTCCTCTTAGTAAAAATCCACTTGAAAAATGCCTCCCCTGTTCTGGCAGAAGAAAGGGAATTGCCCATCACCGGTCTAGGAGGGCCAGTGTACTGAGAGGACTACTGGAAAGCAAGGATGACAGTGTCAGTGGTGGCCCTGGCTAGAAGGCTGGGGGCAGCCTTGGAGTAGAACAAAGGTCAAAACTCAGATGGGAAAGAGTCAGAGACAGCTGTGATTACGGAACCTTTCCCAGCTTGGATTTTCCCTCACAAGCTTTTTCTGACTTAAGCTTTTTATCCCTTTTATAACTACTACTATATTTGGGCCGGGGGGGGGGGTTGGGGGGGGGGGAGAAGCGGGGGTGGTGGGAGAAGGATTCACTATAGTTTCTTCTTGCACTTTTCCTACTTCCTTGTTTTACTCTTTGTCAACCACAAGGCCAGTACAAACTTCTTGCAGAGCCTAAAGCAGCGTGCACAGATGATGGCAGCCTGAGCGAAAAGTTTAACAAAATTAGACATCTCTCTTAAGGCAAAATATGTGCTCTGTGCTCTGTATCATGTTACAGCAAATTGGAAAAACCAAGGGCTGGATTCCAAGTCACCGCCGGGCAGTTGTCAGTAACTAAGCCTCTGCTACCTGTTAAACACAGTTAATGAAGCAGTCTGTGTTTATAGATTAGAGGATTTGTCTTTGAAAATAGTAACCCAATAGAATAAGAAAGATGGATAGCCTTGTATTTAGATTTCGGGATTAGAAATCATCTGTCCCATGAATTCCAAGGGGGCGAAAGAGCTTGTGGCCTCACTTACCGAGAAGGTCTATTTCTAGTGCAAATCTTCAGAAACTGAAACACAAATAGGAAACTCTGCTGTAATTATAAGAATGTAAGTTTCTTTAGCTCTTGAGGCAGAGACACTTTAGATTAGGGATTCCATATAAGGTGTCCGGGCCTGTTCAGTGCCTTTAAGCTACCAGGTATTTGCCTGTACCAACCTGCCCACATTACATGAAAACAGGCCTCCCTCATTCTTTCAGAATTCATGGCTTCTGTCCTGAACCATTCACCCCAGCTTATCTCACACTCATTCCTAACCCTTCCTCAGTCTGTTCTCATTTCTGACCTCGTGACTCATTTTTCCTCTTACCGCCTTGCCTCACCCTGGGACCTGGCACTTGCTATTACTTCTCTGACTTGAGCCTTTTGCAGTCCTCTTTGGCCAATAATCAGATTCTCCACTTGGCTAGACTGCGGGTGGCATCCATGAATGAATGCCCTGAACTGGGGACCAAGCCACTTCCTGGGACTTTTATACAGGCCCCCGTGGAAGGTACCCCTGCCTGATACGCTGAGTCCTGAGAGCAGAACTCAGACTTAAGAGATTTGTGGCTCCTTGATAATGCTCTCAGAAGGAACAGAAAACAAATGGAAAGGAAGGAATTTGATTGCCCAACCACTATCTACCGCTGAGCCAACTGAATTTCTATATTGCCTAAAGTAAATGAGGAAGAAAAGTGATGGTTTATAGCATCTACTCTTTAGTAGTTCTTGCTTCTCAGATGTGAAGAATTATTATTTATTTTTTTCGATTGCCAAGACTCATTAAGTCTACCCTCCATAATGTCTCTTGAATTCATCATCTCTTGCCTGAACTATTTGCAGGAGTGTCCTAATAATTGGCCTCCCTATGGCCAGTGTCTCTTTCTCCCCATCCCACTTTTCCATGCTTCTCATTCCCTGCCTACCCATTCTTCACACCTCTGCCAAAGTAATCTTCGTAAAACACAGATTTGATCACGTTACTCCTCCTCTTAATACTTTCCATTCCCGTGTATGTGTCGGATTGTTATTATATATATGATTCTGGTTTTCCAGAAAACAGACTCTTCTAATTATGACAATAGTATTGATCTATATCTGTATTGTGTTTTAGAGTGTTTTCACAGCTAAAACATTCATCCTGTGACTCAGCTATTATTTTATTTCTATATTTGTGGAGAGAGTATAACTTTTATGTATAGTGAATGGTACATAGTATGCGGCAGATATTTACAAATTATGTACTGGATATGTTTGGCTGTGAGTAGGTTAGGTCCTCCTGAAAAAAGTCGAACTTTCAGTTCCAGAGAGTGAATTTATTAAATCTTATTCAGATACTGGCAAATCTCAGTTGTTTAGAGCATGTAATTACTGAGGTCAAAGTTGGTGGTTCAATTCCCATTTGTTTAAGTTAGCCTCATTCGGTTTCATGGACATAGTTTGTAACCCTAACCTCAGCCAGCTATTTCACAATTGCAGGTCCCAGTGGAACATGGGTAACAGAATATGGATAGATCTACACCATGACTGCATCTCTGTTACTTGAAAACTCAAATATAATGCTAACTCCTTAGTGTTATATAGGGCTTTGCATATTCAGTTACACAAAGAAGTTTTAGTAATAATCATCTAGACAAAGAGATAATATGATTCTCCAGAATGGTACTTCAAAGACCCCAAAGAAAGCTTAGCAAATATCTCATTCCAATAGTAGTTTCCTAAATATGCAATTCCTGTCCAATAATGCTAATGCCACCTCTAATGATGACTTGGACAATAATTTTTTACATGGCTTCAGATAAATCCTGTAGTAATCCCACATATGATTTTCTACATTTTCTCTCTCTCTCTTTTAAAAGATTTTATTTGTTTATTTGACAGAGAGAGAGACAGCAAGAGAGGGAACACAAGCAGGGGGAGTGGAAGAGGGAGAAGCAGGCTTCCCGCTGAGCAGGGAGCCCGATGTGGGGCTTGATGCCAGGACCCTGGGACCATGACCTGAGCCGAAGGCAGACGCTTAACGACTGAGCCACCCAGGTGCCCCTACATTTTCTCTTGAATGACTCACAAACTAGCATACTGCTTATACTAGCTTTCTCATTCAGAGATGTGATGAGCAGCATGCTCAGCCCATGTCCAGATGGCATGACAAATATGGTAGCACCGAGAAGACCCTGACTTGAAATTTTCGGGTCCCCTCTTATTGATTCTGGGTTAAGGTAAGATTCCATTGTGCAAATGCAGATATCTCTGAAAGGAGTAATAAATCATTGTCAGTCATTAGCATCCAGGTATAAATTAATTTTATCAGATCCTTTCCATCGAACACCTAACTGAAAGAGGTGCCTTAAGAAAGTCTGGTATATATCAGTGGGAATATAGTAGAGGCTGAGGTTCATATTCCCAAAGAACAGACTTAGGTCAGATTCTGAGGCACTATGAAGACACAGGATGGGACATGTGGGGATGAAGTAGGGAAGTTCCTAGAAGAGGGAAGCAGAACAGTACCAGAAGACAAGCTTCTCTTGCAGACCTATTTGGCTTTCAGCCAGTAGTAATTAGAATACATGAAATGGTATCATATAAACAGCATTCTATAACGGTTAAGAAACCGAGTTCTGGCATCAGACAGACTCGGGTTCAAATTATAAGATCTGCCACTTTCTAGGTATGTGGACTTGGGCAAATTTCTAATTGTTCTGAGCCTGGATTTGCTGATCTTTGAAGGTAATAATAGCACGTACCATGCAGGGTTGTCTTGAGAATTAAATGGGATAGTTCATGTAAAGCACTTAGTGGAATGTCCGGGATGGCAAAAGTGATCAAGAAATGTTAGCTGTTACTATAAAGATAAAAATTTAAGGTTGTATTTTATTCTCAAATATATATAATATATTCTTTGTGGACTACTACTTCAGTGTATTTAGATTTATGCCACCTCAACATAAAAACTCTAGCAAATTTCTTCAATGCTGGAAAGAAATAAACCTGAAATAACATAAGAAATAAGCCCAACAAATACATGAAGACGGGAGGGTCCCTGTGTTCCAACAGAGACCCAAAAGCCATACTTTGGAAGGATGAGGTCTAATCAAATGTGTGTAGTTGACAACTGAACTGGTACCCTGAGAACTCAGAGCAGTGTAGAAGGCCAACAGATGAAAGAGAGCTAGAGGCAGAAGCACACATTACCTATTCACATAGAAACTGTGTGTGTGATCTCTGGTCAACCTGTACAAACAAGATGTGGTTTCCTTCACAAAAACCATTTAGAGGAAGGCAGTGGAAGTGCAACCCCATTTCAAGATAGGAGTTTAGGGGCAAGACATCACTGGTGACCAACTCAATGGTCATGTTTATTATTATTCATGTAGACTTTTAATTGACAGTTCAGAGAAAATAACATTTGTGTTCGTGTCCTCCTTGGGCCTGAGGACATTCTTCTTGTTCAGAATCCACTGATTAGCTGGTATAAACAAATCTCAAATCACCAAGTTACAACTGTTGCTTTTTTAGGACATAAACAATGAGTTCTTACCAATGTGACTAAAAGCAGGCCAAAGCAGTAGGTTTGAGGGAATGTTAAAAGTATGGCTGTTAACTGTCACCTGCACAATAACCCCTGACAGCCATTTCCTGCTTGGCAGCATAGGGGAGAGGACTGGAGGGTGTGGGTGATTGACTTGTCATCTTGACTCGTCATTATGCCTTGAATAAGCCCTTCTGCCTACCTGTCCTGCACAAGCAACATTTTCTTTAATTATGAGAGACACAGTGTCAGTAACTGGTTCTAAGGAAAAAGGCCAGGGTTTGGCTTTGCTAGATTCAAAAAGTGAGTTTTCAAGTCAACGGGATAACAATTAACATTTGTATGTAGCCCCTTCCAGCATGTAAAGCACATTTTCCCGCATGATTTCATTTAACTCCTACAACAGATCTGTGAGGTAAGTCATAGCTATTTTTGCTTCTCCCGTGAGGAAAGCGAGTTTCCAGGGAGAGAAGCCTTGCCCCAGACCTCACAGCTAAGTGACAACCATTCCAGCATTGACTCCAAACTCTGGGCTCTTGACTTCACAGCTGATCTCGATGAACACTCTCACTGTCTCCCGGGGTTCCCCTGTCTGACCTGTCCTTCTACCTGTCATGAGATGCTATTCATTTTACCCCCATAATACTTCTCAAATCTATCCACTCTTGAGCTTCCCGTCCCCACTTCCATGGCCCTAGCCTAAGGCATCATTGTATGTTACTCACCCGGATGATTGTAGTAGTCTCCTAACTGGTCTGCTCATAACTGTCTGATCTGTCCTGCGTGTTGCTGCTAAAGTGGGCTATTTAACAGTGCGGATCTGAACACCACACTCGATTGTAAACCCATTGATGGCTCCTCAACACCCAATTCCTTAGCATGGCCCTGCCTCATCTCGTCCTTCTCCTTCTTATACACTGCATGCTCTGGCTAGAACTAGCTCTCTCCTCCTTGAACCTCTCAGGACCTATCTTGTTCTGTGCTTTTCATTCTATTGGAAAGTTTTTTTTCTCCTGTTGTCTACCTTAGTATATAGGAGCAGCCTTGAACAGATGTCTTCAATGATATAGTCTCACCCTGATGCAGTGCTCCCATTCATCTTCATTTAAACTCTTGTTATGGCATTTAACAAGTTTGGCTGTAATTATTGATTTCCATGTTCATGTGATCCACTGTACTCTGCAATAAGGGCCAAAGACTTGTCTGATGAAATGTATACCCAGCCTTTCTGCCTACGACAGCATTTGGAACATAGTAGGGAGTAAAAGCTGTTTATTACGTGAAACTCATAAGCAGTGATTCATTATCTGCCATATGCCCAACTCTGTGACATGTAGGGAGGTACTAGATCCAAGCCTCGCTGAAAAGAGAATTATGCAATTCATTTTGCTAAGGAGCAACATACGACATTTTATAATTGAGATATTGTGTGGTACCGACTGAAAGTCTAGAGCAGTTCAGGAGAAGATTTGAAACTAGGGAAGCACCTTTTCCCTTTAGAAACGATGATTACTTATGAAGGGCCAACAGCAATTGAATATTTGCCATCTGGCAACTGTCACAGTACTCATTGTAAATCAGATTTAATAAACCCAAGTCCTTTTAAAGGTGAAGGTGTTTTCTGTCATTTAGGGAGCAATATCATCCCCCCGGAGACTGACTCAAGGAAAGTACTTAGAAACTGAAACTAGATTCCTCCAAGTGTTAGGAGGCAGAATTCTACCTCGCTGGGATGTCCCATGGTTGGAATACTTAAATCTATCTGGAATTCTTAAAGGGAATTCATATTCATTATTTTCATTGAGGAGAAGAAAGCACCCTTGCTTTTCATTTAACCTGTCAAACTTTGAATAAATCAAGGTGGACATTTGGTACTGCCCATTGGGCTGCCTTTCCCAGGTCAGCACTGCCAAGTCTCCCCTTACACTTAAACAGAATGTGATGCCAGTGGTTTTCCTGCTTATGGTTTCGACTCCCTGTGATAATAGAGCACAACCTGTAGAAATGTTCCCCTCCACTCTCAGCTAGCTGACTAGGAAGCTACGTGTCTTCCCTCAAAAGGGATTTTGAACTGCTACCCAGCCACCACGCCAGAGAGCTGGAAGTAGTTGTTTTCATTCCTAAATGTGGGGCCTTAAGTATTTTCGCAGTAAAGTTGAAGTAAATCCGAATTGTCTTGAAAACACGGATGTGCTGTGGGGGATGCTAGGTGGGGGATGTCGTTCAAGAAAACTGAATCAACAAATCTTTATTGAGTACTGGCTATGCTTAAAGCCCTGTGCTTATTGTGGTATGGGACACGTGGAAGCATAAGCCATGGTCCTTGCTCTTAAATTGTTTAATTAGGTGGTAGAGGGGTCCCTTTACCTGGATCAGGGATGGGAGGAGAAAGTGAAGTTGACCCTCAGTTGGCATGTGATGAAGAATTAACTGAGGCATTTTCAGAAAACTAAAAGAGCAGACAAGCTATGATAGGAAAAATGTAGGCTGGGGGACAGGGATTGGCTGAAGAGTGAAGAAAGGAAAACAGGAAGATCCAAAGCAAAGGATTCTAGATGCATGGTAGTGGGTAATGCCAGGCAGAACCTCCTAAGACAGAGAAGTACATAGGAAAGTTCATGGAGAGAGCAAGGCCTATGTCATAGGCTGGGGAAGGGAGGTAAAAAGAAGCATAATTCATAGAACAGAGTAGTCAGAATGTACCAGCTGTGTTGGTAATGAGGATGCAGACTGCATACATAGAAATGGGTTCTACCAGAAGCAAATGGGTTCCATCTAGGGTTCAAGCAAAAAAGTGCCTTACTCCTCCAGAAACCAGAATGAGAACCAAAGATAATAGATCCAGTCTTCTACTCCGGAGAGTAGAAGTAAAGTGAACCAATCAGAATCCCATCACTCTGAGAAAGGACCTGTGGATTAGAAAGGAATGCCAGCAGATGGATCCTGAATAGAATCCACCCATGGCTTACATCCAAGCAAAATGAGTCATGTGACCTGTACCTGGAGAAACTTTACTGGTATATAGTGCATAGCTTGGAATTTCTTTACATTAGAGAGATACATAGTTATAAACTTAAATTACTTGTTGTGTTGGTCCTCAGTGGATAATATGGAAGGAGAGGAATGCTGGTGGAAAATCTGGACGGTCTGATGAAAATGGGGAACCTATAACTCTGAATAAAGAAATCTCTAGCCTCATCACACATGGTGTCTTAATAACCTGAAATATGGAGCGCCTGGGTGGCTCAGTCGTTAAGCATCTGCCTTCGGCTCAGGTCATGATCCCAGGGTCCTGGGATCGAGCCCCACTTCGGGCTCCCTGCCCGCGGGAAGCCTGCTTCTCCCTCTCCCACTCCCCCTGCTTGTGTTTCCTCTCTCGCTGTGTCTCTCTCTGTCAAATAAATAAATAAAATCTTAAAAAAAAAAAACCCTGAAATATGTCCAAATGGGGTAACCATCCCTCAGGGTCTGAAATTCCCACTGTGAGATTCTATATTTCATGGCCTTGTGGCAGCATAAGCTGTAATTGAACTAAGATGTTGTTACCTGGGAGGAATAACACCTTACCTGATTTGTTACTTTTGTCTCCATTTATTTAACAAATATTGAGGATCTGGAGCAAAGCTACTGGATGCAGACATGTATAAAACCGAATCCCTCCCTTCAAGAAGCTCACAGTTTAGCTGAGCCCAGGGCCCTACATGACAATGGTATAGGAACATTGGTCCTATGGGGAGGTATAGGTGCAATGAGGTTACACAGTAGAGAGAGAGAGAGAGAATTTGCAGGAGGCTAGAAAAAGTTCAGAGCCTGGAGATCTGAGGATGTCCAGGTCCATGGATTGGAAGACAGATAACAAAGCCTGTAAGGAAGAGAGACGAAGAAGCCAAAACTAGAAGAAACTGAGTTTTCTGAGTCTAAGTTTATGATGGAAAGAGTGTCTGTTGTTTCAGTGCCTCTAGGGTGTGTGTGTGTGTGTGTGTGTGTGTGTGTGTGTGTGTGTGTGTGTGTGTGACAGAGGCAGAGACAGAGTGAAACAGAGGCAAAGAGTGACAGAGGGAGAGAAAGAGAGTGAGAAAGAGCAGGAGAGCAAGAGTGAGTGAGCGAGAGAGCAAGAGAGAGAGAGAGAACTTGAGAGTCTGTCAACCCTTTTAACCATTGGTAACAGGGTGGAGACTGTAACCACTCAAACAAAAGCAGCTAGATCTGTGAGTCTAAATTGAACTTTAAAAAAGAGGAAGTGAGGAAAGTTTGTTTGTGAGCTCTGGTGGCAGGAAATCCTGTGACTAACCTTATTTCACACATCTCAGATTATTCAAAAGGATCTTAACTTTCTTAAGAACAGTGACTTAAAATGGAAGGGGGTGTCTCAGAGGCACTGATGTCTGAGAGGAGCTGACACCCTTGCTAAATAAGCTAATCCAATCTGGGTTGCCCTTTACTGTGTGAAGGGCCCCTTTAGGGAGCGTGACCCCCTGGTATTTCCAATCAATAGAGTAAATAGCATTAACAAATGGATTCAACTCTATTGGGAAAAAAATGCCAACACGTTGGAAACAAAATCAACGGGTGAGCCTCTTCTTACTGGTAGAAATGTTTTCGTAGAGGCGAAAGCAAGCATTATATATGTGCTATAATAATTTTAAATAGCACGGGTGGAGGTATGGCGATGAGGACTTGCAGGGGACTGAAGAGCTGGTGAGGAGGGGGAGGGACGGTGGTCAGGGTCGGGCAGTTACAAAGCAGCACGCGTCCAGGCAAGTAGGGACCTGTGCTCCCACATGGCACAGTAATGGCAAGGAGGCCCTGTGCTGGCCAAGGCTGGCCCATTAGCGGGGACAGTTAGGGTTCCAACCACCTGGAGCTTTCATTTCCAGCTGAGCGTGCAAGTTTGGCCAGAAAGGGGGGGGGGTGGCATAACCGCGCATGAAAATGTATCTCAGGCAAACACAGGAGCGCTTTGCTTTTCTGTGATTCCAGAAATATATCTAAAGCACGTTCAGTTGTCTGAAGGCAATAAAGGAAGAAAGTGGGGGAATTGTTTACAATGTATGCTGAGGGCTGGCACAGTTCAGGCCAAGTGACTGGATTTCCTAAATGGCCAGGGAGACCCTCTTAACAACACATCACATCACTGCTCTCCTTGATGGAGTCAACAGGACTCTGAGCCTCATCTCCCTTTCAAATAAAATCCTCTATCTAAAGGTGCACAAACCATGTCAATACTCATCTTACCAGCTCCTGTCCTGCCATGCATCTCTGTGGGGGTGTGCCGCGGGGCTGCATGTCTCTACAGGCAGCGGAGCCAAGCTGTAGAAAAGGCCAGAATCCTATTTACAGGCCTGACTTGTCATTTCACTCCTGGACTGATGAGGGCAGGTTTCTTTCTGCGCTGTCTGAAATCATTTGGGGGAACCTGCTGTGTTCAAAGAACTCAAACAAAAGGCAGAACGAGTAAATAAGTCAGATATTTGCAGGCGCAGGCTGGAAACCGGGCTTCCAGCTGACACACACACACGCCGGTGGTGACTTTTCAGGGCTCTTATCAGGCTCACGCTGGCCAACCACCAGATCTGAGGGGCCAGGTCAAGGTTGGAGACCCCAGTAGGCTGAAGTAAGTACTCCCAGCTGGTCTGGAGAGTCGGGACTGGAGACCGGGGCTGGAATTACATCTGTACCTGGTTCAGGCAAGGTTCGGGAATCTGAGACAAGAGCCAGGCAGAAGCCAAGACATGGGGGAGGGGCTATCCCAGGCCAAGGGAATTCTGCAAATAAAGGCAAAGAGGCAGGAAGGCCCAGAGTACTTCTGAGGAGGAGGGGGGGATGTATTGTTAGTGCCCAGGAACATGGGAGGACACAGAATCCTGAGGCCCTGGGAATCAAGCCTCAAGACCCGGGAGAAAACTGAAAATTGTTTAGTGCTGGGGAGGTGGGATCAAGGAAAGAGCTTCTCATCCTTGACTTCAGAAAGGGTAAAGCAGTTACCTCAAACCCCGGTGATCGGGTTGATTGTACTTGCAATCTTATTTGAGGGCCTTGGGGCTGGAGACCAGTCCGAAGAAGACTTGGGACTCAATTAAATGCATTTATCAAAAGCCTACTATGCACAAAGCACTCTGCAGGGATGTGACGATTGGGAACACAAAAGCCCTATCAGGAGTGTAAACCATACCAGATTTGGTTCTGTCGAAAAGCCAAGTGTGTGGAATCCCCAGGCCTGATTGGACATATGATGTGCTGTAGACTCATTATGAACATGGCAACCATAATTTATGAATCCCAGGTTAGATACATGATCCAACTAAGGATTTTTTTTCTCATTACTGAATTTATTTACACAGTTATTATAAGCTATTCTAAGATTCGAACATTAAATCGCATTCAGTTCTACGTTTTATAACTGATCTTTATTGAAAATAAACACACATGAAGAGAAACACAGTAATAAAAACGTACATGAGCGGGAAGCAAAGAAGTAAATTAGAATATGCATAAGCTTTGGAGTAGAAAAACATGATTTCAAATCTTATCTATACCCTTTACTAGCTGTGTGACTCAACCTTTCTGTGCCTTAGTTTTCTCATGTGTAAAATGAGGATAAAAAAATAATACCTTTAAGAGTTTATTGGTGAGGATTAAGCGAAATACCACACATAACACATTTAGCAAACTGTCTACACGTAAGTGCTCAAAAAATGAGTTTGTATTTTTGTTGTTGATTTTGTCATTCGTTTGTTGTTGAAGCTGATAGCATATTGTTCCATTTATACTTTGTTTTTTAAATGGATTCAGCTTGTTCCAGAAATCTTTATCCTTAATTTTTTCAAGCAAATTTCAAACAAATCTTGGCAAGCGTTTTTGTATTCATTTGGCTTATTCAGAGAAAGTTTACATTTTCTAGTGATCAGGAGTGGCTTTTCCTAATCCCCTTAGTTTGCCAGTTTGTGAAAATGACCCTTGATCCCAACATTCCTACCTCATACTAAAAGGATAATTCTCCACATCCCTTACATTTAGGAGATTGATATTCTCAAGAGGAAATTATTTAAGTATATTATACTATATCTGATCTATAGTTACTCTCTCTATATCCCATTTGACTAGCAAGTCCTCATTAGGCTATGATTTAGGAACCAAAGGTTCATTAGACAGATCACTGTAAGACACAAAAGCAAAAATATTTTGGTAAAGACTGTCTCATTCAGTGCTCTTTATGGACTAACTCAAGGGTAATCATAGAATCTTGGCTTGGGTTCTCCAGGAATCAGATTCTGAGACAAGGATTTGAATGGATGCAGTTTGTTTGGGAATTGCGGGTAACACCTGTAAGGGAACAGGATCGTTATAAAGGAAATGAAGACACTCTATAAAGACTGTGCTATTAAGCCAGGTACCACAGTGATGGACTGACACTTAACCAGAGAGGGCAACTCTGGAAAATGGTGTAGCACACACCACACCGCAGAGTTATCCCACTCAAGGGGCCAGGCAGCTGAAGTATTTATACACCAGCTTCTGAGCCACATCTCACCGCTCTGGGGGGCGGCAGGGAGGTTAATTCACTGGCATTTTTTTGGATTGCTGCCCATGGAGACAGCATGGAGATCTGCAGTTCTGGGAAAGAGGTCTCAAGCAGTCGTGCAGATACTGGCAGTTGGAACTTGGCCTGAGGATGTGGAAAGGTCCATGGGACACTGGGGGAGCTTTGACAATACCTTTGTTATATCGGGAGAAGCTCAAATGGGCTTTTATCCTATGGGATGTCAGGCTACTGGGCTAAGGTTTGGGCTAAGCTCTGACTCTGGTTCTGGCTCTCTTACTCTGTCGCCTTAATCTTTTAATATACTTGCCACTGACTCACATGTACTTTCTTGCTGCCAGAGTGGTAATATCTAACAATGAAGGATGATCTTGGGGGCGAAAACTGGAGAGGGAAATTCAGAGGATCAGAGCAAGGGCATTTTCCTCTATACCTAGAAACACTGGCCCATCTTTCTGCACCCCTGACCTCCTCTTACCGCCTTATCTCACACAAGGAATCAAGCCAAAAGACCGAGAGTGAGAAGAGGGAGACAAAGAGAACAGAGCTGTTACCTGCCTAATATCATGGAAGCAAGAGATTGCCTGGAGAGGAAATCCCAAGAAAGAGGCAGACCCTCAAAATCCTAGCACCATGGATCAGCGTCCTGGAATGTGATGACTCCCTTGCTATGCTACTCTTCTTCCAGTGGATGGGTGGCTGTTAGGAAAACGGAAAAGACGGCCAACATTTATTAAGCTTTGTCTTCAGAAGGTCTGGGCCGGTTGTTTGCACACCGCAGTCCCAGGTATAGTAGACATTTGCCATGCTTTGGCTGTCTACCACTGAACTCCTTAATAGTTCTCTAGTCTGCCGCTGAGGAATTGTCCATTGTGTACGGTCCTAGTGGGCGGCAGTGCTTACCTTTCATTACGGTAGCCCAAGGGCCAGTATCTTGCTCTCCACAGCTCTTTGCAGCCTTGGGGCAGGCACGTAACCATCAGAAAAAATCCTGGAATTAATTTGCATAACTCTGAAAGACTTGGGGCATAGGATTGCAACTGAAATGAGATCAGAGGATGAAAGGAAGACATTTCTTTATTTCCATGGGTTTTATAAGTGGAATATTTCAGAGTTAAACAGAAGGAGCTTTCTGTGAAAGGGTCACCTGAACAGGTTTATCACACTGGGAGCAGGACTGATGATAATGATGATGGTGATGATGATGGCGAGGACAACAAAGAAAATGGCTAATGCTTACCAAATGCCTACTCTGGGCCAGACATTTCACATGGGTGACATCATTTATCCTTACAATAATCCGGTGATTTCAGTGCTATCATACTCTCCGTTTTTCAGAAAAGGAAGCTGAGGCTTGGAGAAGTTAAGTAACTTGCTAAACCTCATACAGCTAGCAAGTGGTTTCAAATCCAGTTCCATCAGATTCCAGAGCCTGAACTCTTTATTGTCATGCTGGGCCGCAGCTTCTCATGGCCACGAAGTCAGATAGCTGCAACAAGCTCAACTGAAACTTACGAACAGAAGGGAGTCCAAGTCCAAGGTAGTGAGGAGGGCACCATTAAACTAGCTGACCAGAGTGTGCAACCTGGAAAGGGAGGCTGCTGTGACCAGATCATGTGGTCATGATTCAAATGGAGTGGAAGGTACAGAGTGATGAGGTGCTGCAGGGAGGGCAGAGACCTGGTTCGGTGACCACAAGGAGGATGGAGACAGCAGGGGAGGATGATGCCGTTTGAGTCAGAGATGCTGTGTGGGGCGTGGCATGTTCTGGTCTGTGGCTTCTGTGAGTTTAAAGGGGCTAGCTGCTCTATCTCCTGCTGTCATCGTCTTCAATACTGTGTTGATTTCCTGATTTTTACAAAACCCATCAGAGTCTTGACTTCGCAGTTTTGTTCTCCTCCTGGTCATCCAAGTACAATTTACATTAAGTTTAAATCTCCGTTTTTAAATATTCTCCCAAGCAGTTCTGGGTCCCACTGGGACAAAATTCAGGTAATGATTTGGAGGCATGGGCCTATTTGTGCCCACACAGGTCCCTGCTTATTTCTCCTTGGTTACATATATCTCTGTTGATAGGGAAATTATATTCAAGAATGTTCAGTTCAAGTATGTGTGATACTGCATGCTTGAGGGGTTTTAATAATGATGATTCGCATATTTCAAACATTAAAAAGTGACTTTAAGGTTCTTTTTTCTTTTGTCGGAGAGTTTCGAAGGGTGTGGAGAAGCCGCTTCCGAGTACGGAAAGCGAACTCTGGCTTTATGCCAAGGCGTGCGTGCGTGTGTACGTGCGTGCTTGCGTACGCGCATGCATGCGCTCTTGCGTGCGTACACATGTGCCTGCCTGCTTCTACCCACCCCTGTGCTTTGCTATGATGGAAACACCACAGAGCAGCCCCCACCAGGAAGCTGGCAGGTACCCTGAGGGCTACTGGTAGTGTGATAGTCTCAGAGCTGTGAAAAAGAAACTTGAGAAATCATGTTGAAGAAATTATTTTTCATCTACTGGGGCCTTAGGGGTATGATAATATGGATGGGTATAAAATTCATGCAGGTATCTCTAGCCAGCATCAATTACAAAGGATGAGACATAGCACCCCTCTTCCACACATACTCCTTACAAACAGTTCTCAAGACCCCTTGTTTACATTAGTTGTTGGGGAAATGTGCTTTCACATGGGGGGGCAGAAAGGGTTAGAGGAGAAAGAGTGTGTGTTCAGGTGTCTCAACAGCTGTGTGAAGAACATACTTGCTTGTGGAAGTCAGTTGTTCGCCAAGGTCCAAGACCCCTGCATGTATCTAACTGTGCCTCCCCTCCTCTGCTGTTGTCAGACTCCAGACCCTGGAGAGTGAGCCGGGCAGCCTTACAGGCTGGCTAAGCCCCAAGTCAGAGGTTCATTATTGTTGAAAGGAACCATAGGGTTTATCCAAATTACTGAGACAAGGTCACAATGGGGACCAAATCCAGTTTTCTATTTTGGGAACTTTGTGATAAGAAGGATAAGCTACCAGGAGTCTTATTTGTGTAAGGACAGGGCCCTCCTGGGATAAATGTGAAGGCTCTCAGCATAGCAGGATTGAAAACGTGAACAAAGAAGAGGAGACAAAGACTGTTCCAACATTGGGGGTTGACAGGAACTCACTTGAAAGTAGGAGAGAAAGTGCAGTCCCTGGGCTCTTTTCTGTGACACTAGTCTGGGGGCATTGAGAATTGCATTTAATGGGGCACTGGAGGGTGAGCCTCATATTGCCCTCTGGCGTGATCTTTTGGACCTTATTCTATAGCAAAGGAAAGAACAAAACCAAAATAGTCAGGATACCTCTCCTAAGACAAAGTGGTATGCCTATGAGAATAGATCACATTACGCTGGCCAAGCAAATGTTACTGAAAGGAAGTGATGCTCCCCATTGGGACCCCAGTAGCAGTGGTGGTGGCAGCAACCTTGGTAATGAAGTGGTGACAACTGTATGAACAGGGTGCAGGAAGCAGTTATCAGTGTGCCCCAAATACTGATAGTGATAATTACCACTTACTGAAGCTTATCACGTGTCAGACCTCATTCATACGTTATGTTGATCCTATGGAGTAGGTACTGGCTTATCTCCAATTTACATACGAGAAAACAGAATCAGAGAGGTGATGGCATGCTTCTAGTCACTCCTGCTACCATACAGCCCAGGGATTAAAAGGAAGGATCACTCTGGTGGGCCCCACTGAAAGGCTGCGGTGACCAGGCAAAAGAAGGGACCTGTGATGTGATGCTTCCTTTCTCTGGGATCCAGTTTGTCCATGTGGCAATTGAGGACAGGGCAGAACAATGGTCCTCAGCAGGCTAGCACTGCCCGTCAGAAGAGGTTTTGGAAATTTCTCGGGGCATGTTTGTCTTCTCATGTATTTCTGCCCAAGCCTTTGTATGTAGAAATAAATATTGTTTTTGAATCATGGATCACTACATCAAAAACTAATGATGTATTGTATGGTGACTAACATAACATAATAAAATTTAAAAAAAAGAAAGAAATATTGTTTTATAATAAATCACTTTCCCATTTTCCCCTCATTTACATCACAGGACATTATTATTTTTTTTTTAATTACGTGTGTAGGCAGGTTGAATCATCGATGGTTTTCATTTTGGGATAATGGGAGGAGTTAACTTTTTATTGAGAAGAAGCATTAGGTTAAGAACCACGGTTCTGTAAGGTTTATAATAACCGCTCCAGTTGTGATAGTCTATGGTTCAAAATTAGTCCTGGGGCTAGTGAAGCGATGCAATGCCCAGTATGCAAAGTGTTGGGATGCCCTGACGGCCAAGGCCTGCCTCCCTGCCTCCCTGATATAGATGGATCTGGACAGCCTACACCCAGGGCACCCTGCAGCCTAAGGTTCTGTTGCCACCATGTCAGGTCACAGAGGTTCCTCCACAAAAGACCACACAGCTTTGGACTTTGGCCTCTTTATTTTCTTTCCAGTACTAGCCTCTGTCTGCATCATGAGGCTACAGGGAGGATGCTCTTCTTTGCTACTCTGGGCCAGAGGGATGAGGTAATGGAGGAAATCCATTAAGACAAGTTGTATGTCTCCTGGCTTTCCTCACTTTAGCTCGGGTCATGCTAATGAGGTTCGAACCATAGATTTTTTTTTCCTGTTCTATTCACTCACTCCTCTCTTCCCCTTCATACTGGTGAGCTGTTCCTTACTCCTGATTTAGAGGACTCTCCATCCTTTCTCCATAGGCTAGCCCCAGCCATAACCCTTGAGTTTCAGTCTGAGACCGCTTGTTAGGCTGGCAGCTGAACTCAGCTCCACGGCTGTGTCCTTCCAGAGCTTCTGCTAGCCTCTCTTAACAAGTCTTTCCTTTGAGCCTTCCTCTTAGCCTGCCAGAGTTGCCTCCAGAAGCTACTTCCTCTTCTAAGGTCTTTCTAAACTACCCCTAACTCACTGCTTCCCGCAGTCATCCCAGCCTGGAATCAAGTCCTTGATGGTGTTACGTGACCTCAGTTTCTCTGCACGGCATGTTTTCTCTCTGGCACGCTGTCCAGTGAGTTCATTCTTACTTCCATCATTTTTTTTTTATATGTTACGTTAGCCAGCATATAGTACATCATAAGCTGATGTACTGTTCAACAATTCATTAGTTGTGTATAACACCCAGTGCTCATCACAATATGTGCCCTCCTTAATACCCGTCAATGTGAGACAGGAATCCATCAAAATCCTAGAGGAGAACATAGGCAGTAACCTCTTTGACATTGGCTACCTCCATCATTTTATCTCCATCATCCTCCCAAGAAGGGGAGCTTCTCAGTTGTCTTAGTGGTGATAAACATGCCCTACAGGAAGTTCCATGAGGATAGGGACACATCGGTAATATTCATTGTCATCTAACCTGATCCTATGAGCACAGATCCTGGCACCGAATGGGCACTCAGTAAATGTACTCTAAGTCCCTGACTGACTATGAAGCCCACTGTTCCACTTCCTGTTCAATGTAATGGGGATCGTGGTATCTCCTTGGTCCCTAAATAATTATTAAATCTCAGGATTTTCTATAAGGAGGCATTATACTCATCAGCACTGAGACCTAGCCTGGTCCTCACCAGGGTCCTAAAAATCTCATGGCCCAAATTCACGAAATCTTTGCCCTAGATCCATTTCTAGAAAGTTCTACAAATCCCAAGGAATAGTCCAGTAAGGCCCATGCCAAGCATGTGCAAAAAGCAGCTTGACTTGGAGTGGGGTAAGAAATGAGAAGGGGCACTGCTCCATTTTTATTCCCTGTCTTAGTGAAGGCAGGCTCAGACCTTCATTGCCCTGGTCTTTGAGAGCTGTCCATGGCTTGGGATGCAGTTTAAATAGGACTCTCTAGTTAAAATTTGATTCAAGCCACACAGTGTCTTTTTCTCCTCAGAAAATGGGAAAATAATACTGGCCTGTGAGTCATACATGGAAAGTGTTCATCATGATGCTGAGAAAAACTAATTCCAAAGGGTGTCCAGATATTACTCTTGTTTCCACTGTGCCCCGGGGGCCAAGGAGGATGATGTGCGCCCTCTGAAGGGGACAGCAAAATTTCCTACTACCTAGGGCCCTGCAGGGATTGGGAATGTCCTCACTCTGCTTCCTTAGAGTATATACCCACAGGAAAGTTAGTGAAACCTGTGACCTTGGGCAAGGTGATTCATGCTCTTGGCCTCAATTTCTGCATTTTTAAAATAAGGGAATTGGACCCATTGAGGACTCAGGCTCCTTCAAAGAGAACGATACTGAAAACATACAGGCTTTGAAACAGATAAACACAAATTTCATTCACATCTCTGCTACCTGGTGGCTTTGTGACTCTGACCACAATCAGTTCGCTGCTCCCCGCCTCAGTTTCCTTATCTGTAAATTGGAGATAAAACTTACTTCATTAAATGAGAGAGCATATAAGAAACCACCTAGCACAGCGTTAGAAATTAGCAATTACTAGTTTCTTTCTCGTCTCCTTTCTTTCTTCCCTGCTCTGTGTGGCCATAAATTACTGTCAGCGGGGTGTTAAGAACAAGGTTGGTGATGTCACTGCCCCGTGCAGTGTGTAGGGATGCCGAGTAAGGCTGCTTCCATTCGCTCCTGAAAGGGCACAGAATAGTGCCTGCTCCAGATCACAAGGAGATTTCCTCCTGAGAGCGTCTGGCCATGGATCCAGCAGCATTAGCAGGATTCCTGCCTCTGTTCATTTCCCCTACAGTACAGTATACCTCCACTTTGCGCTGACCCAATCCATAGGATTGGGATTTGCCCTCTCAACCAC
This sequence comes from Zalophus californianus, assembly GCF_009762305.2. Lineage (NCBI taxonomy): Eukaryota > Metazoa > Chordata > Mammalia > Carnivora > Otariidae > Zalophus > Zalophus californianus. The sequence continues at coordinate 19,385,056 of NC_045612.1, forward strand.
TGGTGTTTTATCGATTTGGAAGATTAGGACTCACTTTCTTGACTCAAGGTGAGAGGTCAGAGTCTCCCTTTAAATCCACTTAAGATTTTCTATTTCTGGGCCTGTTCAACTGGGAAGTATGGAGTGAGTGTCAGCAAATAGGCTCACAGAGTCTCATTATCCATGGAATGTGCCTTCTTGTTGCGTAGAGTAGATTATGAATGCCATCAGAAACCAGGGCTTGTTTCTGTGGATTTCAGTAATTCCCTGTGGTGGGTGCTTTGCTTTGGTGCTCTTGCTAGGGAGCATATATTGCCTGCTCAATTACTGACTTACTGGGGCAGTATAATTTAATGGTTAAGAAGGCAGCTCTGGAACCAGACTTCCTGAGTGTCAGTTCCTGTTCTTTCGTCTTACTAGCTGTCTGACCTTAGCCAAGTTAATTAATTTGGCCTGAAACAGAGATAATAATAGTAATTGCCTTGTGTGGTTGTTGTGGGAATTAAATGAGATAATGCGTGTGAATCCCTGAAAACAGTGCTTGGCATAAAGCGAGCATTCAATAAATGTTAGATCTTACCAGGATTAGTATTAGCATTAGGCTCACTATTATTATTAGGGCCCTTTGTGAAGGTATACCCAATTCTCTGTTAGATTCCATCCTGTTTTATAAAGGGGAGTTGTGGGGAAATGCTTTATATTTTATATTTGCAATAAAAATTTTAGAAATGAAGTAAAAAAAAAAAAAAAAGACACCAAAATCTTTGTTCTAGCCAAAATGACGCTTGTAGTCGATCTTGGGCTGGTTAGACGGCTGTCCCTACCTCTGTCCAAAATCCATTCAATATATGTTTAATGAGCACTCACTGTGTTTCAGGCACGTCTTTAATTTACTATTTTATCATATAGCTATATAGTTTCCCAATATATGGTTCTATTTCCCATCCCCTTAAATAATCGGTTTTACTTTGAACAACGTGAACACTTGTCTTGGGGTTTGAGGGAACTAATAAATACCCCCGTGCTCCTAACTGAGGTTAGAACCAATGGAGAGATAGAACCAGGGGTCAGGCAGGGCGCCTGGGTGGCTCAGTTGGTTAAGCGACTGCCTTAGGCCCAGGTCATGATCCTGGAGTCCCGGGATCGAGTCCCGCATCGGGCTCCCTGCTCAGTGAGGAGCCTGCTTCTCCCTCTAACCCTCCCCCCTTTCATGTACTCTCTCTCTCTCTCTCTCTCATTCTCACTGTCTCAAAATAAATAAATAAATAAATCTTTAAAAAAAAAGAACCAGGGGTCAGGCAAATGGAAATCAGAATAATCAGTGTTCCTACTCATACAGATGATGGGAGAACATAGCTGAGGTTTGAGGACCTTACCAATGCTTAATTGGAACTGTCCCCTGCGACATTTCAGGTCTGCCCCAGAGGGGCAACGCCCGCCCCACTAAGCCTCTGGGAAAGTGGAGCAAGCAGATCAGAAAGCACCAGCCTGTGCAGGCAGGCAGGTCCCGAAAGAGAAGAAGGGAGGAGGCCAAGGCAAAGATGCACAGGTTATTGATGCAAGCTCACCAGTTAAGTCAGTCTCTTCTCCAATGGGGAGCAACAAGTAAGAGATGAGGAAAGAAGCCAGGAGTATTTAAGAAATCTTTCCACATTCATGGTGGGAGATTAAGCGTCCCCTCCCCCAACTCTCCCTAGCTTTTTGTTCTCTTAACCATTAAGCACCTGGCCAGCTGGGGATACAGCTCTTCCCTTTGGGAAAGGAGATCAGTGGTCTGTTGAGATTCTCTCCTTCCTGGAGCCACTTTCCTGATACACTTCTCACTGGGGGTATCCTACTAGGATTAATGGTGGACAGTGTTGATTGTTTTGCTTCCAGAAACAGTTAAGAATCATACGTTAATCATGGGTAGCCTGAAACCTGGATCAACATGGCTGGAGAAAAATGCAGAACCCTGGGGAATGATCTTACTTTATATTCTTGGCAATGAACCTCGAGTGGGTTCTTACTGCTGCTGCCAGTTATAATACATTTCCCTAGTACGTTCATTCTCCCACTCTCCTAGACAGCTGGGTTTTTTTCCCCCAAAGATTGTATTTATTCATTTGAGAGAGAGAGAGAGTGAGAGCGAGAGAGATCACAGAGAGGAAGAGGGAGAAGCAGACTCCCCCCTGAGCTGGGAGCCCAGTGTGGGGCTCGATCCCAGGACCCTGGGATCATGACCTTAGCCAAAGGCAGACACTGAACTGACTGAGCCACCCAGGAGCCCTAGACAGCTGTTTCATACCGTCTCCTGTCTTCTCAAACTCCAACATCTCCTTTCCCATCCTCACTCTCAGCTGATGGCCTTGCTTGCAATCTCACTGAGAAAATAGAAGCACTCATCAGAGATTTGTCGTAGGCTCATGTCATTATATGGGCCCACCTACTGATATCTGTGCTCATTATACTGTGCCTTGTTTCTGGACTCACTGCCCCTGCTCCTACCAGAGGCACTCTCCCTGTACTCCAGAGCTGGTGACCTCTCCCTACTTAAGGACAGTACTCCAACAATTCTTCATGCTCCTACATCATCAGTTTTTCTGTCTTTACTGGAGCTTTCCCATACTGAAGCATTCCCCTATCCTAAAAACATAACAAAATAAAACCCTCTCTCCACTTCCTCCATGTACTGCCCAGTCTCTCTCTCCTGCTTACAGCAAAACTCCTTGGAAGAGTTAACCATATTCCCTATCACCAATTCCTCTCCTGTTTTCTCACGAGCCTGTTTTTTTTTTTTTAAGGTTTTATTTATTTATTTGAGAGAGCGAGAGCAAGAAAGCACAAGAAGGGGGAGGGGCAGAGGAAGAGGGAGAAGCAGACTCCCCGCTGAGCAGGGAGCCCGAGGCGATGTGGGTCTCCATCTCAGGACCCTGGGATCATGACCTGAGCCTAAGGCAGGTGCTTAACCCACTGAGCTACCCGGGTGCCTGCAGGAGCCCATTCCAATTAGTCTTTTGCCCTTATTCCTGCATCAGAATTGCACTTATCACAGCCATCAGTGACTTCCTCATTGCCAAATCCAATTACTGATTATCACTTCTCATCTTATTTGTCCTATCAGCAGCATTTGACAAAATGTATTACTTTGTTTTCCTTGAATGCTCTCTTCACTTGGCTTGCAGGACACCGCATTCTATTTCTCTGGCTCTTCTTTCTCAAACATCTTTGCTATGCTCACCTTGTTTTCCTGACGCCTAAACATTGGAGATTCATAGGGCTCAATCTTGGCACCTCTTCTCTTTTGTAAGTGCTACACTCATGCTGTTAACTCTTAAATGTAATTTCTCCAGCCTAGACCTCTCTATGGAACTCCACATTCATATATCCAACCACTTAGCAGGTATCTCCACTTGAATGTCTGATTGACAACTCAGACTTAGCATGTCCAGAGCTCTTGACCTGCTCCCCTAAAACTGCTTTTCCTAGTCTTCTCTATCTACCTTAATAATAGCACTTCCATTCTTTCAGTTGCTCAGGCCTTTTATACCTTGAAGTCAGTTTTGATTCCTGTCTTTATCTTACAATATTAAAAAAAAAAGTTCATCAGCAGCCCAGTTGTCTCTACCTTCAAAAGATATCCATAATCCAATCACTTCTTACTGCCTCTACTGTCACTACTCTAGTGGAAGGCACCATATTTCTTTCCTGCATTATTACGGCTTATTAGCTGGTCTCTAGCTTTCTCTCTTGCCTCTCATCTTACCTCCAAAGTTTATTTTCCACATCATAGCCAAAGTGATTTTCTTTTCTTTTCTTTTTTTTTTTTTTTAAGATTTACTTATTTATTTGAGAGAGAGAGAGAGACTGTCTCCGCAGGGGGGGCGAGGCACAGGGAGAGGGAGAGAATCCAAGCAGACTCCATGCTGAGTGTGGAGCCCGAAGTGGGGCTCAATCTCATGACCCTGAGATCACCACCCGAGGCCAAACCAAGAGTCGGACGCTTAACCGACTGTGCCACCCAGGCATCCCCCCAACTTTTTTTTTTTTAAGTAAGCTCTATGCCCGACGTGGGGCTTGAACTCATGACCCTAAGATCGCGAGTCACATGCTCTACTGACTGAGCCAGCCAGGCACCCCTACAGTGATTCTCTTAAAACCTAAGTGATGTCATGCCACTCCTCTGCTTAAACCCTCCATTCCCCCAGAGTAAAAGACCAAGCCATCTGTCCACTTCAGGGCCTGCATGAACTGGTTCCCTGTTACCTCTCTGCCCTCATCTCTTACTGCTCCTCCCCTTGTCCACTCCTCTCCAACAACACAGGACATGTTGCTGTTCTTCAGACTCCCTGGGCCTTACCTCAGCACCTTTGCACTTATTGTTCCTCTGCCTGGGCAACTCTTATCCCAGCTATCTTCATGGCTTGCTTTCTCATCTCCTTCAGATCTTTGCTCAAGGATCACCTACCCAGCGAGGCCTTCCCTGACCGCCCTATCCACGATGCAACCACTTCCCTCCTGGGCATTCCTTATTTCTACTTAGCACATAGTACAGTCTGACTCACCATATATTTTACTCATTTGTCTTGTTTATGAACATTCTCCATCTCCTCCTCCCATAATGTAAGTTACTTGAGGCATCAGGGCAGGGATTTTTGTCTGTTTCTTCACTGCTCTATCCTTAATATATGACATATGGTAGATACTTAATCAATATGTTTTTTTTTTTTTGAATGAACTCAAGGCTTAAAACCCCAAGACTTTAAAACCTTAAAATCTATTTTTCTCCTCAAAATTTATGTTTAGCCAGTTTAAGCAATATAGTTCACTAGAGTTTCTGCAATGAAATTTAACATCAAAATGAAAAGTCCAGGGGCACCTGGGTGGCAAAGTCGGTTAAGCGTCTGCCTTCAGCTCAGGTCATGATCTGAGGGTCCTGGGATCGAGCCCCGTGTTGGGCTCCCTGCTCAGTGGGGAGTCTGCAATCTCCTTCTCCCTGTGCCTCTCCCCCCACTCGTGCTCTCTCTCCCCCAATAAATAAATAAAATCTTTTTTAAAAAATGAAAAGTCGGCATCATAGAGATGGTCTGAACTGGAATGCAAATCTTCCATTTTGAAGATTCTAGGAAAATTCAAGTCTGAAAAGTAAACCTGCTTGCTAAAGTACAAAGAAATAAAACTCCAGAAGAACTAGAACTAGACATCAAATTCTTTTGCTTTTGTGAGTTAAAGTCCAAAGAAATTAGAGTCCCATGACCTATGGACTTGAACTCAGTTGGGAATTCAACTTTTGACCAAGATGGAGTAAATGGGTTCAAATTTACCCTCCTGCTTGAAACAACTAAGAGACCATACAAAATATACGAAACAATACTTTTCATGACACCAAGTTTCAGGCAACAAAGGACAGGGATCCCTGAGATATGGGACACAAGTAAGGTTGGCCATATGATAGCCCCAACTGCCTGGGGAGAGATTCCAGGTGGTGCCAGGAAGGGGAACACAGCCAGAGCCTGGCAAACTCCCTGAGTTGAGGGAATGGAGCTTAGAGTCCTGGGAGACCAAGGTGGCAGGACAGAGTACTGGAGAAGAGATGGCTAGAGAGAGAGAGCATGCACGAACATAAACACAAGCCATGGAGGTCTTCAGAGGGTCTCCCTCGTGTTCAGTAGAATACCTAGCAGCACCTGCATATGCAGAAAATAGCAAGGCCAAGGAAAGAACCACCTGAAAGGATTAGAAATAACGGTGCTTGCCTCTCATAGCACCAGGATAGTGCCTGCTCACAACCAATCAGACTGGAAAACTGCATAATTCACAAGGCATTGAGTAGAGTGCTCAGAAGGGTCTTGCCTCAACAGTGCAGAAGAATTAGCTCTAGACTAAACACTGCTCTGGACCTGCCCAGCAAATCAAAAAGCAAAACCCAAAAGGATGAAACTGTTTCCAAGTAACTGTGTCCCAGAACAAAGTTCAAGAATATTTATAGGAATACAAAAATATACAGCTCCCAACAAGGTAAAACTTGTAATGTCTGGCATCCAATCAAATATTACCAGGTGTGCAAAGAAGCAGGAAAATACAACCCATAATGAGGGGAAAAAAAATCCATCCATCAAAATCAACCCAGAACTGACAGTATGAGAAACATTGAAGAATTTCCTTCAGGCAGAAGGGAAAATGATACCAGATGGAAATATGGGTCTACACAAAGGCATGAAGAGCACCAAAAAAGTTAACTCAATGGATAAATGGACAAGACTTTTTTTTTCTTAGTATTTAAACTCTTTAAAGGATATTTAGTGGTTTAAATGAAATAATAGCAGTGGGATATAGGACAGTGTAGAAGTAAAATGTATGACAATAGTAACACAGAAGTCAGGAAGGGATAAATGAAAATGCAAATGGAAGTATTTCCCATGATGATGTTAATGACAGTACTATTTTTACCTAAGATTTGGAAGGTTCCAGGCTTTGAATTGCTATGTTTTTCTAGCATCACCCTCCCTAGTCTTTTCCTGAAAGGTTCAGTTAAGTTTCTAATGGTTGGAGTGTCTCCTCACAGTTTTCCTCCTTTTCTCCTTCTCTGCCTGCTGGATCTGGGTGCTTTCCTCCCTTTTACTTTCTCTTTGCTCTTTTTTAAAAAGCATATTCTTCTAGGTTCTGTCTTGTGGGGTCTTCCTTAGTGAGTTATATGGAACATAAATTGTTATTCTTCCAAAGGCATCCACCGTGCAGAGAAATCTTGTCCACTTTTACCTCCTTAAATTGCATGGTCTCACTCAGGAGATGTTTTCCCATCAAAACCAGACTGTATTATTGCCCTGGCTGCATCCCTTTTCATATGGTTCATCTTTGCTATGCCTCTCCTTAGAGCCATAATCCCATAAATTTGGCTAGCATATTTCTTTAGGGTACAGACAATTACTTCTTGTTGCCTCTAAAACCTCTGTCATCCTGAAACTTACCAAGTCATTCTTTGGATATTTGATGCTGATTCTCAATGTGTTTTCCTCTCGGTTGAGTCCAAATTTTCTGAAATCAATTCCTGCAACTGCCCTTCTCTTCAGCGGTGTCTTCCAGTTCTCTTAGGATTGTCATGCAAGTTGCAAGTTGCTACAACACGAGCAACTCACATTGTAGCTATGATAGAGTTTATTGAGATTATATCTTATACTCAAAGGGGTAGCAGAAGTCGGAGGACCCCCTGAGCCCCCATAACTATGGAATAGCTATTCCACTGAAGGATGTGTTTGAGCACACCAGAGCTGAGAGACACTTGTAGAGGAAAGTCCATGATCATAGGCGTGTTATTTTAACACGTGTATAGGCTTGGATGAAAGGGAGTCTTTTTTTTTTTTTTTCTTCACGTGGCAATGAGGCTTCCTGGCCCAGGAAATATTTTAGAGGAATGTGTGAGGCTCAGCGAGGGTGTTTGCCTACCAACCCTGTAGGTATGGTTCTCTGGGTTTCTCTTTAAGCTAACTCAGTGCTTTAGAACCAGTTCACCTTGCTGGGTAAAGATGATGGAAGGGAACCCCCATGACTCTGATGAACAAAGATTTGTCTCTCATCAATAGTAGACTCAGTTGTTAGACCTGGGTGCATATCCTTTTCCTTTTATAAATGCCTCCTTTCATTTATATATATATATATATATATATAAATGGAATCATGATGTGTATAACCTTTGAGATTGCCTTCCACTCAACACAACACCCTTGCGATTTGTCTAAGTCGTGTGTGTCAATTGCTTGTTCCTTTTTTGGCTGAGTAGTATCCCATGGCATAGTTGTACCCACCACAGTTTGTTTCCCCATTCACCCACTTAAGGACATTTGAATTGTTTCCAATTTTTGGCTCTTATGAACAGCTGCCATAAACATTCAGGTACAGGGTGGTGAACATAGGGACCACTAAGACATACATAGGTGTATGTTTAACTTTATAAGAAACTGCCAGACTTTTTCCAGAGTGGCTAGACCATATGTGTTAAAGCAGTCTCACCAACAGTGTATGAGAGTTTCACCGGCTCAGCATCCTTGCCAGTATTTGGTATTAGTAATTTTCGTTTGAGCGTTCTAATAGGCACATAGTAGTATCTCTTTGTTGTTTTTGTTGAAAAAGATGTTATTTATTTACTTAAGAGAGAGAGAGCGAGTACACACAGAGGGAAAGGGAGAAGCAGACTCCCCACTAAGCAGGAAGCCTGACGCGGGCTTGATTCCAGGACCCTAAGACCATGACCTGAGTTGAAGGCAGACGCTTAACTGACTGAGCCACCCAGGCGCCCCATTTCTTTGTTGTTTTAATTTCCATATATTGTATGGTTAATCATGTTGGACATGTTTTCATGTGATTATTTGCCATCCTTGTAACCACAATCTGGTTTGTGGTTTGTTTGGTTTGTTTCCTTATACATTGTGGATATTAACCCCTTATCAGATATAGGCTTTGCAAATTTTTCTCCTATTCTGTGTGTTGCCCTTTCATTTTTCTGATTGTTTCTTTTACTGCTCAGAAGCTTTTCAGTTTGATGTGTTCCCCTTTATTTTTGCTTGTATTTACTGTGCTTTTGGTATCGTATTCAAAAACTCACTGCCAAGAACAATGTCAAGAAGCTTTATCCCTATGTTTTCTTCTAGGAGTTTTACAGTTTTCCGTCTTACATTTAAGCCTTTTTTTTTTTTTAAAAGATTTTATTTATTTATTTGACAGAGAGAGACACAGCGAGAGAGGGAACACAAGCAGGGGGGAGCAGAAGAGGGAGAAGCAGGCTTCCCGCCGAGCAGGGAGCCCGATGCGGGGGCTCAATCCCAGGACTCTGGGATCATGACCTGAGCCGAAGGCAGACGCTTAACGACTGAGCCACCCAGGCGCCCCTTACATTTAAGCCTTTTGTGTGTGGTGTAAGATCAGAAACCAATTTCATTCTTTTACATGTAGATATTCAGTTTTCCCAACACCATTTATTGAAGAGATTATCCTTTCCCTGTTGTGTATTCATGGTGTCCTCATCAAAGATCAGTTGACTGTATAGGTTTATTTTTGGGCTCTCTATTCCATGCCTTGGTCTATGTGTCTATTTTCATGCCAGTACCACACCATATTGATTACTGTACCTTTATAGTATAGTTTGAAATCAGGAGGTATAATGCTTCCAGCTTTTTTTTTCTTTCTCAAAGTTGCTTTGGCTATCCAGCGTCTTTTATAGTTCCATATGAATTTTAGGATTGTTTTTTTCTGTTTCTGTGAAAAATTCCATTGGAATTTTGATAGAGATTGCATTGAATCTGTAGATTGCTTTGAGTAGAATGGACATTTAACATTCTTAATTCTTCTAATCCATGAATGAGGGATATATTTTCATTTATTTGTGTTTTCTTCAATTTCTTTCATCCACGTCTTATGGTTTTCAAGGTACACATCTTTCATTTCCTTGGTTAAGTTTATTCCTAAGTATTTTATTTTGATGCTACCGTAAATGGGATTGTTTTCTTAATGTCTATTTCATGTAGCTTGTTGTTAGTATACAGAAACGCAACTGAATTTTGTGCATTTATTTTCTATTCTTCAACTTCGCTGAATTTGTTTATTGTTCTCAGAATTTTTTGGTAGGGTCTTTAGGGATATCTGTATACTCATACTCATGTCATCTGCAAACACACACAATTTTACTTCTTCCTTTCTGATTTGGATGCTTTTTCTTTCTTTTTCTTGCCTAATTGCTTTAACTGGGACTTCCAGGATTGTGTGGAATAAAAGTAGTAAGAGGGAGCACTCTTGTCTTGTTCTTGATCTCAGAGGAAAAACTTTCAGCTGTTCACCATCGAGTATGATGTCAGCCATGGGTTTGTCATATATGACTTTTATTATGTTGACGTACATTCCTTCTATACCTAATTTGCTGAGTTTTTACCATGAAAGGATGTTGAATTTCATCAAATGTTTTTCTGAAGCATCTTTTGAGAGGATCATTTGGTTTTGTCTTTCATTATGTCCACATGGTGTATCATGTTGATTGATTTGCATATATTGAACTCTTCTTGCAGCTCAGGAATAAATCCCACTTGATCATGGTGTGTGATCATTTTAATGTGCTGTTGAAGTAGGTTTGCTAGTATTTTGTTGAGGAGTTTTGCAGATATGTGGACAAACTGCTTTCAGGGGAGAGCTGGAGACTTGGTTTTATCACTGGGGCAAGCTAAGGGGAGAAGATTCAGGGAGTTCCCATATACCCATTCAGGCTCCCAGATGACTACTAATTATGTGCCTCTTAAACTCCCAGGTGTAGGCTAATGAGAAGTTTGATCCTCAGGCAATAGCTGTGAAAGTATGCTGTCAAACCTCTTCCAGGGAGAAGTTGGAGTTACCCTTCTGCCCTTTCCCTCTGTGCTAAACCCAAGAAGATAGCCGTAGGAAATGCTCACACTTCTGTATAAAACCATCTCTTAGTTTAATGTGGTCCCACAAGTGCCAAGCCATATCAGCACTCAGAGCTGGGTGATTTGGGGGCCCATCCCTCGGGTGACAGCCATAAAAATTACGTCGCTGCATGTGTGGACAAGCTCCTTCCCACAGAGAAGCTGGAGGCTTGGTTTCATTGCTGGAGTCAACCAGAGGAAGAAAGCAGGAGAAGTGCCTACTGGCTTCTTCAGGCTTCTGGGAAGATCCCAGTCAGCACTCGGATGCAGGCTGATTAGAAGTTGGACCCTCGGGTTGCAGCTGAGAATGTATGTAGTCAAACTCCTTCTAGGAAGAAACTGGGAGATTGGCATTTTCACCTGTTTCCTCTGCGATGAGCCCAGGGGCAATAGCTGAGGGAATTGCTCATGCGCACATTTAAAAACTGCATCTTTGCGGGGGGGGGGGGGGGTGCCTGAGTGGCTCAGCTGGTTGAGTGTCTGACTCTTGATTTCGGTTCAGGTCATGATCTCAGGGTCCTGGGATCGAGCCCTGCGTCAGGCTCTGCACTCAGAGGGGAGTCTGCTTGGGGATTCTCTCTCTCCCTCTTCTCTGCCCCCCTCCCGCTTACATTCTCTCTCTCTCAAAAAAAATAAATCTTTAAAAAATATTGTGTCTTTGCTTAATGTGGTCCTGGGTAACTCACAAATTTCAAGTGCCGTTGGCTGTCAGAGCTAGGTAATTTGGAAGCCTGTCTGTTGCATGGCAACTGTAAACACTGGGGCACTAGATGTGTGGACAAGCTCTTTTACAGGGGGAAGCTGAAGGCTTGGTTTCATTGTTGGAGCAAGCCAGAAGTAGAAGACAGGGAAAGTGCCTACAGGCTTTTTTGGGTTCCTGGGAGGATCCCAGTCAGTACCTAGATACAGGCTGATTAGAAACTGGGAATGCATACGAGTTAAACCCCTTCCAGGGAGAAATGGATTGGTATTTCTCCCTCCATAATGGGCCTGGGGGATAGTTGTGGGGAGTGCTTGTGTGCCCATTTAAAAATTGTGTTTTTTTGGGACGCCTGGGTGGCTCAGTTGGTTAAGCGACTGCCTTCGGCTCAGGTCATGATCCTGGAGTCCCGGGATCGAGTCCCGCATCGGGCTCCCTGCTCGGCGGGGAGTCTGCTTCTCCCTCTGACCCTCCTTCCTCTCATGCTCTCTCTCTCTCTCTCATTCTCTCTCTCAAATAAATAAGTAAAATCTTTAAAAAAATATATCAAAGAATCTACATTAGTTAATAGCACCACCAATTTCATTACAAGTCTTTAAGTATTGGGCAGCTCTCATGCTCACTGTTGTGGATATCTAGTTTTACCAAATTCCCAATTTTTGCTTAAAACCATGAATTTGACCATTGACAATAAATGCTGTCAGATGTTTCCTTTGAAAGGATAGGCTCTATTTGTTAATTTCTGAGAAAGTATCTGCAAAATACTCAGGTCTGAATAAACCATAGTTTTTCAGTACAATGGAATATTACTCAGCCATCAGAAAGGATGAATACCCACCATTTGCATCAACATGGATGGAACTGGAGGGGATTATGCTAAGTGAAATAAGTCAAGCAGAGAAAGACAATTATATGGTTTCACTCATACGTAGAACATAAGAAATAGCACAGAGGACCATAGGGGAAGGGAGGGAAAACTGAAGGGGAAGAAATCAGTGAGGGAGACAAACCACGTGAGACTCTGGACTCTGGGAAGCAAACTGAGGGTTTCAGAAGGGAGGGATGGGGGGATGGGTTCGCCCGGTGATGGGTATTAAGGAGGGCACGTGTTGTGATGAGTACTGGGTGTTATACACAACTAATGAATCGTTGAACACTACATCAAAAACTTATGGTGTACTGTATGTTGGCTAACTGAACTAATAAAAAGAAATAGTTTTTCTCTCATTCTTTCTTTTTTTAAGTGGGCTCCATGCCCATCATGGGGCTTGAGCTCACGACCCCCAGATCAAGAGTCACATGCTCTACCTACTGAGTCAGCCAGGCACCCCTCAGCCTTTTTTTAAAAGACATTTTTCTTGTCCCTGAGCTTAAATCAGTCCATCTTCTTTTATTTGCCTTCCAAATATGAAAAGCAAGGCTAGTTTGACTTGCAACGCAAACAAATGCACAATGCCTTTCCTTGATTCCACCATCATACCTTAATATGCATCTGAAGTACTTTATATGTATTTCCCATTTTGTCGCAGAGAATATTAAGAAAGATGTGCATTCAAGGGTAGATATTTAGTAAAACTAACTGCTTCATCAAGGACATTCTTAAGTGAAACTGACTTTTCCCCTTCCTAGTGCATGGTAGTAGAGAATACAGTAATGAGCTAGTACAGTTTGGTGCTGCTGCCTTGATGTGTGCTAAGGCAACAGCAGTTTTACCCACCGTTGCTTCTGCACCATCAGTGTCCATGTCAACACAGTGAAAAAGGAAACTGACTTTTTACTATTCTTATAAAAAGAGTCTTGACCTTGTGGACCCCTGTCAGAGATTCCTAGACCACATGTGGAGTACCATTACTCTAGCATTGCTATTAAAAGAATAATACAAGAATGTGTAACTAACAAAGCAGTAATGGGGTAAATGGAAATAATTTTTAAAATACCTAAGGCAGGAAAAGGGAGAGAAATGAATGTGCATAGGTAGAACACATAGTATAATGGTAGAGTTAAAACCTTCAGATTAGTTTTTTTCCTTGGTCTTCCATACAAGTAGAACCCAACAGATACTCCAAATCATTCTGCCAATGTTTCCAGACCAACTGACATTTTAGGATGAGTGCAGTTTGGCCCTAATCTGAGACTTGTGCCTCAAATGAGGAGAATGGTAAGAACTAAGGTCACTATTTAAAGTCATATGAGCAACAGGGTTAGAAAGGAATATGATAGAAAATAAACCACCCCTACTTTAGTAAATGAGGACACCAACTCAAACCAGTTCACTTAAGAATCTAAATTCAACCCTGTAGATGAAGAACTAAGAGTATATCCAAGAAAGAAAAATCATTTGAGTACATAGAATCTCAAGCTTTAAGAGAGTTTTGTGATTGGCATATTCATTTGTCTTCTATTTAAAAGCAAATCCAAGGACAGACAGGATGAGGTAAGGAAGCATCCTCTAAATTCCCCTTCCCAAAAGATAAACTGTCTAGTTCATTGGACTGGACACTGCTAGGAATTCATTAATAGTATCTTCACTGGCCTTCTCCATTGCACAGGTGTGTCTATCTCATTGGCTGGTTGTCCATCAAATCTCAATCTAATCTGTCTCATTGACAGGTTTTGTCCCTCACAATATGCCTTCATCAGTTTGTTGAGAGGTGTTTGTCACTTATTTTGAGCTGAATCACAGATCCATCATAGAATTATAACACAAAAGAATTGGAAGTGACCTTTTAGTCATTTTTTCTAACCTCCTACCTGATAGAGAAATCTCCTCTGCAGTATCCATGCCTAGAGGTCACTCAGTAGGTCCTTAGATACTTCTGATAACAGGGAGCTCACTAACTCATGAAACAGGCCATTTCAATTATATTCAGCTCTATTTCTTAGCAAATTCTTCCTTATATTGAAGTAGGACTCCTTGGAATTTTCATTTCAATCTAGGTACCTATTCTGATGTTCCCAGAATAAGAATAAGCTTGCTGTTTTTTCCAGATGGCCTGCTGCTTTGGAATTTATATAGTAATTCTTTGTTTTTGATCCTATATTCAGATTTCCTTTGGAAAACTAAGCACTGATTGTTCTGGCAGGTGCCTTTGAAGAGTCCACAGTGGGCAAGAGAGAAATACCTGAATCTATTAAAGATCAATATATAGTGGACACAGTTGGATGGCTACATAGTACCCATTCTCCCTCTTCCTGTTTTATAACAGACCTTGGATTTTATTCAGATGTCCATCATCCAGTCCCCAAACACACTAACCCAAGCGACTCAGGGCTTGTTGATCTTGTCCTCAGCTTTAGGAGTGGGACTTGATTGTTTTAGTCAATCAAGATAATCCAAAGCTCCTAGCAGGTGATTGGTTTAGAAATAAAAATTAAGCAATAGAAATTAAGTTGAGGGTAAAAGGAATGGGGCCTTTGTTGGTAGAGCAGTAGAACCAATTATAAATTTGGACTTTGGCAATAACCGTAGATAGTTTTCTTTGGCCCAATGTTAAGGAAGGAAACTAGCATTTGTTGAATGCCTATTATGTGCCAGGCAATTTCCTATATGCCAAGTAATTTAATCCTCACTGTGAAGCAGGTACAAGTTTCCAGTTTGGAAAGTGAGGCTCACTGAGGTTATATGAGTTGCCCAGGATCACACAGCTAGTTAATGGTAGAGTCAGGATCCAGTCTTGATCTGGTTGCCTCCAAGTCCAGTGCTCTTTCCATTACATTCTTGGCAGACAATTCTTTCCAGATAATTCTAGTCCCTATGCCAGAGAAGGCTGTTAAAAAAGTCTCAGGCAAAGACTCTTCTTCTACAGTGTTAGTATTTTGTAGAGGTTAAAAGTATGGAGTATGGACTTACATAAACATTGGCTCAAATTCCAGTGCCAATTATTCAATTTTTTTAAAATATAAAATTCTTCTTCACACTGAAGCAAGCCTACACCATTCACTACCTTTCTGAACTTGCATGAGTTACCCTCTCTGAGCTTTAACATTTCTCCTTCATAAAACGAAGATAATTGCCTCCCAGTGTTGTTGTGAAGATTAATGAGGTAACACTTGTAAAATTCCTGGAATATAGTGAGTGCAGTGGTGAATCAAGAGTGAGGTGGTAGGAGTGGTCTGCCACGGAGCAGAGGAGTATTTTATTACTGATTTTGTTTAGAATTTTTAGGTCCTGGGTGATAATAAAAGGCATACCAAGTTTTAGTCAGTATTATTTATTTTAAGTCCTCTACAGACAATTCACTCCTTTACTGCCTGCACTGGGAGCATACCACTCTCAGAGCCCTGCTCTTGGTAGCCTTTCAGTGAATATATGCCATTTATTATCTTACAATGAGGGTCGGAACTTCAAACAAACTTGGTCTTTGGAGTTTAGATTAAAACATATTTATTTTCATTGGGTATAGTCTTTGGCTTAGATTATTGGTGGGATTTTTAAGTTAAAAATGATATAAGTGGTATAGTAGAAAGAAAGCACTGTGTATCAAATGAGTATTATCTTCTCTCTTAACCGTTGGATCTTGAAGATGAGATTTGTTGAACATTCTTCCATGTTTAGGGAATGTCCTTTTACCCTATTTACAATGGCAGTCCCATTGCATGGAGTACAATAATAGTCAAGTGGCTTTATGTTGGGAAAGGTGGGCAGGGAGGGCTTTACATAAATAATCTCATTGAATCTTCTTCACAACCCTGTGAAGTAATTGTTGAGCTAAGGGTATTCTCTCATTTTTGCTGAGGAACAAACTGAGATTTGTGGATGAAGTGTAGGATAGGGGAATTTGAGTTTTCTGGTAATAGGAGAGGGGAATTTTATTTCTCTGATCTCTCACTTTCTTTCTTTTTTTTTTTTTTTCTCACTTTCAAAGTAGGTAAGGGCCACTAGTTTGCTTGAAACTTAGAGATGGCTTTAAATTATATACTGATTAGTCTGTATGTGGTTTAGATTGGCTGGGCTGACAAAGCCTGTGAGTCAAGAGTAGACACTCATGAAATGGTTTGGATAATTTCCTATTCCTAGTTGTTAGCTCTATTACCAGCTGCCTCTACTATGCAGTAGTGAGGTCCTTCAGAGCCAGGGCCTATACTGTTCATCCCTGTAATCGAATTGATTAGGAAGGTTTTGTATGGTGTCCTTAGAAACATTAATCTTTAAGTAGAGGGGGTACTACATAGGAGAACAGAAACCCTTAGGTCATACTTCAGGTCTACATCCCTTTTGTCTCTCATTCTGGAGCCTCTCTAGGCATCAGTGAGAGCCCCATATAGCCTGAACTGTATCTATTATCTATGTCATCTATATATCTATATCTATATCCATACTTAGCTTACCTTTCTACTTTTGCCAGGAGAGGAGTTCATGAAGAATTAGATAGAAGGAAGCAACTCTCCTAGACCAGGAGGAGGAGAGACTGGTAGAACTTCGGGTACACTTTCATGAAAGGCTGGATCTACAGGCAGAAGGTCACATAGTCTCAAATGCTTAGTCTTTCACCTTAAGTCATCTGGCCTTTCCCCACAGCACACCATGGGCTTCATATAAAGACAGGCTTCTGATGATGACACCTTTTTCACTGTATCCTGAACTACATGCCCCAACCTGCCTGTCTCTGCCTGCCAACTTATTTCTGATTTTTCCAGTTTCTGACCTGGTAATCCATCTTCCCCAACAGAGTTTCATCAACACCTAATTTCAGCATCACTTCCTCAACTCTGAACTTTATATTACAAGTTTGGCCATGATTTCAAATTCTCCCTCTGGTTACTCCATCATTGGCTTTTGATCAAAAGAGAAGAAGCTACTGGTAGTGAAGGCCAAATGTGAAGGCAAGACTTCATGGGATCATGAAATGAAGATTATTTGAGGTCTCTAGAAACCTAAAGATGACTTGGGATATGTTTTTCTAAAGTTTGGTTTCAAAATCACATATATAAGATCATATAATCTATAAAAGAGATAGTTTTACTTCTTCCTTTCCAATCTGTATGCCTTTTTATCTGTTTTCTTGCCTAGTTGCCCTGGCTAGAATCTCCACTATAATGTTGAATAGAAGTGGCAAGACCAGACATTTTTTTGTCTTGTTCCTGATCCCCTAGGGTAAGCTTTTGCTCTTTCAATCTTTAAGTATGATGATAGGTATGACTTTTTTGTAGATGCCCTTTTTAGGTTGAAAAACTGCCCTAGTTTGTTGTTGTTGTTTTTTTTAAATCATGAAACTATGCTGAATTTTGTGAAGGCATTTTGCTGGGACCATTGAGGTGATCATGGAGTTTTTATCCATTGTTCAGTTAATATGATCTGATAGATTGATTTTTGCATATTGAAATGACCTTGCATTCTTGGGTTAAATCCCGTATGGTCATAGTGTATAATCCATTTATATGCTGCTGTATTCTGTTTGCTAGTATTTCATTAAGGATTTTTGCATCTATATTCATAAAAAATAGTGATCTGTAATTTTCTTGTGATGTCTTTGGTTTTGGTATCAGATTAATACTGGCTTCATAGAATTTGTTTGGAAGTGCTCCTTGCTAGTCTATAGTTTTGAAAGAGTTTGTGAAGTATTGGTGTTAATTTTTTTATTGTTATGTTAATCACCACACATTACATCATTAGTTTTTGATATAGTGTTCCATGATTCATTGTTTGTGCATAACACCCAGTGCTCCATGCAGAACATGCCCTCTTTAATACCCATCACCAGGCTATGGTGTTAATTCTTTTTTTAAATGTTTGATATAATTCCCCAATTAAGCCTGGAATTGTCTTTATGAAAAATTTTTGATTACCAATTCATCTTTTTTACTTGTTATATATCTATTCAGCTTTTCTATTTCTTCTTGAGTCAGTTTCAGTAGTTTGTGTCTTTCTAGGAACTTGTCTATTCATCTAAATTACTTAATTGTTTGCCATGCAGTTGTTTGTAATATTCCCTATAATCATTTGTATTTCTCTAGGTTATCTAGTAATATCCCCTCTTTTATTTCTGGTATTAGTAATTTGAGTCCTCTCTCTCTTTTTCTTGGTCAATTAAACGAAAGTTTTATCAGTTTTGTTGATATTTTCAAAAAACCAGCTTTGGTTTGTTGATTTTCTCTTTTTCTTCTGTTCCTTTATGTCTGTCCTAATGTTTATTATGTTATTCTTTTTTGAATTCTTTGGATTTGGTTTGTTCTTTTTCTAGTTTCTTAAGATGGGAGTTTGGTTATTGATTTGAGACCTTTCTTCTTTTCTAATGTAGGCATTCAAAGTTACACATTTCCCTCTTACCATTGCATTATCTTTATTCCATAGACTTTGGTACATTGTGTCTTCAGTTTCATTCATCTGAAAGTATTTTTTCAAATTCTCGTGACTTCTTCTTTGACCCATTGATTATTTAGTAATGTGTTTTTTAATTTCAACATACTTATGAACTTCCCAAAATTGATTTCTGACTTAATTACATTCTTTGGAATTAAAGTGGGTGAGACAATATACTTTATATGATTTCAAACCCAGAGTGACACTTGCCCTCTGTAAGGTAGACTTTGGAGGAAGGTAGTAGCTCCTGGTCTTCTCAGCTTGCCCCTCCCTGCATGAAACCTCTGCATTTTGAGCAAGCTGGGGTACAGGTAATTAGGGCCAGTATTATTGGCTTCCTACACCTAGAATAGAGCTTATACCCTACGAGTGAAGGTGGGGTGGGTGAAGAGAGACCCAGTCCTCTCTGCCACGTCTGGATGAAATAGAGCTTCTGCAACATGGTGTTGTGGGGAATGAGAAACAGAAACCTGATCGTTCTGGGTGAAACTGTATCCCCAAGACTAGAAACTGGGGGAGAAGGAGCTCCCGTCTTCTAGGTTGCACATGCCCGGGGTAGACCTTACATAACATGAACTGGTGGAAGAGAGAGTAATAGACTGAACTGTGGCTCAAATACCATAGACTCTCACTGTTCCTACTGAGATTTAGTAGATTTTCTGGAATCAATGTTTTTCCATTTTTGGTATGGCCTCAGGAAAATCTCCAGAAACTTTGAATGATTTGTTAAAAATAGTTTTCATTACTTAAACTGTTGTTTGACTGGGGAGAGGGTAAGCTGGAATCCTTACTACATTATTCCAGAAGTCCTGCCTCTCAAACAGTATTTTTATACCTAGAAACTTCTCTAGAAAATCATCTTGCACCTGTCACCTTTCCTTATTTAGGCAAAATTGAATGTATCCGAAGACTCAGGCCCCCTAGAAGTGATCTAGAAGTTTAGAGATCAGGTAACATGGATAATAACCTCAGAAAGTGGTTGTGTTGAGTCAGTGATAGTCCTGGAATATTCCATTGTATTTTTTCTCTTGACAAAGATCACCAAGGCACTTCTGTTGTCAGGCTAGATAACTTATAGTGTCACTTGCTACCTATATGATCGTGAAGGACCTGGAAGGTGAATATATCTGTTTGGCAGGAAGGAACACCCTGCATACCTGGTCTACCTTCGAATTGCGTCCACTGCACACATTTTAGCAATCATTACATTTACTGCCAAATCTTGCCTTACATGACTCTGTGTTTGGATCCTAGAAAAATCTGTGTTGATTTGGAAATGTTTTTAGATATGATGAAGAGAAAAGTCCCCTGCATTATGAATGGGGCTGTTATTGATTTAATGCCCAATGTCTGTTTTCTTGAAAAATTTATGTAGTGCCTTCAGCGATCAAAGCATTCTGCTAGTTTATTGACCCCCGCTCATCAAGCACTTCTCTTCCCTTCTAAAGAAAAATGAGGCGCTTCGCTTCTGATAAAGGACCACTTAACTGTGGTCTCTGCATAATACTTGAGAATTCTACTTGTTTCTATTAATCTATATGGATAAACTTCATGGAACAAGGATCTTTGAAAATTTAACTATTTAAGGTCTTTGTGATGTTGCCTTTATGTTGTGATGATAAGCCCATGTTAAGATAAAATAATGATTGCTTCAGTGAAATTCCTTGGCTATCTTATCCCTAGACAAGATGTCTTATGATGATAGACAAAGTATTCCAGGGGATCTACAGTGGAAAAACTCCCATGTACAATATAGTGATTCAACAATTCCATACATCACCCAGTGTTCATCACAAGTGTACTCCTTAATCCCTATCACCTATTTTACCCATCTCCCCACCCCCTCTATTGTACACTTGAAGCTAATATAACATTGTATCTTAACGATACTGGAATTAAAATAAAAAAAAGAAACTCCTATATAAGTCAGAAATGTCATTACTTCCTGGGATCTGTTCAATAGTACTTAAGGAAAACATTTCCTCCCCATTCCCCAGGCCATGGAAGACAGACTTCTATCATCTCTTCTATCTTTAAAAGATAGTTTAGGGAAGGAAATTCTGCCCCTCTGTCCATTCTTTTACTTGCTTCTGTCTAATGAAGGAAGGATATACTAATATGATTGGTGATTGCCTGACAGCCATTGAGCCACACTTATTAACAAATGGGGAAAGTAACAGTGATTCCAAAACAGGATTAGTATTACTGTTTCTTTCTTTCTCCCTTTAACTGCCTTACCCATGGCTTGGTAAATGTGTAAGCAGTTATCTGCTCCCATGTGTAAGCACACATACATGTAAACATACGTGGGGCAGGGCCTACAGCATGCCCTCTGTATGGAAACTTGATCTTCTCTCTCTCTCACTCTTGCTCTCACTCACTCACTATGTTCTCTCTCCTTCTCTCTCTCTGTCTCTCTCTCTCTCTCTCTCACACACACACACACACACACACACTTGGTCACACTCTTGCTGGTAACTATGGTAACTATATGGGTAAGGCAGACCTGTGGTCTTTAGAAATGGCTTTATAAGCCAGGATCTTCCATATAGATATGGCTCTCTGCACAGACAGGTCTCAAAGTCTACTTTCAGAAAGGTAATAGGAAGATGCTCTTTTGATCTCAAGATCCAGCTACATTCTCCAACCTAGCTTTAGCAAGAAAGCTGTATGTTTGGGGGGTTATTGAGCACTTGCGCTGATCACTAATAAAGCTGATACTGTGATCCCCATTTAACTATCAGTCACCATTAAGAATTTCCTTTTTGCATTAGGCGGAATCCAGAATGGAGAAGGGTTGAGACTTAGTTCTTTCCTTCAATTTACAATGGTTATTAACAATTCATTCCATAATTCTCTGTTTTGAAAGCCCTGGTAACAACTTACTAAAAAGAGGAAAAGACTCTATGGGTCTTTGAAATGGCAAGTCTTCAAGTTCCTTGACATCTTTACCTCTCCCCAGATCAACCATGATCTACTGTAGCTTTGTACTCACAAAATAAATTGAAGCTAACATCATGATGGGGGCTGTTTTTATCCCACCAAGATTCTGACTCCAGCAACCTCCACCCCAGAGCCTGATTCAACCAAATCCTATATATCTGGTAAACAAACCTGGTATAAGGTATGATTCATTTGGAAAGTACTGAATAATGATAAGGATGATTGTACATAGCTGTACTCCTGGCAGAGAAGATCTATACCCATGAGCCTATGGCATAATACTACCACTATGGTCTTTCAAAATAGTGACTAAGGTCACCAAGACTTTTAGCAACTTCATGTTTTAAATGATCCTTTCAAGTGACATCTTCTCCAGGATCAGGAACAGGATGGGGTGACCCAAGTGATCCCTGTACCCCTTCCCTACCATTCTTAGAGGTCATTCTTGTTTTTATCTCCAACATTGCCTTATTCCCACAGTCTTGGCGTTTTTCCAGCAGTGATGGATATTCTTCTCATAACACATTTAATATCTTGCATCTGTCTTCCATAGCATCTGCATTACGAGATGCTGTAACAAATCACCACAAAATTGGAGGCTTAGCAAAACAGAAATTTACTCTGTCATAGTTCTGGTTTAGCTAGAAGTCTGAAATCAAAGTGTCAGCAAAGCCACATTCCCTCCCAAGACTCTAGGGGAGAATCCTTCATTGTCTCTTCCAACTTCTGGTGGCTATGGGCATTCCTTAGCTTATCACAGCATAGCTCCAGTTTCTGCCTCCCTCTTCACATGGTCTTCTCCCCTGTGTCTCCCTTTGTGTCTTCTTTTCTGTCTATTATAAGGACTCCTATTAGATTTAGGGCTCACCCTAATGCAGGATGATCTCATCTCAAAATTCTTACTTTAATTACATCTACAAAGACCCTTATTTCAAGTAAGGTCACATTCTGAGGTTCCAGGTGGACATATCTCTTTGGGGGAGATGCAGTTAAACCCCCTACAGCAACCAAACACTATTTTGTATTTCCAGAAACTTGTTCTATGCATGAAGCCCCTGGTTTGTACTCTGAGTTTTGAGGGTGTTCTTTCCTATTTGTAGTCACACTCAACTCTGAGATCTGCTGCTTCATACTAGTTTTCTAGCTTTGATCTTTGGCTTCTGTATCAAGATCCTTTTGGCTACAAACATAGATGGCTTAAACAAGAAAGGGGGGACTTACTGGTTCATGTTAATGAAAGTCAAGGGATAATAATGGCTTCAGCTGTAGCCTGATACAGAGGCTCAAGTGATAATATTAGGGCCACCTTCTGTGAATATCTTAGCACTGCTTTTGTCTCTGACAGCTTTTCCAGGTTGGCTCCTTTTTTGGTAACAAGATGGCTGAAGCAGCCCCAAGTTTCACATTCTCATATAACCAAAGTCAGTGGAAAAGAAAAATAGTTCTGCCTCTCGGAAATCTCAGTAAAGGACTCATGGCTTCTCATTGGTTCAGATTAGGTCACATGCCAATCCATGAGATAATCACTATGGCCAGGGATATGCTGATTTGCTTGGGCCAAACAAGTTCTACTCCTAGAACGGAGAGTGGAGGTCAATTCCATCTAAACCAAATAGACTGAGAGTTGGGCAAAGTGGATCATGAAGCAAAAGATGAAATTATATTTCTGTAAGACTGGGGAATGAATATTGTGGGGATATCAGTGTCCACTACAGCTTCCCTCTTAATAGTGACTTGGGTTCTGTCTTTGGCTAAGCTATCATTTGCAGCCCTGGATAAATATATCATTTCAGTCCATGACTTCATGGTATCTTAAGCTGAGTACTGAGATTTACCTAGGCTTTCTGCCAGAAGCACTGCCTATGGGCTACACAGTCAGTATGTCCTGCTCAGTGCCCCCAATATCACGCAAGTATGAAGAGGATACCTGGTAGAACTTTTCTGCTATCCTATGTTCAACAGATATCCAAACTTTCCTAAAAGTAAGGATTGAGTAGATTTTCAGAACTAGTGCTCTCTCTAGCAGTATGTCATTTGGTTTTCTTTGTGTATGTGATTCTGGGATGAGCGTTAATACAAAGAACTTTCTATCTGGGTTAGCATGGAACCCTAAAAACTCCAAAGGACAAACCAAGTTGAAATTCTATGACAGAGCTAATCCTCAAAAATAGAGTACCGTAATCAGTTGCGAGACAAGATGGTTCCTCTAGGCTTTTAATATTGCCTTATATTGTGTGAGCAATTCCCGCCTGCATTTGTTTCAGCCACAAACAGCCTCTATAATAAACATGCACCCAGGCCCAGGGATTCTCTTGCACAAAAGGATGGCTCACTGTGTTGTGTTGGAAGTATGTGTCTGTATTCAGTAAGGGTAAATTCAATTAGAGTAAGCTGGGAGGGGGAAGATTTGAGGAACATCTAAAAATACTGAAATGTCTCAATTGCTGCTGGCATCCAAAAGAGCAACATCTCCTTGCTTATTTGGTTAAGTGGGTGAGGGGTGACATAAATTAGTACAATAAAATAATAATTACTGTTTATTAGTTAATGACTTTATGATAGGCATTATACTAAGTACTTTATATACAATGCCCCATTTAATTTTTTAGCAAACCTATGAGGTAGTTACAATTACTCTTTACTAGCCTGGACTGAAAGAGACAGAGATGGGACAAAATTAAGGAGGAATGACTTCAAGGCAGAGCATGTATGCCAAGGCTAGAAACGATAACCCTACCACCCCAAAGGGCTCAGAGGACAGAGCATTGAGCCATAGAGGATTACTCTCAGGCCTTGAAACCTAATGGAATTTGCCCTACTGTGTTGTGTACTTGCTTTAGATGAGTAACCCCTTTATTCCTTTTACTCTCTCCCTTTCAGAATGAGAATATCTATCCTATGCCTGTCCCACCGTTGTATTTTAAAAGCAGGCAACTTCTGAGGCTCCTGGGTGGCTCAAGTTGGTTAAGCATCTGACTTCGGCTCAGGTCATGATCTCAGGATCCTGGGATCTAGTTTTCCATTCTTGATCATTAGAGCAACAAAATAATTCTCAGGCATTGGAAAGGGGGAGAAAAACAACAGCAACAGTTGCCAGATCTAGAGGGTTTTATCCACAGGTAGGCAGTCATTTCACCAGAACTTGAGTGACAAATGGCAAAGGAGCAGATGCAATAGTCAATATGTCAATGATGCCAAATAATACAGAAACAGATAATACAGAAAATGAGATTCCCGCTGTATCTCCCACCCTAATACCTTTGTACACCCTTCCAAACTCAACCTTTTGTAAAAGGGGAGGACACTCCAAATTAGTTCAGTTTGTGGACTAAGTTTCCACTTATGTATGTATGAATGTATGTACATGGGATATTCTGAAGGAAGGCTGCAATGTGCCTTAGAGCATGTGTAGGAGGAGTACTGATGAGGATCCTATACTCCACTTATATTATTTATAGTTCTGTGTGCAGTTGACCTAAAAGGTGGTGAGAAACAAGGATATTGTACCATGAAAACTCCAGTTCATTGTCTCTGATTATTCAGATGGAGTGTAAATGTGTGGGATATGAGTGAGCTCAGGAAAGGGTGGAGAAAAGCAGCTGGGGACTAATATGTAAGGAAATGAGAAGCTGAAGGTGGAGGATGACCAATTTTGTAACCTCCCTGACTTGGAATGGGCCTGGGACTGGTGCTTGAGTTCCTACAGGGTCAGATGAAGTAGACATGGCAGAAGAGTCAGCTTGTGTCTCTTACTTGATGGTTTACTTCATAGGCAGTGCTTAGAATGATTCTTGGTCCAGTTCAGGGTCATCCTGTAGATCTTGTAGCTCCTCCTGAAACAGACCAGTACCTGATGTCAAAGTGGTGCTGGCTGGTATATTTCGGTACATATCCCGAAATATAGGGATGAAATTCATAATGGCTTTGAAAGAAGGGCTCCCTGTGGACAAGTGCAGGGAAATCTCTATGTTCTTCAAGTGCTGTATTTAGTTCACGTGCTTCCTCAAAGCCCTCATGGATACGTAGATCTGAATTTGGAGGGCCTTAAAAGTGTACCCTTCAAGTCAGGAAAATTTTATGTGGTTCAACCTGATGCAAGCCCTGGTCCAGGAAGAAATAGCCTAAATACCAAAGGAGCCAGCCAGGTGCCCCTGCATTGGGACATTTTAAAACTTTTGTTTTGACATAGTTTCAGACTTAAGAAAAGTTAAAAAAAATTGGTATGAAGAGTCTTCAGATCCCCAAATGTTAATATTTTCCAAATTTACTCTATTATTCTCCCTTCCTCCACTCTCTTCCTATGTTCCTTTTCCTCTTTCTCCCCTCCCCACTGTTCTCTCCCTCCACCCATACATATATATTCATTTTTCTCAACTATTTGAGAGTAAGTTAGAGATATTTTGCCCTTCAATCCTAAATACTTTATTTGCTAAGATCAAGAACATTCTAATACTTCAATACAGTTATCAAAATGAAGAAATTAACATTAATTCTATATTTTTATCTAATATTCAAAGTGCACCAATTGTCCTAATGATGTCTTTTATAGGGAAGGAAAATCATGTTCACATGTGCCATGCAGTTGCCACATTCCCTGAGTGTACTTGATTTGTGAATTCAAATTTAATGTTCTGGCAAGGCTATCTAGAGCTGGTCCTAATATTTATATGAATGCCTCCTTTGAAGCCTGGTCATGTTGATGGTCATGTTGATGACCAAGGTAGAGATACCTAAACTTTCTTGGAATGCTCAGAGGATTGGAATGGGTTTATAATGTAAGACTTGAAAACTCACCAACTGACTTTGTACCCTAGGAGGACCAGAGGCCACTCCTTCAATAAGGGATTCACTAGTGATGGAGACACTAGTATCTTTGAGCTCAGTGATGGTGTTACTTGTAGGCTAGGTTTGATAGTATGAGATTCTACCATGGAAACAGGCTCTATAAAATCAATGTGGATGATGAGATTCTGGCATTACAGAAGCTAGATGGTAACTCTGGGCCACCAACCATTATCAAAATAAAAGGTAGCAAAAATGGAATGGTAATCAGAATGCGTTGACGCAGAGAAACCTATGGCAATCAAGATAGATCATGCTGTTCCTAAATGGGGAGTCAATGAGGACATTGCTTAATTTGGTTATAATAAAAAAATGGAAAACTTCTAATTGAAAGTTTGCTGTCAGATGCCACAGTGGAAAATTGCACTCCCTCACACAATTTCCAGATTTAAGTCAATTCATAGACGTATTGATTCAAATGATGCTGGGTCACCTCACATATAAACAGTGACTATTCCTTTGATGTTTACCCAAAGAGGCCTTTAGCCATTTTCCAGGATAGTTGTACACCGAACAAAAGGGGATATTCGGATTCTAAAACTATTATAGGTTTGAGCTGACATTGATCACAGAGGACGTAAAACATTCTTATGTTCCTCTGATTAATGTGGAGGCTCTCAGAATCCACAGAAGAAAGGGAGTTTCAGCAAAAGCCCATCTCACAGTGGGTCAGTGGGTCCACATACCTACACTGTGGCTCTTCTCTGATCTTTGAGAATATATATATATATATATATATATATATATATATATATATATATATATATATATAATTGGGCTACACATTCTTAGACGCTGGAAGCCCCCTTCAGTTGTTTCTCTGATCCATGGATTAAGGATCATTATAGCAGAAAGGACCAAGTTAGAACCCATTAAGCTTTCTCTGCCAGAAATTTAAAGCAGAAACTTATCATATTCCTAGAGGTACTGCAGAAATTAGTGTCACCATAGAAGACTTTGGTCTCTATAAAACCACATGGTTCATGGCTGATGACAGTGATTACTATAAACCTAACCAAATGGAAGCCCTGATTGCAGTTGCTGTGCTGGACGTAGTATTTTTATGAAAGCAGATCAACCTAGTTTCTAGTGCTTAGTGTACAGCTATTGATTTGGAAGAATGCTTTCATCTTGATGCATATCAGCAGAGAGGATTGGCAGCAATTTACATGGTAAAGACAGTTTCAAACACTCTCTTGCCTCAGCACTATGTTAACTCATGTTCATCGACAGAATATAGTCTATAGGAACCTTGAATTATCTCAGAATTCCTGAGAAGTTGTTTCTGTCCACATCATATTAATTGGACCTGCTAAGCTGGAGTGGCAATATTCCTAGACAACTGAATAAGACACGGGTCCAAAAGGTGGGAGATAAACCCCATAAAGATTCATGGTCTTGTCATGTTGGTAAAATTATAGGATGGTCTGGAAGCTGCTGGGATATTTTCCCCAAGGACAAATTGTTGCACCATGGGCCCATACCATCAAGAGAGGAAGACCTCACTTAATTTGGCCCTAATAGAAATGTAGTAGTACAGACCTCCAGGGCTCTGGAGGAAGACCATGACATCCATAGCTCAGAAATGTTCTATTTAAAAATAATTTCTAAAGGCAAGGGAAACAAAAGCAAAATGAACTATTGGTCCTTCATCAGGATAAAAAGCTTTTGCACAGCAAAGGAAACAATCAACAAAACTAAAAGGCAACCTACAGAATGGGAAAAGATATTTGCAAATGACAGATAAAGGGCAAGTACCCAAAATCTGTAAAGAACTTATCAAACTCAACACCCAAAAAACAAATAATCCAGTTAAGAAATGGGCAGAAGACAGGAACAGACATTTCTCCAAAGAAGACATACAAATGGCCAACAGACACAAGAAAAAATGCTCCACCATCACTCCGCATCAGGGAAATACAGATCAAAACCACACTGAGATACCACCTTACACCAGTTAGAATGGCTAAAATTAATAAGTCAGGAAACAACAAATATTGGCAAGGATGTGGAGTAAGCATCCTACACTGTTGGTGGGAATACAAGCTGGTACAGCGACTCTGGAAAACAGTATGGAGGTTCCTCAAAAAGTTAAAAATAGAGCTACCCTACCACGCAGCAATTGCACTACTAGGTATTTACCCAAAGGATACAAACATAGTGATCTGAAGGGGCACCTGCACACCAATGTTTATAGCAGCAGTGTCCACAATAGCCAAACTATGGAAAGAGCCCAGATATCCATCGACAGATGAATGGATAAAGAAGTAGTGTGTGTGTGTGTGTGTGTGTGTGTGTGTGTGTGTGTGTGTGTACATATATATAATGGAATATTACTCAGCCATCAAAAAAATGAAATCTTACCATTTGCAATGACATGGATGGAACTGGAGGGTATTATGCTAAGCGAAATAAGTCAGTCAGAGAAAGACAATTATCATATGATTCCACTCATATGTGGAATTTAAGAAATGAAACAGGATCATAGGGGAAGGGAGGGAAAAATAAAATAAGATGAAATCAGAGAGGGAGACAAACCATAAAAGACTCTTAACTATAGGAAACAAACTGAGGGTTGCTGGAGGGGAGGTTGGTGGGGGGATGGGGTAACTGGGTTGATGGGCTTTAAGGAGGGCACGTGATGTAATGAGCACTGGGTGTTATATGCAACACTGATGACTGAACTCTACCTCTAGAACTAATAATACACTATATGTTAATTGAATTTAAATAAAATTAAATAAAATTTAAAAAATTTCTGATATACTATTGGACCCTAATTGAAACTGGGCACAAGATATCAAGAGACTTTGCAAACTAGATGTGCATCATGACCAGGGCATCTAGTTATCTAGATTCTACATGTTATCAGATCCCACATGTCATAAATTTATGTCATCATTGCAGCTAGCCATTTAGTCCCCTATACAATAAAATAATACATTTGGATTGGACTCAGCATGGGTTAGGATAGCTCATGTCATTTAAATTGGTTGCATTATTGCCTCTTAATCAGCTTACCCTGAGCAATGATAAACATAAAATTTACAATAAAGAGTTCAGAGCTACCAGTCAGAAGTAGATTTTTAACTTTGTGACCCACATAAGACTATCATATCTAAAGGGTTTGTATAATAAACATCTTATCCTTTTGAATTTTTTCATACTTTTATTATAAAACTGTTGACTCCAAAGACAGGTCATTTGTATATTTATTATAGTAATTATCCACACACTGTGGTATGTGGTTTTGTTCTAACAAAATCAGTATTTGTAGAAAAACGGGTTTTTTTACGTTGGAAGCGAAGTGTCTTTTTATAATATGAGGGGTACATATTGTTCTATTGAAAGTTACAACTGAGAGTCAAGTTTGATAATTGAGATACCTGTTGACCTGATAACAACTAAAATAGCCTCTGCTTCTAAACTAAAAACTATGAACAAGATATAGATTCTAGAATTCAAGACCAATATATAATTTCAAATAATATCCACTCTTACATTTATTTTCTTGATAATAGTTTGATACGATGTTTTAAGTAAAGCTAATATTATCTGAAAAGTGATAAAGGAATAAAAATTCTATGTGCATTATTCCCTTGAGAGCATCAAAAGAAGTAAGAAATTATTTGATGAAAACAACAGGGTGTTTTTATGAAATTATATTCTTGATGTCAAATTGCAGTCTCTTGACATTGATGCCAACTTCTTTGTTGAAGGAAATACCAGAAAAAGAGGGAAGAAGCCTTATTTTGTCCACAAATTCCAGTCAGCCCATTTATAATACAAAAGTGAAGTGTCAAAAGATATGTTTTTTCCTAAATTGGATACAAAATAACATCTTTAAAAAAAAGATGTACAATAATATACTAATATTATAACCTTTTCAGTGCTCCAGATGACTAGTAATTTGATGACTTATGAAGACTGTGAACTAGTCAAATTCTGTAAAAAATTATAGTTGACATTGACCAATGAATATTGTAAGGAATGTGATATTGCTTGAAGATCATTGTGTAAGAAACTAACTCTCATAATTTGTATTCTAATATCTAGTATGATTGACTTATACATTTTCAAATATTTTTGTGGCTCTCTAGATATATATAATTTTTTCAATATTGGTCATTAGTGAAGAATATAGCACCTCAAAATTAACATTTATTGAAAACTACTTAAGGCTCCGTCATTAGAACATGTGACTCTTGATCTCAGGGTGGTGAGTTCAAACCCCATGTTGGGCGGAGAGATTACAAAAAAGATTACTTAAGAAATACAATATTATAAGAAAGATTATAAAATCTATTGGCTTCTTCCATTGAAAGCAAGGTATTGGGGGGGCCACCTGGGTAGCAGTTTGTTAAGTGTCTGACTCTTGGTTTTGGCTCAGGTCTTGATCTCAGGGTTGTGAGGTCAAGCCCCGAGTCAGGCTCCACGCTCAGTGCAGAGTCTGCTTGGGACTCTCTCCCTCTTCCTCTGCCTCTCCCCCTGCTATCTCTCTCTAAAATAAATAAATAAGGGAGGCTGGGTGGCTCAGTCGTTAAGCGTCTGCCTTCGGCTCAGGTCATGATCCCAGGGTCCTGGGATCGAGCCCCGCATCAGGCTTCCTGCTTCTCCCTTTCCCACTGCCCCTGTTTGTGTTCCTGCTCTCGCTGTCACTCTCTGTCAAATAAATAAATAAAATCTTTAAAAAAATTAAAAAAATAAGTAAATCTAAAAAAAGAAAATAAGATATTGGAACAAATAAGCTTTCAAATTCTCATGATGTTTAATTTCATGAAAGCATAAAGAATTTGATTTTCTAATAGCTATAATTAAAACTTTAAAAATTTCTGATTTTCTAATTTTTATTTAATATATGAAATAATTTTATTTATATAATTTGTACTGAACTCAGTCATGATTTTATTTTGATAAATAAATAACATGCTAACTAAAAACTGTACCTAGGGAATGAGTATCTTTTTTCTAATTCATATAAAAGCTCTAGTTCTTGGGCTAGTGGTGGCCCTGAGTGGGTTACCTTTGGTGACACAGATAAAGATACTGGATAAAGAGAAGAGCACAGGTAGATATAAATTACTATTAATATTCTGTTTCTTGTTTGGGGTGGTAGGTTTATTGGTATTCAATTATAAGTAGATATATAAACAAATAAATGAAAATACATGTGTGAACTAGTGATGATAAAGTATCATGAACTGAAAATCATAATTCAGTTTTATGTATTAGAGGTCTATCAAAAATATGTTTGTAGATCAAGATTAGAAGAAAATGTATTCCATGTGCAGCAAGAGAAATGATACAGTGCACAGAGACTTGTATCAATCCTAAAAGTTTAGACTTTACCTCTCCCCTCCTTTTGCCCCAATAAAGAAGGATCTAAATGTAGAGCAGTTTACAAGAAGGTCACCAAGCAGCCTGGGTGGGATATTTATGGAATGTGGGTAGCTCATGGGCCAGGTGCTGGGAGGCAGGGGAAGTGTGTCAAAGGAGCATCACAGTGGAGAGATGAACCATGAAAGGAGCCAAAGAGAGTAGGAAGGATTGGTGGATTGGTGCCAGGACAATGAAACAAAGGAACTAATTAATCTGTCTCAGAGATGGCAATAGGTGGCAAGTATCTCTTATTTCCCTTGCACATATCATTAACCAATCATTGCATTTTATCCCACTGCACTTGAAATGTGGCTTCTTAATTCTTTTCAGCATAACACTCTGAGTGGCTATTAGCAATTGATCAGAGTTATTAACAAATGAGGTGTAACCTATTTGCCATCTGCAGTCTGTACAAACTATATCAGATTATTACTCTGAAGAGATGATAAACCAGTAAGCAGAATGCTAGCTAAATGTAGGATGTCGGAAAGTCAGGAAGGTTACACGGGACATCATCCTGGAGTAGTGTAGCAGAATAGGGGCCAGGGAACAAGGAAGAATTGGTTTCAAGTTAGCTAAAAATAAGGACTTGAAGAGAAGAGACCTAAAGATGGTAGCCCTTCTTTCAGTGTGATTACATTGAGAACTTGTTGCTGTTTTTTTAAGATTTTATTGTTAAGTAATCTCTACCCAGTGATGTGGGGCTTAAACCCACCACCCTGAGATCAAGAGTTGCCCACTCTACTGTCTGAGCCAGCCAGGCACCCCCACATTGGGAACTTGTAAATGCACCCAGTAATCTCCACTTGAGTAGTATCTTGTTTTGTGAAGATTACATAAAATTCATGGCCACAATGAGGGGTAAGTATAACCTAATATGAACATGTTTTTCTTCCTCCATCAAGAGAAGATGACCATCAGTTACTACTCTTCAGAGTTACATTGTTCATCCACGATTAGCCTTATACCTGTACCACACTACAGGTGCAGTTACAGGAATTCTCCAGAACCATCTACAGGCTAGCTTATAGAAGAAGGTAACCTTGGTCAAGTGGTGTTAGAGAGTACATCCTTGGTGAAAGCGAGTAAGTGGACCGACCGAGACTATATATTTACGGCCTCTATATGTAGTCTTTCTGTCTCTCTGTGTATGTCTCCCTCTCTCTGTATTTCTACATAATATATAAAATATATATACATATAAAATATAATTATATACCATATATTTCATATATAAAATATATAAATAGACATTATAGACATGAAATATACAAATGTACATTATGTATATACTCATAATATAGGGAAGTTCAAACTCTATAACAGTGCTATTTAGTAGAACTTTGAGATGAGGAAAATGTTCCATATCTATGCTGTCCAATATGATACCCAGTAGCCATGGGTGGCTATTGAGAACTTGAATTGTTGTTAATGCGACTGAGGATCTGGAGTTTTAATTTTATTTAATATTAATTTAAATATAAATTGCCAACTGTGGCTAGTGGCTGCCATATTAGACAACACAGCATTATAGAGAGTCACATGTGGTATCTTGAGTCCTCCTCACGTTGATTCCTTTTATCTTCTTTTCCTAAGAAGACCCTGATGGGCTCTCTGAGATGACTAGGATCCTGGTAACTGAGTTAGAAAATCACTGTGTAGCTATTCTGATGATTTATTTTGCTTGTTTTATCCCATGTGTTCAAAATGGTAACCACTCTCCTAACCACCCCTCCCCTCAAGAGCATTCACAAATCCACGTTCAATTTATCCATCCTGACCTTTCACCTGACAAACCTCCCTAAGAATGGTAGAACCTTTGTGGTGGCCATGGCATTCCAGCAGCTCCGGGTTTTGCTTAAATTTTCAAATCTAGCCCCCAGCATCCTGTCTTGTCTACAAAGTAGAGACACATGTCCCCAGCTGGGGAGCATTGGCAATCTTTCTGTAAGATGATCTCTGGAGACTTCGGCCCCTGTGTGTACATCTTGAAGAAGCAGCCGTTTCCAGCTGTAATCAACTGCCCTGCATATGAATGGGAATTACTGGTTTTAAAGATTTGAGGAGCCATTTCCAGGAGGCTCAGCACCAGTGACCATGAAATCACAAGATGGCAGCCTGGGAAACTTCCAGGTGAGGTGGAAGTCCAGCTCTAGCGCCAGATGTGGTAGGCTCCCATGTTTGGGAGCCCCACAGCTGCTTTTATTCTGTTGAGCATGTTTTCCCTTCCTTTCGGTAGACCACCAGCTGTCTTCTGTGCCTCAACTCAAGTTACAAGAGCAAGAGCAAAAATCACTTCGGCCGTGGGAAAATGATCCCCCTTAGCAACTCCATAGCAAATTCCTGAGGAGATGACCTCGGTTACAAACGGTCTCAGTTAAAGTGGCCTCATTGGGCTAACTTAGAACAAAACGGTAACAGCTTCCATTGCATCTGAAAGTGGTGTAATTTGAGGAGGGGCCTCTGATAGTGTGAGTTCTGGGACTCTGGTTTCCGGGCTGTGATTAGAGGCAGAGCCGCCTCGCCAGGGTTATGCAGGCACTAGGTGGCAGGTGTGACCTCAGTGACAGCTGCCCCTTCAGTACGCAGTGTCCATAAGACTATATGCACGCTCGTTAGAAATTAACTGAATGCTCTTCTTTGTTCGCCATGGAAATCTTACATTTCCCCCATGTTGTCCTGGACGTCTTCTTCCCGAGTTAATCATTGGAAGTCGTTAAAGCAGTCCTTTGGAGATGTTCTTAGGGCTTCAATTGTTGTCAGCACACAATCTCACACATAGAGATATTGGAAAGAGCCACTGTGTATGTAGTGAAGCATGAGGGGCCTTGACTGCTAAGATGTTGCTTATGAGAGAGTCACTTTAGTGATGGAACTTGAGGTGCTTTTGAGAACAGAATGAACCATAAGGGGGGTTGGTGCGGGCGGGGGGTGGGTGGAGAGTGGTTTTGTCTTTAGGTTTAAAGGAAATAACCAGGCCCCTATGTATGAAATGTAGGTTGTGCTCAGTCCAGCAGGACCTATGTTAAAACCGGGCCACTACGGAGAAGATGAGCTTGTCTGCTGTGCACTGAACCACGTGATTTGGGGAACAGGTGCTGCCATGGGCCGAGTTCAGGCTAACATATAGAATATAAAGTATTCTTACGTTATATGAGAATGTTACATATCTATCCTCTTGTGACACATAAAAAGATATGAGGTGCATCTGTGCATACAACATGGCAACAGTTAAATATGTGATCTGACAAGTGCTCTCCATGTGGTGTGGTTTCATTGGCTTTTCGAATATGGTCTAGCTTGTGGGATAGCCTCTCCCATTGGTGTGTCTCTAGGGAGAGCTGACTCAATAGTGGGACTAGAAGCAAGGAGAATCCCTGTACTGCACAACTTCAGTGTTTACAGGCGAGACAAAATTCCTGCAATTGGCCATATAAGAACAAAACGTGCACATAATTTTACCACAAGGCGACAACCTTTAGTTGCCATTAGAGAGGGACAGTTAAGAGGCTGGGCAACAGTTACCTCCTTAGTTTAATGTGGAAGCTTTTATGCATTGGAGGGGAAAAATGAAATACAGTAACTTTTATGGCAATATTTGGGGAGTCTCCAAGGAGAACTGAGGGCTTGCCTTGTATGACTTCAGTGGAAAAAAAGGCCGGAGGGGCGCCTGGGGGAGCTCAGTCGGTGAAGCATCTGCCTTCAGCTCAGGTCATGATCGCAGGGTCCTGGGATGGAGCCCTGTGTCTGGCTCCCTGTTCAGCGGGGAGTCTGCTTCTCCCTCTCCCCCTCCCCCACTCATGCTTGCTCTCTCTCTCTCTCTCTCTCTCTCTCTCTCTCTCTCCCTCTCTGAAATAAATAAAATCAAAAAAAGAAAGAAAGAAAAGAAAGAAAGAGAAAGAAAGAAGAGAAAGAAACGACAGTCTGTGTCACTATGAAGCCTGTCCCAGAGGGGGCAGCAGAGTCTGGCAAAAGCTTTGCATGGGCATGGGGAAGCAGCCTCTATCTATCTATCTATCTATCTATCTATCCATCCATCTATTATTATTATTATTATTATTATCCAGTTTTCCAGCTTTACTGAGGTTTAATTGGCATATAACATTGTGTAAGTTTAAGGTGTACAATGACTTAACTTGAAGCACTTATATATTGCAATCTGATTACCACTGTAGTGTAAACTAACATCTCCATCACATCATATAATTATCATTTCTTCTTTGTGGTAAGCACAGTTAAGATCTACTCTTTTAGCAACTTTCAAGTACATAGTACAGTGTTGTAAACTATAATCACAGTGCTGCGCATTCCATCTCCAGAACTTATCCATCTAACTGGAAGTTTGTACACTTTGACCAACATCTCCCCATTCCCCCCACCTCCCCCATCCTCTGGTAACCATGGTTCTACTCTCTGTTTCTATGAGTTTTGCTTTTTCAGATTCCACATATAAGTGAGATCAGACAGTATTTGTCTTTCTCTGTATGACTTATTTCACTTAGCACAGTGCCCTCAAGATCCATCCATGTTGTTGCAAATGACAGGATTTCCCTCTTTCTCACGGTTCAATAATATTCCGTTGTATATCTATGTATCTATCTAATCATTCATTTATTTAATCTTCCAGATTTACTGTGATATAACTGACACATAACATTGTGTAAGTTTACGGTATACAACGTGTTAACTTGATAGACTTATATATTGCAGTATAATTGCATCTTTATTCATCCATTGATGGACACTTAGGTTGTTTCCATATCTGGGCTATTGTGAATAATGCTGCACTAAACATGGGAGTACAGATATCTCTTCCACATCCTGTCTTCATGTCCTTTGGCTATATACCCAGAAGTGAGATTGCATGATCATATGATAGTTCTATTTTTTAATTTTTTGAGGCACCTCCATACTGTTTTCCACAGTGGCGGCATCAGTTTGCCTTCCACCAACAGTGCGGAAGGGTTCCCCTTTCTCCGCATCCTCGCCAGCATTTGTTATCTCTTGTCTTTTTGGTGATGCAGCTACCATCTACTGAGTACCAGCTAGGTACTGGCATTTCATTTAATCTCGTCATTTGCATTTCATTTAATTTGCTTGCCCTTCATATCAGCAGCTCAGCACATTTCCAGCAAATCAACCCATTGCCTCTCTAATTCTTCACACCTGGGCTGCTAAAAGCTACCTGAGAAAAATTTTAAAAACCTGTGGATTGGTGTTCAACTGCGTTGAGCTCTCTTTACATTTTCTGGCAATTGTTCTCTGTATCCCTAAGCCACATCTCAAGATGTGGTCCTCTGACCAGCAGCATCAGCATCACCTGAAACTTGCTAGAAATGCTCATTCTTGGGGTGCCTGGGTGGCTCAGTCCATTAAGCATCCGACTTGGTTTTGGCTCAGGTCATGATCTCAGGGTCGAGCCCCATGTCAGTCTCTACGCTCAGTGAAGAGTCTGCTTGAGATTCACTCTCTCCCTCTCCCTCTGCCCCTCCCCCCCAGAATAAGTAAATCTAAAAAAAAAAAAAATAGAAATGTTCATTCTTAGGCTCTACCTCAGACCTGCTGAATCAAAAATTCTGGGGGTGGAGCCTCATAGTCTGTGTTTTAACAAGCCCTCCAGGTGGGGCCTCTGGGTGGGTCAGTCAGTTAAGCATCTGCCTTCAGCTTGGGTCCTGGTCCCGGGGTCCTGGGATAGAGCCCTGGGGATCCAGCCCTGCATGGGGCCCCCTGCTCATCGGGGAGTCTGCTTCTCCCTCTGCCCCTCCCCACCGCCACTCATGCTCTCTCTCAAATAAATAAATAAAATCTTTAGAAAACCAAAAAACAAACAAAAAACGCCAAGCCCTCCAGGTGCTTGTGATGCCCGCTCAAGTTCAAGAACCACTGTTCTTGAACTCAAGGAATTGATTCTTGAACCCAAGAATCAACTGCTCTCCCCACTTTTCTCAAAACCTATTCAAACTTTTGTCTGTCTCCTCAAAATCCTTATCCTCAAAATCTCTTTATTTTCACAAAAAACAAAGACCTTCAAGCAGAGGTCCCCACACTTTCTATGCTCATAACCACAACGTTGCTGTTTCAGCAAATATCCTTCTCTCCTCTGCACTTTCCTCGGTGAAAGTGAACACCTTTCAGCTACCCACCCCTCCCCGCCCCGAAAATAGATAGAGAGAGAGAGAGAGAGATTCTGAGTTCAAATTCCCTTCATCTCCTAAGTAATCTTCTTTCATCAATTAGCCGTATTCTGCTAAGCTTTAAATCTATTAACTTTTATTCCTCAGATCATAAATATTCTCCCATCTCTTCTATCTTAAAAATTGCCCCTGTTGGGCCCCTGGGTGGCTCAGTCATTTGGGCATCCAACTCTTGGTTTCTGCTCAGGTCATGATCTCTGGGTCGTGGGATCAAGCCCTGTGTCAGGCTCCGCGCTCTGCGTGGCGTCTACTTCAAATTCTTTCCCCATACCACTCCCTCCCCTTGCTCGCATGCATGCTCTCTCTCTCAAATAAATGAAATCTTTAGAAAAATTTCCCATATATTTCCCTGGAACAAAATCCTATAACTTCTTCCCTTTTATAGCCAGGAGAAGTACATTAGCTCTTTCTACTCTCTTACCTGTCTTTGATCCAAACTTCACAGCAATCTGACATTTCACTTCTATATCTCTTTGAAACTTTCACTCCCAATCACCAATGATAAGAACGCCAAGGAGGGAGTTGCAAACTTTAAATAAGTTTTCAGAAAAGCTTCACTGAAAAGGTGAAAACTTCCCTCCTGTGTCTCAAGCCATCTTTACTCATTCTGCTTTCTGAAACAGTTCCTCTGCCTAACCCGTGAATGTTGATGTTTGCCAAAATTCTGTGGTTGAATCCTCTTCTCTTCTCATTCCTTCCAAATTTTTATCAGTACTTTTGGCCTCTCTCCAGAACTCCAGGCAAACATGTTATCTCAATCAAAAAAACATTTGAGTACCTATTCCCTGCCTCAGAATGACATCACTAACCTTAGCCCTAAAACCTAGAAGTCATTCTTGATGCTTCTCCCTCTTTATACCCAACACTCTTGGGAGTGGAGATTTCGCACAATCGATTTGGGAAAGACACGAACAAAATTCACAAAGGGGAATCGGGATAAAGATTGAGAAGGTTTGGTCAAGAAAGAGCATTCACTCAAGACTGGATTAGTGTTGATGGAACAGGAATGGGACAAAGTAGGAAGGAACAGACCTAGTTTCAGTTACGCTATGAATGTGGCATGTCAGAAGTTGCGGGGACCTAGCTGGCTAAGACAACAAGGAACAAGAAGAGGGATGTTATGTAATGTATATGAGATCTCATGGGAAGAAGGATGAAAGCAATCACAGTCTTGCCTATGAACTCTCAGGGAGCACAGAAATGCTAAGCTCATAAATGTGTATGAAGATTGGGAACGAAAATGACCAGAAGGGTTGCTAAAGCACACCATGGAAAAGAAGGCAGAGAAACAGGAGAAGGGAAAGAATAATTTCAGTTTATTCTTTTTATGAAA
Source organism: Zalophus californianus (assembly GCF_009762305.2). Taxonomy (NCBI): domain Eukaryota; kingdom Metazoa; phylum Chordata; class Mammalia; order Carnivora; family Otariidae; genus Zalophus; species Zalophus californianus. Next base: position 19,424,129 of record NC_045612.1, read on the forward strand.
AATTGATGTGATGGAAATTTAATATTTGTAAAAATGAGGTTTGAGAAAACTTTTATTAATATTTATTATATGTAAAATACTTTAAGAAGTTGTAAGCTCAAACAAGAATAATTTATTCACTAGTACTTCTAAAATTATGTCATTTTCATTACAAAAGATAATTCTTATCATGAGACGGAATCACCTTCGCATGGGATTTGTGAGTCTATTACATATTAGTTCAAAAAGGGTGGCTGCATGTAAAATGAGATCTGAGGAAGAATTCCTAGATTATGGTTGCATAAACCTTATCTTGCATATTAATTCCACTCATCTTGTATGACAAGTTCGAAGAAGGTGTAGGTCACAAAAAAATGGCAGTTCATACCCTGAAGAAGAACTTCTTACAATGGGCTGCTATGGTGGTTCTCCCCAGTCGTACTTTTTCTCTTTGAATTATTTTGGGCACACTTGTAGCTCTAGGGCTTAAAGTGGTTTCCCTAAGTGCATATATCTTGCCATTTATCAAGATAAATACAAATGAGTTCTTTGTTCCATTCTAGCCACAACTTTGGAGGGTTTGTACTAATGTGTTAGACTCTACTGTACATTTGTACAATTGCTGTAATAAGGGCTTCCTTCTCTTTTCATCTTAGAACTGAAGGCAAGAGAAGCTGGTAAAGTTGTTTACTGGATCCTGAAGAAAGGTATTTAAACTAGGTTACATTATGTCAGTATTTCTGGTCAGTTCATCCACACGTACAATTAAATAGTCCTGTTACTTTCATAAAATGACATAACTGGATGATTGACTAAAACTTTGGCAGAAAGAAGCAGCAGTTTTATCTTTGCATAGATGCTGTATTTCCCCACAAAATAATTTTGCCCGTTTTTAAACAAATTGGCTGGCCAAGCCATACTTTTTTTTTTTTTTTTGAAATTTAAATTCAGACAACCAGTTATCATGTCAAGTGAATGCCTTGCATTACTTTTGCTTTTTAACCAGTTTTTCCAGCTGTCATTTTAGACACATCCTACTATGTTAATTAAACTCTATGCTGCTCACACAGCCAGCCAATTCAGTGAAAGCCAAACTGGTAACAGTGGCCTGAATCCGAATCTGATGGATTTGCTGAAATCTCACTCTTTACTCAGTTGTTCTGTCACCCGTCTTCAGTTGACAAAAACTTAATATGTATAGATCCTCCATCTCCCTGTAGGTCTACGCAAACTCTGATTAATCGAAATGACTTCACAGAGACAATGGTTACCAGAAATTATGAGGTGGGCCAAGGCAAGTTGGGGTGCATGTTCCCAGAAGCCTCTAAAAAGAGGTAGGACGGACCCAATCAGTTTTGCACGCTTTAGATAGGTCCTTGAACAGATGAACCATTGATGACCCTCTCAGCTTTAGCATCGTCTTGTTTAGACATAGCATCCAGTCCCCGTAAGTTGCAGATAAATAAAATGTGGCATATGCACACAAAGGAATATTATTTAGCCATAAAGAGGAATGAAGTGCCAATGTGTGCTCCAATATGGATGAACCTTGAAAACATCTTAACTGAAAGAAGCCAGTCACAGATGGACTGATAATATAGGATTCCGCTGACAGGAAATGCCCATAATTGGCAAATCTGTAGAGATAGAAAGTAGATTAGTAGCAGTTTAGGATTGGAGTGGGGGATTGGTGATTTGGGAGTGATAGTTGAATTGTGCAGGGTTTCTTTTTGAGGTGATGAAAATACTGTAAAATTGACTGTTGTATGAGTTGCACAAGCCTGGGAAAATACTAACAGTCATGGAATGGTCCAATTTAAAATGGTGAATTGTATGGCACGTGAATCATTTCCCAATAAACCTGTGCTTTTTTTCAAATCCCCCAGAATCATAGAGTTGTGACAATGCTTTGTCCAACTGTATTCTAGGCCTTTACAGGCTACACAGTCAAGTGGGAAAAGAAAATGGGAGATTGGGAGTCATTAGTTCCTGGTTGCTCATACCTGCTCAGTTAGTCACTAATAAGCTGCACAATCTGGAAAAAGTCAATTTCCTCATATATGAAATGGGAATATCACCTAACCCCTTGCAGGATTGCTTCAAAAATGAAATGAGATGCTTTCCATAAAGAGCCTAGCACAGTGCTTGGCACACTCGTAGCCACCCAAGAAATTTCAGTTCCCCTTCTACTCCCACTCCCACTCCCGTGTGGAATTTCTCATCTGCTTGGATTTCCTACTTGTGAACATGTGCCAAAATGTCCTTTCATCCCATCCTTCCTTGTGAGGTTACCGCATAACCATCAAACAACAACCTGGAGTGTGAGGTTTGAATAACACCTAGAGAAAACTTGACCGTGTAGGTCATTAAAATGTGTCTGCGTAGGAGTGGGAAAGACGCGAAGAGAAATGAAAATCAGAGCTGCAGGACAGCAACAGAGGAGTGCACCTCATTGGTAACAGAAGCATTTTGCAGTTGGCGACACCCCCACAAATGACTAATCTCCAAGAAGAAATTTGATTCCTTCAACTGCAGGAAAAGAAGTTTAACACAGGCAGCTGTGGCCATAAATCTTCCTATCAGTTGTGGTTATGAGACTGGAAAATCTCGAGTTAACTGTGCTAGAGAATCATGCACAGTTATTTCTACTGGTTTAAATATATTTTTTCCTTTATGAACAGAGATAACTTGTAATAAAGCTACCATTAAACACTGGTGTCAGAAAGCCACCAAAAAGAATTCATTTTCTAGCATCTATGATAATAATATGGATGCCAGTTCATGACACACATGACATACTTTCTCTGTACAAATATTGAAATAATACTTCCACTTGCAGTGTTCAAGATAGTGTCTCCTTGATCCCAGCCACAGAGAAATAAACCAAGGAGAGGCCTTTTTGGTTATTTGTACAATAGTTGAAAGTTAAGTAATTGTTAAAATAGTCATATTTGTCAAAAATGTATAGTCTACTGAGAGACCCCCAAATACTGAAGGAGGTTAAAAAGAATCCACAATTCAGGGACAACTATGGAAAGTCTTGTGGTGATTTAAAAATTGGCAGCCTCGTTCTCAAAGTAATGTTTCCCCTCTAGGAACATGAAGGAGTATGCCCTTGCTTTGCTGTTGAGTTGCTTAATACAAACATGGGTTGGAGGTGGAGGAGAGAATACAAAGGTGGCGGATGACTAGACAGTTGCCTGACCAAACCAAAACTCATTTACCTAACTAAAACGAATGTTCACTTCCATCCGAATGTGTTCGTTGAGAATTTGTAAGAATGGTTACTTTGGCTATGATTCTGCGTAAACAAGATCTGCTCTTTTTCCAAGGGAAACTTTTTTCTCTCTGGGCAGGTTTTGATTAATGAGTGTTCAAGTAGTGCCATGAGGAGGTTTTCTCTTTTCTTTTGCACTTTCCCCCAACTTTATTGAGATATAATTGATAGATAACACTGTGTGCATTTGAGGGGTGCAATGTTGTGATTTGATACATGTATATGTTGCAAAATGATTAATACCGAAGCGTTAGTTTACAACTCCTTGACCTCACGTAATCACCATTTCTTTTTTATGGTGAAAACATTTAAGATCTACTCTTTCAGCAACTTTCAAGTATATAATACAGTGTGGTTAACTCTAGTCACTATGCTGATCCCCAGAACTTATTCATCTTCTAACTGGAACTTTGCACCCCTTGACCAACACCTCCCCATTTCTCCCAGCCCCCCAACCGCTTATAACCACAATTCTACTCTCTGAGTTCAGCTTTTAAAAAGATTCCACATGTAAGTAAGATCATAGAGTATTTGTCTTTTTCTGTCTGACATATTTCACTTACCATAATGCCCTCAAGATCCATCCATTTTGTTGCCAGTGACAGGATTTCCTTCTTTCCCATGAATGAATGATATTTCTGTATATCATACCTTTTGTATCCATTCGTCTGTAGATAGACACTTAGGTTGTTTCCATATCTTGGCTATTGTGAATAATACTGCAGTAAACACAGGAGTGCAGATATCTCTTTGAGATTTTGATTTCATTTCCTTTGGATATGTACTGAGAAGTAGGATTGCTAGATCACATGGTAGGTCTGTTCTTCATTTTTGAGGAATTTCCATATTTTCCAGAGTGGCTGCATCAATTTACATTCCCACTAACAGTGCACAAGGTTTCTCTTATTCACAACCTTGCCAACACTTGTTATCTCTTGTCTTTTTTCCCTTTTTTTATTTAAATATTTTTAATCCCAGTATAATTAACATACAGTGTTATATTAATTTCAGGTGCACACTATTGTAATCCAGTAAGTCTACACATTACTCAGTGCTCATCACAATAAGTCTGCTCTTAATCCACACGTTCCCTCTCCCCATCTCCCCTCTGGTAACCACCACTTTATTCTCTATATTAAAGAGTCTGTTTTTTTGCTTTTCTCTTTTTGTTGTTCTTTTGTCTTGTTTCTTGAATTCTACATGTGAGTAAAATCATATGGTACTTGTCTTTCTCTGACTAACTTACTTAGTATTATACCCTCTGGATCCAACCATGTTGTTGCAAATGGCAAAATTTCATTCTTTTTATCGTTGAGTAATATTCCATTGTGTGTGTGTGTGTGTGTGTGTGTGTGTGTGTGTGTGTGTGTATCCCACCTCTTCTTTATCCATTCATCAATTGATGGACACTTGGGTTGCTCCCATAAACACAAATATAGTCAACTGGTCTTTGAGAAATGAGCAAAGATAATTCAATGGAGAAAGGGTAGTCATTTTAACAAATGGTACTCAAACAACTGGATATCCACATGTGAAAAACATTAGATATAGTCTACACCTTTTACAAAAATTAACTCAAAATGAACCAGAGACCTAAATTTAAACATGCGAAGCATAACATTTCTAAAAATAACATAGAGAAAATCTGTGTTGTGTTTGGTTTGATGATGACCTTTTAGTTACAACAGCAAAAGCATGATCCATGAGGGAAAAAATTGATAAATTGCAGTTCATTAAAAGTAAAACTTGTGCTCTGTGAAAGACACTGTTCAGAGAATGAAATAATAATCCACAGACTGGGAGAAAATTTTTGCAAAACACATATGTGATAAAGACTTATATCTAAAATATATAAAGAACACTTAATACGCAATAAGAAGGAAATACACAACTAAAAAGTGGGCAAAAGACCTGAAAGGACACCTCACCAAAGAAGATAATACAGGGGACAAGTAAATATATGAAAGATGCTCAAATTACGTATCTTTCGGAGATTGTAAATTAAAATAACAATGGTATACCATTACATATGTATTAGAATGACTACATCCCAAACACCGACAACACCAAGTTCTGGGAGGATTGGGAGCAACAGGAGCGTTCCTTCATTGCTGGCGGGTGGTAAAACTATTCTCTACGATACTCTCATGGCTGATACATGGCATTATACATTTGTCAGAAACTATAGAACTGTATAATACAAAGAATAAACCTAATGTGACTTTTGATCTTTAGATAATAATAATATATCAATATTTGTTCATCATTTTTAACAAATGTACCACAGTAAAACAAGATGTTAATCGGGGAAACTGTAGGCCAGGGAAAAGGAGACTATGGGAACTCTGTATTTTCTGCTCAATTTTTCTGTCAATGTAAACCTGCTCTAAAACAATAGCCTATTAAAACAACAACAATGAACACATGACAGAGTAGATTTGGCCCGCAGGGTCAAAGTTTGTCAACACCAGATTAAGAATCACCTTTATAGAAATATCCTCATCCATGTCTATGTGAACCCAGGAACTCAGCTTCCACTCTGTACCCTCCTTCCTCCTCTGTTAAGTTCTCCCATTTCTGAGCTTCCACACATAGGTTGGGATCCCCTTAACCTCTCTTTTGTCCTGGCTTCCTTTCGGGATTCTTTCTTTCTTCTTTTTTTTTTTTTTATTTGAGAGAGAGAGCAGGAGTGGGGGGAGGGACAGAGGTCAGGATTATTTTTTTTAAAGATTTTATTTACTTATTTGAGAGAGAGAGAGAAACAGAGAGCGGGGGGAGGGACCAAGGCAGAGGGAGAAGCAGACTCCCCACTGAGCAGGGATCCCACCACGGGGCTCCATCCCAGGACCCTGATTTCATGACCTGAGCTGAAGGCAGACGCTTAACCATCTGAGCCACCCAGGCGCCCCTTTAAAAGATTTTATTTATTTATTTGAGAGAAAAAGAGAGAGCAGGTGGAGGGTCTGAGGGAGAGGGAGACGCAGACTCCCCGCTGAGCAGGGAGCCCAACAGAGGGTTCCATCCCGGGACCCTGAGATCATGACTTCAGCTGAAGTCGGACCCTTAACTGACTGAGCCACCCAGGTGCCCCGGATTATTTATTCCAATCTTTCTCTTTTATGATCTGAAACAGGGACTGGCAAACTTTTTCTGAAATGAGTCATTTAAGAGATAGTTTAGATTTTGCGTGCCATAGGTTTCTGTGGCAACTACTCAGCTGTGCCATTGTAGCACCAAAGCAGCCTTAGACATTACGTAAACAAATAGGCAGAGCTGGGCTCTAATAAAACTCTATCTAGGAAGACAGGTGTAGTGGGCTGCTTTTGACGCACATGCTGTAGTTTACCAACTGCTGATCTAGGTGGGATGCTGATTATTCTCAAAATCATATCCTCTAGCCCGCACACCACCTTGCATTTGTTTTTTGCCTTATACTAATTGGGAACTACCTGTCCCCTACAGGTCACCGCAAACAGTGGTTCCTTAGGCATCCACAGGGCTTGTGGCCTGTTTCTAACAGCCCTCCTTTGTGGCACTCCATGTCCTCTGAATCCCTCACACAACTAAGGCCTAGAAACAACCTGTTGATCTCACACTCCCCAATCTCAGAGTCCTCTGAGCAGGTTGTTTTTAAGCCTGCCAGTTTTCATATCCCCTGCTCCTGGAGTGAAATTTCCACCAATTTGATTATGAGGTGATGGCAGTTGGCAGGGATTAGCACCCATCATGTAGAAGTTCAGGTTCTTTTCGGTGAACCCAACTCCTACCTGGGCGCATTGACAGCCATTTGCCAAAACAGTCTAATCTCCTTTTGCACCAGAGGTTACGAGCCTCCCTGGATGACTGAGGGCACTGCTGGCAACGGGCACTAGTTAAGAGCAGGTGACTGAGAAACTAGGGAGTAGGGCACGGGGGATCCCTGCAAGATGATGAGTGCAAATGACGACTCTAGCTAAGAGAAGGAGTAAACCTAGTGGGCATATTCATTGTTCATGTCCCCACTTGACTTTAGAATGACGGCTGCGTTTTAAAAAAATGCACAGAATTTTTATTTCACCCAAATTTTAGATTAATTAAAACATGAAATTCTACAGAAAAAGAGACAGAAAAAGACGTGCTGTATGATCTCACTTATATGTGGAACCTGAAAAGGCTGAACTCATAGACACCGAGGGTAGGAGTGGTTACCAGGAGCTGAGGGGGGTGGGGGAATTGGGGAGATGGTGGTCAAAGGGTACAAACTTCAACTTATAAGAAGAATATGTGCTGGGGACCTAATGTACAGCGTGGTGATTATAGTTAATAATAGTATGGATATATTTGAAAGTTGCTAATAGAGTAGAATCTTAAATGGTCCCACTGCAAAAAAGAAATGGTAATTAGGTGATGTGAGGGAGATGTCAGCTGATGCTATAGTGGTAATCATGTCATCAAACGCACCTTATCAAATCATCAAATTGCACACCTTAAATTTAGACAGTGTTATATGTCGGTTATATCTCAATGAAGCTGGAACAGTGTAAATAAATCCACATCTTCCTTAAATCTGAATTCAAAGAACAACGTAGTCTAAAAGTTCTGAGGCCAGATTTCTTGTCCTGGTTTTGCCTGAACATGCTGGACTTTAGTTTTCTCTTCTATAAAGCAAATGGACCTCACTAGACAATTATTAATTCTAATCAACATTTTCTCCAGTCAACAGAGAAAACATGGAAGCCACAGAAAAACCATAGGTAATTTAACAAGAATCACAGAGAATTCTGCTGTTGAGTTGTGACCATTAACTACATTTGGGCTCTTTTTCTGTTCCTATGCTATTTTCACAGTCATGATGTCACACTCTACAAAATGTGAACTGCTTTGCCACTGAAGCATTTTTCCCATGGTACTAGACAACTGTTCAGGACTCTTCTAGCTCTATGATTTCAGGTATGTTTGGTTTCTTATGGAGAATATAAAGACTACAAAAAATCATGGTGAATAATATTCGTCTTTTTCCAATAAGCAAGACAATATAAAGTTTTTCATGGAAACTAAATGGAACAAATGTAAAAATGAATTATTTGTAAACTTAGAAGGAATTATGAAAATCCTCTATTTTTACTTGTTAGCCATTGATTGGGTTATAGCCTGAAGAACAATTCAGCATGGTGAATTGAAGAACAGATTGTGCCATTCCTTTCTCCCCAAGGAGAAGTATATGATACATAAGACTAGAAGTTAGCTTTTATGAAAATTCCTGGAGATGAACACATATAATGTTTAGAAAAACTAGAAAACTCTTCTGATTTAAGAAGTTTAGAGTCTACTTTTAGCAACTGGTAAAATAGTGGAACAATATTGCCGTGTGGACTAGAATGAAGATGGCTGAATTTGAGAATGAATTATGGCAGGCTTTATGTGATAATACAACAGCATTGAGAAATCAATAAAGTAACTTTGGAAGTTTGGACTTTGGCCAAATATTGAACAAACACCTCCTACATACAACGTATTGGCTCTAGGCACATAGCGTCTAAGGAAAACCAAAGCACTCTTACTGCCTGTAGGAACTCACAGTTGAGTAATGAGATGAAGGGGAACCTTTGGACAGACCTAGCTATAAGGTGCGATGCAGAGTAGTAAGTGTCCTGGCAGACAGGCACTTGAGGTGTTACAGGAATTTCTTTCTTCTGTTGACCTGGAGCAGTGTTCCAGTGGATCATTCCAGCCCAGGAAAGAAACCCTGGGCTAAGCGACGTCACATATAAACACAGAACATATGGTAAGCTTTCCTTCCATTTAGCTGAGACCTGAAGTTAATTCCAAATGCAGCTCAAGAGCAGTAGCACTTTTACTAAAATGGTGAGAGGAACACTCCCCAAGTCCAATTATTACAAAGGCCAGGGAGGGAGGCAGAATCACACCTGCCAGGGGACACCGTATCAAAGGTTCAAAGTTGCAAAGGGAAACCATTTCAAAACCTCCAGGATTAGGTCCCAGAGGGGCAATTAGAAGGCCCTTCCCATGAAAGAGTTCAGAACTATTTACATGAACATGCCCCAAGAGCAGGAGTTTATTTCTGGACGACTGACACCAAAGTTGTTTTCCTCCTTCATTAAGTCTCTAGATCTTTGGAAACAAAACCTTTCATTCCCTTCCCGGCAACTTTGACCCTAAATGGCACGGGAATCTAACATTTTCATTTACGTTTTACCAAATGCCAGGATAATAGGCCAAGCAAACCTGCAACAGTCACCTGGGTGATTCTAAATCTCTGGATGGTTGACAAAAATTGATTGAGTTTGATGTCAACATCATTACCTCAGGGTAACATACCTTGACTCCTCAGGTAGAACTCTGGTTCCTTTTCTTAGCTCACACTTATCCCTCTGTGTTTTACTTATCGGTTTGCTTGTGTATCTCCCCCACCGGGCCTAATTTTAGGAGGAGAGACACCGTGTCCTTGCTCATCATCGTTTGCACAGTATCTAGCCCAGTGCCTGGAGCATTACTGCACACTCAATAAATATTAGTCGAAGGGAAGAACGCTAGGACAACCTGTGCTGGGCCATCACTAAGTGGATACGATATGCTATGATATGATAAGATAATGCCATGGGGAGGCAGCCAAGAGAGCGCTCTGCCCAGGGTCAGCCAATTCCTTGGAGATTTGCCTAAGGCGGCGGCTACGAGGGCTAGAGAGCTGCACCGCTGTGCAAGGACTTTTTCCTGATTTCAGTTGAAGGTGATCAGGAATGATGGGGCTGGGGAAACCAACTGGACTGATATTCTGATATCATTTCCATACCCAAGTGAGGACCTTGGAGTCCATGTGGTGCAACTTCCACATTTTAAAGATGGAGAAACTGTGGCACAGAAGGCAACAGCTGCTGTGCCTGAGGCACTAGCTGGCGGAGGAGCCTTTCACACCCATGTCTCCAGACATCCTGTTCAGTGCCCTTCCCTCTGCAACTGGCTGCCTCTTAAGGCCTGAAACTCAACAGGCCAGCGTTTCATGGGCAGCTCCACAAAGTAGCCATGTGGCTCTGGGAGATCTCGTCCCCCTTTTTCCCACCTTAGTGTCCCAGTGGGAAAATCAGCCTTATAACGTATGCCTCCCGGGGCCGTGGTGAGCTAGCCTTAGAGGAAGCCGTGCTTGTAGTGTTCCCAGCAGAGTGCGTGTTTCATAACTCTTCCCAGCTCTTAAGTCCCTTCTCTTCCATGTGGGCACACGGGACCTTTCAGGACACACAGAAATGAGGAGTGTCTTCAGTGGTTGGGAAGAGTCAGCTATGCAGAGGGTCTTGGCTGCTCAGACCCATGTCATCCTTCAGGAGACACATGTGGAGCTCAACCCTGCATCCGTGTGCTTTTGCTCTGAAGAGACTCTCCTCCTCCCTCACTTCTGACATCCGCCAAGGAAACACAGCCTCAAAACATAGACTTTCCAATTTTCCTAGTAAAATGAATGAAAGAACCTTTTGGGGAATAAAGTGATCTCTTTTTAGCTCCCCTTGTTTACTTTTCCATAAGCTCCCGAGATGGCTTACATGTTAGCTGTTAATCACACCATCTGTTCAAACTGTACTTCAGTAAATGATTCAATTCATACTTTTCTTCTAAAAGAATCTTTTTAAGGATGGTGTTTATGTCTATGTTATCCTTCATTTGGCAACGTAGTTGAGCTATTTTAACTTTGCTATCATTGTAAACACATATTGAATCCCCCACTTCTTAACTGTAGAAAACAAGACAACTCCTCTGCTTTTGTTCCACATGACTCTTGGCTTAGAGGGAGAGGGTGCTATTTATTAGACAGAGATTCTGTCTTTTCTAAAAAGAAAAAAGTGAGGACAAGAAGTTCCAGCCAATGTTTTCTCTGGTATCTTGAATTTAATAACAATGACTAGGTTCTAACTCCAGCTCGGTGAGATTGTTCAGGCCAAGCCCAAATGAACAGAGCGTCCTTAGCCATTAGGAAGCACCAGCTCTGCTGAGGAGCCTAGCTGCTCAGCTGCATCTCATCTTTCATGAGGTCAAGCTTCCCCTGGTTTAGGGAGGTACCTGGGAAGAAATGTCTGGATCTCCTCAGCAAGTCCAGGCCAAAACTTGGGTGGTACCAGGTCTGGGTGGGAAGTAAAAGGGCTGGTTGCGCTTTTGGGGAAAAGGGAGGCCCTGGAGTTAGTAGGGTGAGAAGTATAGGAGAGTACAGGTGGACTTCTTACTGTTGCAAAATATTCTATAGACCTCTGAAGGCTCTGTGTCCATGTGAGTGTCTGGGGAAGTTCACACAGCAACATGGCTTTTTCCTAGTGCTGGCCAATATACTTGCCCTTTTCTCCTGCTTCCTGAGACCTGGAGCTACATGGAAGAAGTGGTACATTGTGCGATGCTATACAAACTGTAAGGCGTGCACAGAAGAGGCATATGGAAATTCATGTGCGGGGACCTTGATGAAGGAGGAACGAACTCTCTAGGCCTTCTTAAGGACTTCCAAGAACTGGACCCATCCCATGTACACGATCTAACTCTTGCTGATCCAGTGATACACACATTCTACTGTTACCATGAGCAACTCATTTATCTCCCAGTCTTTGCCCAGGATTGATGCGGTGTCTGCAAAATGCACGTGGTTCTCAACTAATGGAACTCCTATCCAACCCTGGAAACTCAGCAAAAATGTGTCTTCTAATATGGGCCTTCTTCAACCTTTGTTTTTTGGGCCAGGAGAATCAATGCCTCCTTCATCAGTGCGTGGCTATTAACCTGTCAAGTGCATTTACCACCCTCCTAGCCTCATCAACAGATACCATGAAGTCTACCTTGAAGAAAACAGAAGAAACTCCTTCAATTTCTTTACTTCCTTTCTCTGTCAACTCTCCGGCTCTCTGTTATGAGATAGTCTAGAGGGATCATCATTATTTTGATAATCACCGAGAACATTGCACAGGACTCTTATGGTGATGACATCATGGTAACTGGAGCTGATGAACAGAAAGCAGAAGGTACTGTAGCTATCTTAGTAAGACACATGCATGCCAGAGAATGAGAGCTAGTTTTCATTAAACTCGGGAGCCTGCCTTATTAGTGAAGTTATTAGGGATCCAGGGGCGTGAAATAAGGAGCTGCAGCTTTTTGCAACACACACCCGAGCAAAGAAAATGGTATTTTGTAGGCTTCTTTGGATTTTGTAGAGAACAGATACCACATTCAGGTGTGCTGCTCCAATCCATTGACCAAGAAGTTTATCATGGTGCCATTTTTGAGTGGGCCCAATGGGAGTAAAGGCTCTGCAGCAGAGCCGGGCTATCATAAAAACTGTCCTTCTGATTGGTTGTTGGGATCCAGCAGACCCAAGTGTATTGGAGTTGTCGCAGTGTCTGTGGCAGACAGAAATTCTCTGCATAGTCTCTGGTAAGCCCCAACTGGAGAATTACTGTGTCATACCCCCTAGAATTTTTGAGTAAGGCATGCCCTTTTTTGGTCAGCAACTCTCTAGTAAAATAGCAAATCCTGGTTTGCTACTGTACCCTTGTAGAGGCTGAACATTGGATTATAGAATACCAATTAACTATTTCACCTGAATTTCCCATCATGAAATAGGCGTTGTTAACCCATCAGATCATAAAATTGGATATATATAGCAGTATGCCATTGTAACATGAAAATGGTATATAGGAACAGAGCTGATTAAGTATGGAAGGCATTAGTAAACTGCATGAACAGATGGTTTAGACTTCCACTGTACATGCTTCACTGCTTTTCCTGCAGCTCTCATAGAATTTCCTATGACCAGTTAACAGGGAGGGTAAAGAATGGAACTGGTTTATATATACATCTGCATGGTTTGCCGGAATCAGGCAAAAGTGGATAGATGGTACATCGCAGCCTTCCGCAGGGTTAGCCCAGAAGGACAGTAGTGAAATAGTACAACTGGTCAGAACTCCAAGTGTATCCACTTGAAGGAGAAATGGCCTAGAGTATTAATCTGTTTGTGGACAGTAATTAATAGCTTGACCAAACTGCTCAGGGACTTGGAAAGGTCAATATTAGAAGTCTGGCACCTAGGAAGTGTGGAGAAGAAATATACAGATGGGCCTCTCCGAGTGGGCACAGAGCATTAGGTATTTATGTTCCATGTAAGTGCCCACGTGATTATATCCACTTTAGAGAGGACTATCATACTCAACTGGACAAGGTGTGAGAGATCGCAAGATGGCCACAAACTCTCCCCGTTCCTAAATGCATGTCTTTTAACAATAATGATTTTGCCACTCTCCCTGTCAAGAGGTGGAGCCTATTACTCCACTCTTTGAGGCGAGGCTGGACCATATGACTGGCTTTGTTTAGTGGTGCTTTAAGAAATGTGATGCATTCAGAATGCCATGAATTGGTGTCTTCTCTCTCTTGCTGAGTTTGGAACTCTGGAGACCATCTTCACCTGGATGAGCTTTGAGGTAATTTACTGAAGAGGCCATGTGGAGAACTGGGATGTTTCAGTCAGCAGCCTGCTAGTCACCATATATGTGAATGAAGCCTTCCCAGATCCTTCAGCCTCATTGCCAACTGACCGCACAAATCATGTGAGGTCACCCAAACGAGAGGGATCACCCAACCAATCCACAAAATCATGAGAAATAACTATCTTTTGTTTTCAGCCAGAAAACAGAAAATTTGTTGCACTACTCTTTGTAAATAAATTTGAAAATGCAGATAATTTTTACTATAATGCAACTTGCTAAATTGACTGTAGTAGAGAAGGAAAGTCTAGTAGGCCAAATGCGAAAGAAAGTTAAATAAATTTAGATAAGGATCTCCCTCCCTCCGATAAATGCCACCAGATTAAGAAAATTCTACAAAACCTTCAAAAATAATGTGATTCCAATACGACTTAAAACAACTTCAGGGCATAGAAAAAGAATCAATGCTTTCAGATTCATTTTATAAACATTTTCTTTTAAAATTATTTCTCCCAGAAATTTTGAAGGAACAGTATAAAAAATTATTATATACCCTTCGCTCAGACTTTCCAATTTATTTTTTAATTATTTTTTTAAAGATTCATTTATTTATTTTAGAGAGGGGGGAAGGGCAGAAGGCGAGGGAGGGAGAGTCCTAAGCAGACTCTGCGCTGAGTGCAGAGCACCATGTGGGGCTCGATCTCATGACCCTGAGACCATGACCCCAAGACCACCCCCCAAGACCACGACCTGCGCTAAAACCAACAGTTGGATGCTCAACCAACTGTGCCACCTAGGCACCCCAGACTTTCCAATTTATTTTGCAGGGAGATGTCTTGCATTTATTTAGTTGTTGTGTCTCTTTATCCTTCTTTAATCTGGAACAGTTTCTCAGTCTGTCTGTTAGGACTCAAATTTTTGAAGAATACAGTTCAGTTGTATTTCAGAAAGTTCTCTCAATTTGGATTCATGTGATGTTGCCTCAGGACTAGATTCAGGTTATCCTATGAACTTACTTTGTTTCCTTCTCATTGCATACTATCAGGAGACACATGGTATTGTTTATTTCAACATTAATGATGTTAACATTGAATACTTGCTGATGGTGATGTATGTTAGGTTTCTCCACTGGGAAGTTACTATTTTCCATTTTGGGACTGTGTAAATATCTTGTTTCTCATACAATTTCTACCTAATAGTTTTAACAAAACTTTCTCATATTATTAAGCATGATGGAGTTTTAAAAACATTTTAAGCCTAATTTCAGAGGTACAGAGAAATTGAAAGTATAGTACTTATCACCCAAATTACCAACAGCTTGTTATTACATTTGCTTTATCATTCTCTGTGTGTGTTTATGTATGTATATGTGTGTGTGATATTTTTTTCTGAACCATTAAAATAAGCTCCTGACAGAGTACTTCAGTTTATATTCCTTAAGAGCAAGGTCGTTCTCTTTTAAAACCATAGCACAGTTACAAAAACCAAGAAATTAACATGAACACAGCACTGTTAACTTAGTAACAGACCTTATTCAAATGTTACCAGTTATCTCAACAAAGTCCTTTATAAACTTGTGGATCATGAGTTGCATTCAGTTGTCATGTCTCTTTACTTGGTCTCTTTAATCTGGAGCAATTCATCAGTTTGCCTTTGCCATAACGTTGACATTTTTGAGGATTACATGGCAGGTATTTTGTAGAATGTCCCTCAGTTTGGGTTTATCTGATGTTTCCTCGTGATTAGATTCTCATTATGCATTTTTGGCAGAAGTATCACAGAAGAAATGGGTTCTTCTCTGTGCGTCATATCAAGATGCAAAGAAATGTCAATTTGTTCCATTACTAATGTTAACTTTGTGATCATTTTGATCATTTCCTTAAAGTGGTGTC
This sequence comes from Zalophus californianus, assembly GCF_009762305.2. Classification (NCBI taxonomy): domain Eukaryota; kingdom Metazoa; phylum Chordata; class Mammalia; order Carnivora; family Otariidae; genus Zalophus; species Zalophus californianus. The sequence goes on from NC_045612.1 coordinate 19,439,719, forward strand.
TGCCAGCTTTCTCCACTGTAAAGTTACAATATTCCACTTTGTAAATAATAAATATTTGGGGGGAGATATTTTGAGACTATGGAATTAACTGGTTATACACCAAACGTTTACTCCTCGTGTTAGTATCCATTGTTGATTCTTGCCTGAATCAGTTATCATTATGATGGCTGACAAATGGTGATTTTCTAATTCCATCATTTCTTCTGTACTTCTTAGTTCATATTCCATTGTAAGAAAAAGTTTTTTTCTTCTTCATTTATTTATTTATTTATTTCAGGAGATAGAATTCTTATTTTTTTTCGGTGGATTATAATCTATTTTTGCCATTATTTAGTATTGATGTTCAGTTTGTCCCTGATTTGGCCATTGGTACACATTTTAACCTGGCTCTTCTGTCCTTTGACATGTACCTGCCATTCGTTGGCCACTTTCTTCTTTTCTCAATAGCATGGGATGCAAAGGGCGTCATGTACTGTCTCAGTCCCAACTCTGGAATCCCCCAGTTCTCCGAATAACGTTGTTTCCTTGTGGGAGAGAATGGTATTTCTGAAATAAGATCTGAACACTAAGTATGCCAATTGCCAGTGTGGTGTCACATTTCTAGGCCTTCTCCATAGACAGAGATAGGAAATATGCATATATATATATATACATATATGCACTTCAACACATGTATATGTAAGTGTATGTATGAATGTGTATATTATATAAAGAGACATGCATCTATATCTCTTTCTATATCAATGTGTCTATTATCCTATCTGTAGTTACTTCAAAAATGAATTTTGTGTAGGTTTCCCAGGTACGTTTGTTCTTTATAGTTACACATTGTCAATTCTGAACTACTTTTAGTGATTTCTAGTATTAAGCAAAGAAAGTAAAAGTATTTGGATAATAGAGGCCCAGTTTCTCATCGTCAGAGAAGGTAGTTACAAATATGAAAAGGAAGACACTAAATAGAACCATGTTTTGTTAGATTGGTAGTAGTATGAGCTCAATGTTTTTTTAAAAAATATTTTTTTTATTTGACAGAGAGAGATAGCGAGAGAGAGAGCACAAGTGGGGGAGGAGCAGAGGAAGAGGGAGAAGCAGACTCCCCGCCAAACAAGGAGACTGACACAGGGCTCAATCCCAGGACTGTGGGATCATGACCTGAGCTGAAGGCAGATGCTTTATCGACTGAGCCACCGAGGCACTCCCAGCTCAGTGTTTGATAGAAGATAGGTAGGTAGGTAGGTAGATAGATAGATAGATCGGTAGATAGATAGATAGAGTTTTCGTTGCTATGTCTTCAAGTTCACTAATCTTTCACCATGGCTAAGGTGATGTTAATCTCATCCAGTATAGTCTTCATTTTAAATATTGTAGTTTTCATCTATAGAATTTTGATTTGGGCTCTTTTTATATCTTCCATGTCTCCTTTTTGTTCTTTTGAACACAGATATATAGTCATATTAGTTGTCTTAATTTCCTTTTCTGCCAGTATTACCAACTCTGTCAGATTCAGGTCAATTTCATTGGTTTCTCCTTCATTATGTGATATATTTCCCTGATTTTTTGCATGCCCGTAATGTTTTGTTGGATACGAGACACTATGACATTTTACTTTGTTGGGTACTGGATATTTTTGTATTTCTGGAAGTATTTTTGACCTTTTTCCTAGGATGCAGTTTAGCTACCTGGAAAGAATCAGGCTCTTCGGATTTGTTAGCACCAGAACCATGTTTAGGGGAGGAGTAATTATGCCACACTACTGAGCCAAGAACTTTATGAGTACTGCACCCAATGCCATGAATTGTGATATTTTCAAGTCTGGTAGGTAGGAATAGGTTCTATTCTCAGTCCCACGTGAATGCTGGGTACTGTTCCCTCTAGTCCTTTTGGATAGCTCTTTCCCTAGTCTTGGGTAAGTTTCGCACATCACACATATGTATCCCTGCAGATCTCCTAAGTTTTCTCTCTGTACAATCCCCTCCCTGGTAATCTGTCTAGCAAACTTTAGCCACTTCATTCTTCCCAACACTCCTTCCCATCTCCTCAATTCAGGAAGTCCACCAGGCTCTGTTGATGAGACCTGGAAACTTTCAAGGCAGCAGGCTGGGACTGTTGTGGGGAATGCATTTTCTGTTAACTATCTTTATGGGTCACTGTCCCTTGTAATCTGATGTCCAGTGTCTTGATAATCATTGTTTCATTTACTTGTAGTTTTTGGTTGTTCAGGCATGAGAGTAAATTGGTCTCTTATTCTACACTGGCCAGAAGTGGGATTTCCTTCTTTATAACTTTAAACATTATAAGCACAGTTGTTTTGTGATCTGTGTCTAATAATTCCATTAACTGAAATTTTGTGTGTCTCTGTCTTCAGTCTGTTGTTCTCTTTATTCTTGCCCATGTGCCTTGTTTATTTGCCTGGTTATTCTGGTCCACATCCTTTAGCAATTATCTGTAGTAAGAATTTTAGGCTAGGATGAGGTCACGTTCCTCCAGAGAGGATTTCCATTTGCCTCTGCCAGATGGAGTACTGAGGGAATAATCGGGGGTACTCTCAGTGGAGGACAACCTTAAATTTTCAGGCTTGGGATTGCCTACGTATCAGGGAAGTGGAACGTAACATGAACTTCTGTGTGAGGGCTGGGCTACATCCTGTACCCTTCGGGGGGAGCCTTTTGGGTGCCAGCTAATTGAAGGAAGGCAGTCATGTTAGACTCCCTAGTTTGTATACATCTCAACGTTTGGTTTATGCTCCTTTTATCCTAAGAGGTTATGTAAACAATGTTCTGATTTAGAAAATCTAGGTCTCTATTTTCTCTTTATTTTGTCCAGCTAACACCTTACTCCCTTTTCAGCTTTTCAACTGTTTAAAGAAGGTATTCTTTACATTTCATCCAGGTTTTTAAACGTTTTTTTTCAGGGGCACCTGGCTGGCTCAGTTGGTGGAGAGTGCAACTCTTGATCTCAGGGCTGTGAGTTCAAGCCTCACGTTGGGTGTAGAGATTACTTAAAAAATAAAAACAAAATAAATTAAAAAATAAAAGTTTTTTTTTTTTTTTTTCCAGAGGGAGGGCTGGTATGTATAACCTAGCCTATCTTAACAAAAATCTGGAAATTTGCCATGGATTTTTAGAGGATGGCTTAAGACATTGGTACAGAGGGAGTCGCTAATGGAACTGCCCAACCCGATCATGCACAATCTGGTCACTTTTATTTTTGTATGCACCCTCTTCATGCTGGGCCTTGTTTTTCCACTCACTGAAATTATTCTTGAAATACATTCATTAGGAACACCTGGTTCTGTTTCTTAAATTTATACGTAATTTATTAGCACGAAGGGCGCCTGGGTGGCTCAGTCGTTAAGCATCTGCCTTTGGCTCAGGTCATGATCCCAGGGTTCTGGGATCGAGCCCCACTTCGGGCACCCTGCTCGGCGGGGAGTCTGCTTCTCCCTCTCCCGCTCCCCCTGTTTGTGTTCCCTCTTTCGCTGTCTCTCTCTCTGTCAAATAAATAAATAAAATCTTAAAAAATATTTATCAGCACGAGTCATTGTGTGGACGCATCTGGTTGATTATGCAACACAGTTGACAACTTCTAGTTTAGTGTGCTCTCTAATGGGCCTGCAGGCTGGTTTTTGGAGGAAGGTGCCTGATTCTGCTCAGAGGCTCTGCCCATGTGAGACGGTCTGCATTTCCAGTTCTCTTAGCTGTGAATCAGCTAGCACGGTGAACAGCTCAACATGGCTAACATAAGCATGTAAGACATTCCTCAGTTTTTGGCTAGAAAAGTAGTTGGATGTGGGAACCTGGGAGATGTGTAAGGTCTTGCTCAAACAAAACTGTGTACTTGAGTAGGAAAGGCACAGTACCTGCTGGCTAGAAGTGTAACTAGTGTCCTAAGAGCAGCCTTCTATGCATGGGCCCAGAAGCTGTGCTCTAGAGGGTCAAATATTTATACCAGAGGGGAAAGGTTTCTATCTGTAGATTGAGGGAGTTTCTACTTTCTCTAATGTTCTTTCTCCGGTGTTCTCAGAGAACACTGGGACTCGAATAATACACTGTCAGGCCTGTCTCAACCCAGAGCATAACAGCAGCACCAGGGCTTTCTAGAACACTGGGACCAAAAAGAACTTAGCAACCATCAGACACAGTTGATGAAGTCAAAGGCAGAGTCCATAGTCAGAAACTAGGAGCTCTAAGTGGGAAATGCCAATAATAATAATAATGAAAAAGAAAAGAAAAAGCTAATTACTGAGACCCTGCTACAAAGATCCAAGAAGACAAATCAGAATAGCTAACATATACTGAGTACTCACTACGTGCCAGGTGTTGTGTTTTAGAAATATGGAATCATTCCATTCCCATACTAGCCCCATGAGGTAGGTACCATTACAATTCTCCTTGTATACACGAGGAAAGGCAGGCACAGAGAGGCTGAATAATGAGCTCAAAGTCACACAGCTACTGAAATGTGCCCCTGTCCTTAGTCCCGCCCACAGTACTCCCAGGCGACGGGTCCTGCTGGGGAGCAGAGAGAACGTGGCTCACCATCCGCTCCCACCTGGAGAAGGGAGGCTGTAGGTGTGGGGAACACGGGCACGGCAAAGGCAGCTACATTGGCAGCACGTTTCCTACTGGATCTGAGTGCTGGAAATATCCCTACACGCTGGGATCAGGGCAGGGAGAGGATTGCCAGAGGAGAATGTCGCAGGTGTGAGCAGGAAGTCGTTTCCAGCCTTTATTCCCTGTGAGCGGTGGGGGGGAGGGGGGCAGACCTGGGGCCACTCTTTTGTCCCGAGCCCTCATTTCGCCCCTTGGGCAAGGGCAAACTGGACCCGCGGACTGGTGGCCCTCAGCCCTAGAAGAGGTGAGGCGTCCTGCCGGGTCTCTGTCGGCACCTAGCGGTCACTGGGGCATCGGACACCCCACGCAGGATGAGCCGGTGTGCCGGGGGCAAGTCGGGAGAGCGGGAGGGCAGAGCGGGGGTCTTCACTTGGGAGTGCAGGGGAAGGGCGGGAGGCTCTGTGAAAGTTACCCACCCCCCTTGGGTCACATGTGAAAGCAATGTGGGTGCCTTTCCCCGTAGCTGTCGTCGGGTCCGCAGGGGCTTTTGTGATGCGCACAATTTAAGAACCCCAGCGGGAGGGTCAGGAAGTGGTGTCCCAGAGAGAAGCTGGGTGGGGCTGAGGGCCCTCCCACTGTGTCCTCACCCAGGTGGGCAGAGAGGCCGCTCTCTCTGGGCGCAAAGCGCGGCGCTGGGTGGAACGGCACCGATGGGAACTTCTTGGTGGCAGTGAGGCCCTCAGAAGACAGGGACAGGCCCTCCCTGACAGAGGCCTTTTAGGGCCCCTCATCTTTTCTTGGTCATCCAGGCCTGGCCTGGAAACACTTGGAGCCTTTCTTCTGCTCAGCATCTGGGTCCCCTCTCAGCCCCAGGTGGTCCCACCATGCTCTCCTTCCCTACCTTTGGTGTCAGACCTGGGACCCTGCCTCCTCCCTTCTCTGGAGCGGCCACCTCCCACTCTACCCTTTGGGTTCCCTTCCACACCCCCAAGCGTGGCTGCAGAGGGGGCCACTGCCACCCCAGCTCCTCCCTCCTTGGGCCCCAGATGGCGGGCAAACTGAGAAGCCTGCTTCAAGGGCTTCACTCTGCCCCAGGCAGGGAAACAGTCAGGACACACACAGCAGGGCTAACACACAGCAAAGAACCTTCCAGAGGTCTCAAAGTTACTATTGCCAGTCTGCAGGTTCCTGCTCCCTCTGGGTCAGTGTTGACACCTGGAGGCCCACTTGGGCTCCTGCCATCTGTTTTCTTCTTTGAGGGTTGGCTCACCATACCTTCCCCGCTTCAGTTTGGTGTCTTGAAGGGTAATTGTGGCCCAGCCAGGATATCCAGATAGGAAGCTAACTGGGTGCCCCCTGTGCCCAGTGTGCAGTAGTTGTCTCCCGTGTGGATGAAGGAAGACTCCAACTGCCCACAAGAATAGGCGGCTGAGACCCAAAAGGCAAGCATTGATGAAATTGGGAAAGCAGGAGGCAGAAGGCAGGCATGAGGCTGATGGTTGTCACCTGGAGAAAAATTTTTTAATACTGATGCAAGGGTTTCATCCCAAACATAAAATTAGAATTTTCGGTATGGGGTATAGACTGTGGCACTGTTATTTTTTCTTTCAAAAGTTTCCTAGGTGATTTGAAGGGGCTTCTAAGGGTAAAATCATGGCACTAGGTGATCAGATGAACTTAATTCAAGGTGCAAGAGGAGATCTGGTTAAGAAGTTGGTGAGGCTCAGGAAGTTGGTGAGGCCCTGAAGACATTGACCTAGATCCTGAATACTATGACGGCACAATGGTTGGTGATACAGCTCTGCTGAACCCTTCTCTGAAGTCTTTTATAATACCTATCCCCTGGACACCCTAATATAGAACTTTGAGAAGGTCAATGATGAGTGTGATCATTGGGGATGAGAAGCCTCCTTGATATATGTGGCGGCCTCCAGGGCCATCCTTTTGGCCCACACACGGTCCAATCTCCTGGGTGGTAACTTTGCACCCAAGAATACTTCTCAGTGTAATGAAAACACAGAGTGTCTTAAATGCTAGCAGGACATTGGGAGTAATTAAAATGGCTGTACATAGACTACCACAGAATAGGATTAAATCACTGTATTATTTCTCATCTTATTGCCAAGTAATGTGAGAATCAATCCTTCGTATCTTCCCCCATCGCATCTGTTTCCAATGCCTGAAGTTCAGCTATACCTTCTTCCTGCAGCTTCTACTTCATTTCATCCCAAACCCAGACTGAGGTGCCTACGTCATCCCTCTTCCTTTGTAAATAAACAAACACACTATTTTACTACCAGTTGATGTGCAAAACAATTTTCCTAACACCTCAAATCCTCAAGCCTTACATGAGCCTCCCCATGCCTCGCTTTCCCTTTACCAAATATCTGCCCCTCACTTTGTCCGTGAAACCCACCCCATTCCTCCTCCTGTATAAAATCACTTTTTAAAGACGTATTACCAAGTAAGGTGTAAACTAGATATCCCTAAACCTGACACTCAAGCCACTTACAATCTTCAGCCTATCTCTCAGCCCTACCCACTGAGTGCCTCAGCTTTTGTGATGTCATTTTTTTTTCTTAAAGACTTCATTTCAGAGAGAGAGAGAGAGAGAGGGAGAGAGCTCCCAGGAGTGAGCACAAGTATGGGGGGCGAGGGGTAGAGGGAGAGGGAGAAGCAGACTCCCCGCTGAGCAGGGAGCCCGATGAGGGACTCCATCCCAGGACGCTCAGTCATTAAGTGTCTGCCTTCGGCTCAGGTCATGGGTCCTGAGATCGAGCCCCATATCGGGCTCCCTGCTTGACGGGAAGCCTGCTTCTCCCTCTCCCACTCCCCCTGCTTGTGTTCCCTCTCTCGCTGGGTCTGTCTCTGTCAAATAAATAAAGTCTTTTAAAAAAAGAAAAAAAGTAAACTTTTACTTTCAGAATAGATTTGTATTTACAGAAAAGTTGCAAAGATAGTGCAGCGTTCACATATCTCTGCACCCAGTTTCCTCTATTATTAACATCTTGTGATAGTGCGGTGCATTTGTCACCATAAGGAACCAGTACTGATACATCATGTTTGCTAGAGTTCACGCTTTCTTCAGCTCTCCTTAGTTTTTACCTAATGTCCTTTTTTTAGGAGTCCAGGATCCCATCCAGGAGACTATTACATTTAGTTGTTATGTCTTCTTGGGCTCCTCTGAGCTGTGAGCTTCCCAGACTTTCCTTGTTTTTGATGACCTTGACAGTTTTGAAAAATACTGGTCAGATATTTTGTATAATGCCCCTATGTTGGGGTTTGTGTGTTGTTATTTTCATGATTAAACTGGGGTTATAAATTTTGAGGAAGAAATCACAGAGGTCAAGTGCCATTTTCATCACATCATGTCAAAAGTATATATTACCAACAGAACTTAGTGTTGAAGTTAACCTTGGTCACCTGGCTGAGGTAATGCTTTTCAGGTTCCTTCACGATACAGCTGCTTTTTTTTTTCCTTTCTCTTATTCTGTACTCTTCAAAAGGAGGTCACCATGATCAGCCTGCATTTACGGAGCAGAGAGTTATGCTCTCCCTTTTTGAAAGCTGAGTAGCTACATAAATTATTTGGGATTCTTTGCATGGGAGATTTGTCTTTTTTCCTTCACTTATTTATTCAATCGTATTTATATCAGTGTGGACTCTACTCTTGGATATATTTATTTTATACATTGAGTTATAATCAAATACTACTTTATTTTGTTGCTGAAATTGTTCCCACTTTGGTCATTGGGAGCTCGATCTGGTGGCCCCTATGTCCCTTTGATAACTCCCGTCAGTGCAATTTTGGGAGAGAACTTTCTTACTTTCTGGCACTGGAAGATGCTCCGGGTTCATCTAGTGTATGTTCTGCCCCAGTCCTGGAATCAGCCCTTTCTCCAAGGAGTCCTGGTTCCTTTTATTGGAGAATGGTATTAAAATCCAAGATTGGAGTCATAGGTGTGTTCATGGCTACTGGACTGCTCACTTTATTTTTTGAACAAGTAATGTGCAACGCAGGTATCTCTGAACCTGACCTCAATCCATCCCTGACCCTCCATTTATTCTGTAATCTCATTCCAACAAAGACCCCCAAACCCATCCCTTATGTAAAAGCAGTGCTTTCTACTACCAAATAATATAGCAAACGAACATTCTGAGAGTTATAAGAGAATACCCTTTGATTATATGTGAAAATCACTATATTTCACAGCCAACTAGACATCTATCCCCATCACTCCTTCTGTGACTCCACCCTATCTGTACCATGTACTGTTTTCCTGATGAAGTAATATGTACAGTACCCACCCTTAGCACATTCCTTATCTTAACACTTTTTTCAGTGTCTCATCCACTGCTGACTTGACCTCTGTCCCTGACCCCAAATCCAATACCTTATCCTATGTAAAATCAGTATTTTCAATTATCAATTATATGGAAAACAGACATACCCCAACCTTCACAAAATTCCAGATCCACCCCATTCCTGACTCTTATATTAACACTCATATAATAGTCATGATAATAAAGATGCTGTTTTATGAGCAGCTAATCTGAAAAATGAACACACATGATGCTCAACCCATCACTGACACTCACTTGATCCCTTACTGCTACTAAGCCTCCTTTCATTTATAAATTACTCCTTTTCAATGTCCAAGTAGTGTTCAAACAGCCATCCCTGATTTCATCCCATCACTGACCCTGATACCATCTTTAACTCTCACTAACTCTTGGGCATACCCCTGCTCCATTGTCCCCTGTAATACCTGTGATTGTGTGATAAGCAAGTTGTATGAGAAATACATATCCTTAATTTTGAACCCATCTCTAACAATCATCCTATTTTACATCGCTCTTTTTACTACTAGTAATGTTATAAACAGAAATCTCTGATCCTTATTCACACCATCGACAGCTGCTGTATAATTCTTCCACTTAAGTAAAACCACTACTTTAGGGGCGCCTGGGTGGCTCAGTCATTAAGTGTCTGCCTTCGGCTCAGGTCATGATCCCAGGGTCCTGGGATCGAGCCCCGCATCAGGCTCCCTGCTCGGTGGGAAGCCTGCTTCTCCCTCTCCCACTCCCCCTGCTTATGTTCCTTCTCTCGCTGTGTCTCTCTTTGTCAAATAAATAAATGAAATCTTAAAAAAAACCCACTACTTTATGTTATCAAGTATTTCGCCCCCCCCAAAAGAACTTCTGTGATGTTCACCATACACATGACCGTCATCCATCACTAAACCTTACATCACACCTGCCACTCAGTCTTCCTAATCTTCATGTCACCGGAGAACCATGCTGTTCTATGTGTTATATAAATTCCCCATTTTCCCGAATTACCAAGTAACACAGAAGACAGAACTGATTCTTGTGTACCTGATGCTGACCTCACCCTAGTCCCCTACATCATCTGTTAATATAAAATTTAAAAATTAAGTAATGTTTGAAACAAGCATGTCTGACCCTTACCGCATCTCTAAAACAAAATGATCTTATACTCTCTGCAAAAATCACTTTTAAAACATTTGCAAGGAAAATGCAAAATAGTCTTCTTCAACCCTTATTCTATCCCGGACCCATTCTCCTTTTTTTGATACTCTTCATAGCTATTCCTTGTCACATCACTCCACTGACAAAAACCCTCAATCTCACCCCATCTCTACTCATAATCTCTTTTTTTAAAAGATTTTATTTATTTGACAGAGAGAGACACAGTGAGAGAGGGAACACAAGCAGGGGGAGTGAGGGAGGGAGAAGCAGGCCATACGCTGAGCAGGGAGCCCGATGCGGGACTCGATCTCAGGACCCTGGGATCATGACCTGAGCCGAAGGCAGATGCTTAACCCACTGAGCCACCCAGGCATCCCACCTACTCATAAACTCTTAATGAAATCCTCTACACAATAGCATATCCTATTTAAAAATTACTATTCTTAATTACCAAGCAATTTGGGAAGTCACTCTTGATACACAGCGAATCCCAGATCTTCACTCTACCCCTGACCCTCTTACCTTGGAATATTATTTAAATAAAAATAAATGTGAGAAAGAGAAATCTCTCATTCTGTGAAAAATCCTGGTATCATTACCAAGCAATGTGCATCATAGTTCTGAGACCAAAAGAAGGATTGTAACACTGGGCTTGTTAAATGAATGGATCTGAGCAGACAACTTCGCTTATAAAATGGTCGATTTCAGCCACTGGGGTCAAAGGTGGCACTTTCTGTAGAGTTCTCTGTTGGCATTGGTGATGGTTGGTGGATATGATTTAGCTCCATAAATGGAATTGGGGAAAAAAGAAAACATTCTGGGAGAATAAGGTTGGAGGTGTTAATGAATGTGGGTCTGTGAGTGTGTGCATGTGTGCATGCAGGGGTGTGTGTGGGGGGGAGTTCACCTTTCTTTTTTATTGCTTTGTGGGGTTTTTTTTGCTGTTTTTTTTTTAATTGAAGTACAGTTGACACACAGTGTTACATTGGTTTCAAGTATATGCCTCTTTCTTCCCTCCTTTCTCCTTCTGCCTTCTCCACTCTTATCTTCCCTGTAACTGCCATTTATGGTCCTTCACTCGCATCTTCCAGAACCTGGATGCGGACAAAGGTGTAATAGCCACTCCCCACTCCTCCCTTCCCTGCTACCCCAGATGACCAGCACCCAGACAACTCTTATTTTATTTTATTTTAAAAGATTTTATTTATTTATTTGAGAGAGAGAGCAGGGGGAGGAGCAGAGCGAGAGGGGCAAGCAGACTCCGTGCTGAGTGTGGAGCCTGACGCGGGGCTCGATCTCTGCACCCTGAGATCATGACCTAAGCTGAAATCAAGAGTCAGAGGCCCAGCTGACTGAGCCACTCAGACGCCCCCAGACAACTCTTATTTTAAGGATACAGCTATTGACCATGCTGGGAAACATCCAAGGCATGGCAGGGCTATTACTTGCAGAAAGAAGCGGTTTAAAAGAACCTAACAGAGTTCTCAACATCAACACCCTGATTCTGTAGTTCTCAGCTGCATGTTGACTCCATGGTAGTCCCCAAATCAAGATCCCAGTGATCTTTTGCATTCTGCTTTGTTTTCTCATCCTCTCAGCTTGTCTTTTGAGAGATGAAGACATGAAGATAGGGAGTAGTTAGGAACTCCAGGAGGTGTCCCCTTGATTCTGTGTGACAGTGATCCAAGAGGCTCTCCAGAAAGTGTGACCGCCTACCCCCAATTCACTAGGCCTCTGCCTTTCATTTAGGAATGAATTATGTTCGTTTCATATAAGATTATATCATAAATAAAGTTATAACTTATGTCTAGAGGTCATTCTAATATACTCCTGGGGCCTGGCCTAACATAAATACTAGTCTGGACCATCACATGATTACTTCAGTGATGCCATCCTCATGAAGAAAAGGTGCACATTTGACCACAGGGAGGTTTCTGGAAAATGCCCTTTCTCTAAGTAGGAAACAATGTGGGTGAAGATATATTCAGTCCTAGATGCAGGGGACAGCAAACTCTTTCTGTAAAAGGCCAGACAGAAAATAATTTAAGCTTTGCAGGCCATATATAATCTCTGTCACAGATTATTTTTTTTTTAAACAACCCTTTGAAAATTTGAAAACTATTCTTAGCTTTCAGACCTTATAGATACAGGTCGCTGGTCGGATTAATTTGGTGGGCCATAGTTTTCCAACCCCTGTGTAGAGCGTCAGTCTTATCTCATAAACCCATCAAGGCCTTCCACCATTTTGTGGGCTTGCCACATTACCAGGAGAGGTTTATGATGGGTTTACCTTCTCTGACTACATGAAAAGGGACTGTGGAATTGAGTTTTGTGTATAGTGTGTGGGAGGCATAAGGTTTCATTTGTACACATGGATACTCAATAGCTCCGAGACCACTTATTGAAAAGGCAGTCATTTCCCCACAGACTTGAAATGCTACCACTGTCATATATTACATGCCCCATTCAGATAGCTATGGATTTCTCATCAGTAAGTACAGAGGCTGGAAGACAATAAAAGATCCTCTGGAAAGTGTTGATGGGGGAAAAATCAACTCAGAATTCTGTTATCTGGTGAAAATATCTTTCACAAATAAAGGTGAAATAAATGTTTTCAGACTAAATGAAACTAAGATCGTCACCACCAGACATGCACTAAAATAAATGCTCTAGGATATTCTTCAGGCTGAGGAAGAATGACACCAGAAGGTTACACAGATCTTCAGGAGCCAATAAAGAACATTAGAAATTTTCAGGGCGCCTGGGTGGCTCAGATGGTTAAGCATCTGCCTTCAGTTCAGATCATGATCCCGGAGTCCCGAGATCAAGTCCTGCCCTGGGCTCCCTGCTCAGTGGGGAGTCTGCTTCTCCCTCTCCCTCTGACCCTCCCCGCTGCTTTCTCTCTCAAATCAATAAATTAAAAATATTAACAACAACAAAAAAAAGAAGAACATTAGAAATTCTGGGCGGCTCATTTTGTTAAGCATCTGCCTTCAGCTCAGGTCATGATCCCAGGGTCCTGGGATCGAGCAAGCCCTGCTTGGGGCTTCCTGCTCAGCAGGGAGTCTGCTTCTCCCTCTCCTTCTGCCTCTTCCCCCACTCATGGTCTCTCTTTCTCTGTGTCTTTCTCTCTCTCAAATATATAAATAAAATCTTAAAAAAAAAGAAAGTTTGAATATTTGGGTAAATACAAAAGACTATTTCTACTTAGTTCCTTAAAAATACATATGAATGATTAAAGCAAACATTCTAAGATCATTTTGTGGGGTTTATAATGCATATAGATGAATTACATGTGACAACTACAGCATAAAGGACACTGGGGAATGGTACATGGACCATTATTGCTGTAGGGATTCCCTATTCTGCATGAAGTGGTAAAATTTGGACTCTAGGTACATTGTGAAAAGTTAAGGATACATATTACAATTTCATTAATTTTTTCGTTTGTTTATCCTTTTCTAATTTATTCATTTTTGCTCTTATTATTTCTTTTCTTTTGCTTTTGTTGGGGTTAATTTGCTTTTGATTTTTGAGCTCCTTAAGGTGGAAGCTTCAGTCACTGGTTTTAAAAACATTCTATTTTTCTAATATAACCATTTTAGAGCTATACATTTATACCTGTGTATTGCTTTACCTACATCCTACAAATTTGGATATATGTTCATCATTTGCAGTTCAAAATATTTAAAATTTCCATTATACTTCTTTTTATAACCCATGAGGTACTTGGAAATGGGTTGTCTCATTTCAAAATATTTGGAGATTTTTCATGTATCTTTGGGTTTTTTTTATTTCTCACTTATTTTTGTTGTAGTCACAAAACATTCTGAATAATTTCAGTCCTTTCAAAATTTGACACTTGTTTTTATTCCCAATAAAATGGTCTTTACCGGTGATTGTTGCATGTGCATTTAAAGAGAACATGTATTTTTCCATTGTTGTGTGGAGTGTTTCTATCAGTCAATTATATTGATTTGGTTGATATACTATTATTCAAGCCTCCTCTATCCTTACTGATTTTCTGTCTACTTACTTTTATAATTACTGGGAGAGGAGTATGGAATTGCCAGCTATAATTGTGGATTTGTATATTCCTTCCTTTAGTTCTGTCAGTATTTGCTTAATAATTTTGTACGCTCTGTTTTAGTCAAATATGTTTAACAATGTCCTATTTCCTTGATGAATTAAGCTTTCATTAATATGAAATATCCCTCTTCCCCTCTGATAATTTTTTTTAAAGATTTTATTTATTTATTTGACAGAGAGAGACACAGCGAGAGAGCTGTGGGGAGTGGGAGAGGGAGAAGCAGGCTTCCTGCCGAGCAGGGAGCCCGATGCGGGGCTCGATCCCAGGACCCCGGGATCACGACCCGAGCCCAAGGCAGACGCTTAACGACTGAGCCACCCAGGCGCCCCTCTGATAATATGTTTTGTCCTGAAATCTACTTTCATGGCATTCATATCGCTACTTTAGCTTTCTTATGATTAGTGTTCATATAACTTTTCCCTTTGTTTAATTTTAGTCTATCTGTGTCGTGCAGATTTAACATATGTTAAATATCAATCATATTGATGGGTTTTCCTTACTTATCCATATTGGCAGTTTCTGCCTTTTAAAAATGATTGGAGTTTAGTCCATTTATATTTAATATTCATATGGTTGGGTTTGCATCTACCATTTTGCAATCTGGTCTGTTAGTCTCATATGGTCTTTCTTCCATCTTTTGAATTATTTAGGTGCTGTTTAACATAGCATCTTACTCCCTCTCTTGACTTACTAGATATACCACTATTTGTGGTAAATGCTAGAGATAAAATTACAAAACTTTTATTGTATTCTACTGTCAAATATTTTACTAGTTTAGGTACAAAATGATGCAACAAAGTTATAAGAGAATACTTACCTACTCAAATGTTCTGGTTTTATTTACAAACATTTTACTGCTACATGTTTTATTTATTTATTTTTTTAAATATTATTTATTTGAGAGAGAGAGGGAAAGCATGAGCAGGGGGGAGGGGCAGAGGGAGAAGGAGAAGCAGACTCCCCACTGAGTGGGGAGCCCCACGTGACATGGGGCTTAATTCCAGGACCCCAAGATCATAACCTGAGCTGAAGACAGATGCTTAACTGACAGAGCCACCCAGGGGCCCCCTGCTACATGTTTTAAATACTACAACGTATTGCTGTTATTTTTCTTTTATGTAGTCAATTTCCTTTAAAGAAATTAAGAATATATAAAGCCTGTTTTATAATTTACCCATATGTTTACTTTTTCCAAAACTCCTCATCTCTTCTTGTAGCCCAGAGTTTCCATATGTTATCATTAAACTTCAGCCTGAAGCACTTCCTTTAACATTTATTCTAGAGCAGGTGTGCTGGTGACAAATTCTGTCAGCTTCTGTTTGATTGAAAATGTTTTTATTTTGCCTTAACTTTTGAAGGCTGTTTTTTTCTGGATAGAAGATTATAGATTGACACATTTTTCTAATAGCAATTTATAGATGGTATTCCTTTGAGTACTTTGAATCAAATTTATTTTTATTTTTTTCTTTAAAGATTTATTTTTATTTTTATTTATTTATTTGAGAGAGAGAGAGAATGACAGAAAGCACGAGAGGGAAGAGGGTCAGAGGGAGAAGCAGACTCCCCGCTGAGCAGGAAGCCCGATGTGGGACTCGATCCCGGGACTCCAGGATCATGACCTGAGCCGAAGGCAGTCGCTTAACCAACTGAGCCACCCAGACGCCCTGAATCAAATTTAATAAGAAATCATCTGTGACTCTGACAGCTGTCCTCCTCGGTAATCAGTCTTTTTATTCAGCCTACTGTTAAGATTTTCTCTTTATCAGTGGTATTCAGAAATGTGACTATAATCTTCCTTATTTTAGTCTTCTTTGTGTTACTTGGGTTATTTGACCTGCCTCAATCAGAACATTTACCATTTTTACTGAATCTGATAAATTACTTTTATTTCTGCAGATCTTTTTCTGCCCTCCACTCTTGCCATTTCTCCCTTTTCCTTCATGAACTCAAGTACATGAATGTTGGTTTGATATTATCTCAAAGGTCACGAAGACTCTTTCCATCTTTTTAGCCTCATTTATCTTTGTGCTTAAGATTGGGTGATTACTATTATGTTTCGTATTCACTGATATTCTTTCTGCAGTGTTGAATATGCTATTCAGCATCCAGTGAATTTTTCATCTCATGTAATCTTTTTAGAATTTCCACTTAGTACTGATTTTTAGTTTCTTTTTTTTGTTTTTATTTATTTATTTATTTATTTGAGAGAGAGAGAGAGCGCAGAGTAGGGGGGAGAGGCAGAGGGAGAGGGAGAAGCAGGCTCCCCGCTGAGCAGAGAGCCGGACTCGGTGCTCAGTCCCAGGACCCTGGGATCATGACCTGAGCCAAAGGCAGATGCTTAACTGACTGAGCCACCCAGGCGCCCCTGATTTTTAGTTTCTATTTGTTTATTTACTTTTCTGTTTTGCTCCCTTATTGTTGTCAGACTTTCCCTTAAATCCATGAATGTATTTATAAGAGCTCTTTTCTAATCCCTGTTTGTTCATTCGATTTATTTGGCTATATCTGGGCCAGGTTCTATTGACTAGTTTTTCTCTTGGTCACGGGTCACATTTTCATGCTTCTTTGTACATCTAATGTTTCAGATTGCACACACACACACACACACACACACACATTCCTGTAAACATATAAGGAAATCTTCTTCAGACCTCATACAGACTAAATTCTAATCTCTATATCTCATACCATTGATTTGGAGGAGTAAATCAAATTATTGGACCTTTGAGATCAAACCTCTCAGTTTGCCATGAAAAAGAAACAGAAAATAAAAGACTGTTTTCTCTACTTTATGATTGCCTACAACCATAAACACATTTGGATTCTAAAGAGTGAATCTTCACAAAACAAAGGATCTGGCAGGCTTCTATGCAAACTACTGCTACGATCTACCTCTCAAGAATGCAAGGTAGATTATGTGTGTTAATTGTATCTCAGCAAAACTGGGAGGAAAAAAAGAATACAAAGTAGAACCTACATGTTTTAATTAGGCCTGTGTTAAGGATTGAAATTTTGAACACAAATAAGTTACTTTTGAAATTTACAGAAAACAAGAAAAAAATGGCCCAATATAAATTTAATGAAACTGCAAGTTTTAAAGGATCATTTATTGCAAGATGCTATTTTTCTATAAAAATAGACACAGTTCTTTTATTTTTTTTTAAAGATTTTTATTTATTTATTTGAGAGAGAGAGAGAATGAGAGATACAGAGCACGAGAAGGAAGAGGGTCAGAGGGAGAAGCAGACTCCCCGCTGAGCGGGGAGCCCGATGCGGGACTCGATCCCGGGACTCCAGGATCATGACCTGAGCCAAAGGCAGTTGCTTAACCAACTGAGCCACCCAGGCGCCCAAAAATAGACACAGTTCTGTGTACATGCTGGAATGATTACATGTCCTACCTTTAATGGTCATGTGTCCAAAAGCTTTGGGCAAATTATTATTTAACATAAAATCCAGTTTTCTTAGGTATATTTAATAACATTTGAAGTGGCCTTGCCATAAAAGACTTGAGAAAAGCATGAAAAAAGGAAAAATTTCAAACCACAAGAAAATTCCATATATAGATCATGTTGGTTGAAATTTATAGCAAAAAAGCTCCAGTGTACAAGGACTGTAACACACACACACACAAATACCATGCATATAGAAGAAAGGGCACAATGGAATAGATTGCAGTATCAGTTGAGTTTATGTAATTAAGAGTGTCCTCTTTTACCTGTTTTATAATTGCTCAATTAATCATGTCTTTGCCGGATGCATATATTATCATTAGAATTTGATCAACAACAAAGGAAATTTATGAGTATCCATTATCCAGTGCTGAGTGAAGAAACAATGTCACAAAACTCCACCTCCAGTATAACCACAATATAATTGAAGAAAATAAATAATGGTATGTTCATCTGTGGGTGGATGTTTGTGTGTTCAGGCACCTTGTGAGCGAATAAGGAGAGTTTATTGATGAACAGTAGACTACATTTATGTGATTAAATAATATCAGCTTTCATGAATGGTTGTACATCTTGTTTATAGCATTTGAACACATGTACCCATTAAGCTGTCCATAGTGGTTCCCTTGGGATAGCTCGATTTGGGATGAAGTGTTTCCATGTCTTTCAGAGATTTGTGTATTCTGCGAGATTCTTCACAATGTTTATATTATAATTCAATAACAAGTCCAGAACAAATATGTACAGAAAAAATTATTGGTGGCAGTTTGCTGCATTGACCACGTAAGACCTAAGGAATCTATATGAGCACAACAGGATATTTTATACACAACAGGATTGAGGATACACCATATTTTACAAGTCCTTGTCTGTTTGAGATGGCGTTACCTGTGAATTCCTTGCACTTCTTTGTAAGTGGCTGCTATACCTGGGCTTATTGTTAAGAAGCATGTCTAATTTTAAGGGGCGCCTCGGTGGCTCAGTCTGTTAGGTGGGTGACTCTTAATTTCGGCTCAGGTCAGGATCTCAGAGTCCTGTGTCGGGGGGCGGGGGGGGCCCCCCCCCTCTGTGCTCAGCGGGGGGGTCTGCTTGTCTCCCTCTCCCTCTGCCCCTCCCCCCACTCGCTCATGCTCTCTCTAAAATAAATAAATAAATCTTATTTAAAAAAGAAGCATGTCTAATTTTGAGAAATTCTAAACGTAAGAGGCTACTCTTTTAAAAATACCGGTATTTCGGGCACCTGGGTGGCTCAGTTGTTAAGCGTCTGCCTTCGGCTCAGGTCATGATCCCGGGGTCCTGGGATCGAGTCCCACATCAGGCTCCCTGCTCGGCGGGAAGCCTGCTTCTCCCTCTCCCACTCCCCCTGCTTGTGTTCCTGCTCTCACTGTCTCTCTCTGTCAAATAAATAAATAAAATCTTAAAAAAAAACAAAACCAATATTTCAAAGAATATTTAATGATGTTTGGAAAGTATTCCAGTTACAGTAAGTGTAGAAAATAAATTTGAATACCAGCAATATGAAGGAATTTTAATTTTACTTTTTAAAAGTTATTAGTATATTGTATAAGTTAGAGGTGAGAATGACATCTTAAAAGTCTTTATTCTTGTTGGGACTGCACTACCTTTATTTTTGGCCTTATGATTTCTCAAAATTTGAACAGTTTGCCTGCAGCAGCTATTCCTTTTGTAAATCTCTTAGACAATAAAGCTCTTCCAACAAGAGAATAAAGAAATTCCAAGGTCTCTAAATATATATGTATATGAGCATATGAAAATTGTATCAAATAATGATGAGGAATTTGTTCAAAACTACCTTCAGCATGCATTCAATTATGTTTAAAGAGAAACAAACACACATATTAGTACATTTGTATATATCCATCCATATTTGTACACATGTGTAAAAACTATGTATTTTTAATCATGGTGATTATTACAATAAGAATGCAATTAAACTTCACCCAAATTTCACCCTCTGTGTCCATAGATGCATGGGTGTGAGTTTGGGTGTATGTATGTATATATATTATGTGTGTGTGATGTATATACAGGCCTATCTGATTTTATTGTGCTACCCCCTCTGTTGAGCTTCACAGATACCGCAGTGTTCGCAAATTGAAGGTTCGTGGCGACTGTGCATTGAGCAAGTCTGTAGGCACCACTTTGCCCACAGCATTTGCTCACTTCGTGTCTCTCTGTCACATTTTGGTAATTCTTGCAATATTTCAAACTTTTTCATTATTATTATCTTTGTTATGGCCATCTGTGATCAGTGATTCCAATTCATTCAGATGATGGTTAGCATTTTTTAGCAATAAAATTGTATTTTTAAATTATAGTATGTACTTATTTTAGACATAATGCTATTGCACATATAATAGACTACAGTATCATGTAAACATAACTTTTATATGCAATGGGAATCCAAAAAAATTATTTGACTCACTTCATTGTGATATTTGCTTTATTGTCGTGGTCTGGAACTGAATCCACAATATCTCTGGCATATGCCTGTGTATGTATACATATACAAACTGACATTTAGTTTCATACACAGCAATAAGTTTACACTAAAATTGAATTATTCATATGTCATGTTTTGGATCATATTTTCATTTCTGTTTCCTAGACAGTTTGTCATTATCATGAAAAAATTTGCAAGATCTAAGTTTTAATAAATAAATAAATAAATATAAAGGGAAATATTGATGAAGGATTATTGATAACTATAAAAAATGCAAGTGGTTTCACCCTGGAGTTTTAATAGAATACAAGGGTTTGTATTTGATAGAATACACCTGGATCACAGTGTTAGAATGATGTACACATAAACTTTATTTATTTATTCAGTAATGTAGTCTGTTATATTTTTAATAATAAAATGTTAAGATTAAATTTTATTTTATTTTGTTTTGGGGTGGAGGGGAAGGAGAGGCAGAGGGAGAGGGAGAGAGAATCTTAAGCAGGCTCCATGCCCAGCCCGGAGCCCAACTCAGGGCTTGATGACCCTGTGATCATGACTTGAGCCAAAATTAAGAGTTGGATGCCCAACCGACTGAGCCACCTAGGCGCCCCAAGGTGAAATTTTAAATAAAAATATAGGTTAAATTTTTGAGAAGGAGAACAATCCTATATTTTCAGAGGCACACTTGTGTAGTTGTGATTCAATATTTGTTTAAGAATATATATGTATATGGGGCGCCTGCGTGGCTCAGTTGTTTAAGCGTCTGCCTTTGCCTTGGGTCGTGATCCCAGGGTCCTGGGATCAAGCCCTGCATCAGGCTCTCTGCTCAGCAGGGAGCCTGCTTCTCCCTCTCCCTCTGCCTGCCACTCTGCCTACTTGTGACTTCTTTCTCTTTGTTAAATAAGTAAATAAAATATTTAAAAAAATATATATGTATATGGATTATACATATATGTTAGCATAATAAGGATTAGAAAATGTAAATCTTCAAATCATGATACCTGAGGGGTGGCATCATAGGCATTAAGTTTCAAGTTGTTAAATAAGTGTCTTATGAACTGAACATTTCTTCATTGAAATCCTAATATTTTTACTGAATGTGGCAATCCACAAACTCTTTGCCAATGCTTTACTAAAACTCAGGTCTTGAAAAATTGTAATGAAAATATGATACAAACCAGGACATACAAATACATCTCATTTTAATGTAAACTTATTGTTGTGTATGAAGCTAAGTATACCTGTTTCTGAAATGAATGCATGAGTGTATGGATACTGAGTTTTTATGTGTGCGCTGAAACAAAATCCAAATGTTTATCAGTGGTAGTAACAGGTACTGTTTATGATAGCACTTTAGTCTTGATCAGCATGCGGTTATTTTCTGAATCCTTTGCAAGCACCATGTCTTAGCTACTTATGAGAAAATGCTATATAACTGATCCCGAAGACATAGTCACTAACATGCACATACACAATAACATCATAGGGAAGCCACTGAAGACCATGTAATAACATAGAACTTGCCTGTGTTCCAATGTTGAATGATGAAACCATGAAGCTAAATCATGTCCCCTCTGACTGGAATGTATACATATTTGAGTAGGTGTATCATTCCGGGTGTAGCATGCAGTCTTGAGAGCCATCTAGATACTTTTCTTAGGGTTCCAGACAAAGAATTCCTTCTCCCTAAATACACCAAGGCCTAGTGCCCTTGCCAGAGAATGGAGGAGGAGTCGTAGGGAACTTGGGAAGTGAGCCAGGTCAAGAACCACTCGTATTGGTGCCTAGATTTGCTCTTCTCCAAGCCCTTAGGTGCAACCATTTTTTCCCCCTTAGGCCTGGATCCCTGAGGTTTGCTCCCTGATATCCCAAGACAATTTGGTCCCAAGAGAAAACACTGGAGCTATATAGTGCTGAGTGAAGAAAAAGTAGAAGGGCAAAGACTAGGTAAGTGGAAATTGAGTTCTTGAACATAAAAGATGCCTGATGATACTGTAGGTTTAGGCCCCAGTGTGATTGCAGATGGAAATCAAAAGCAAAATCACAATAGTGTGAGCAGGTTTCTTCAAACTGGGCCAGAAGCAAGGAAGCCATATTTCCTGCCGCCTTTGTCTCTGGTCATATTTTTTTCACACCGGTTGGGCGGGAGAAGAGGGCATGTGGGCAGTCTTAGATAGAATTTCCGGAACAACACTGCCATCGTGAGGAAATCTCTGGAAAAAGCCCCAAGGCTGCTTCTCTGAAATGACTTTTACTTTGGAAAGGTCCATTCAGTGGGGAGGCTGAGGGGCCGGCCGGAGCTTGAGCTCAGTGCCTCCTCCAAAGGCCTACCTGGAGCTCTGGATAAAGGTGGGGTCCAGGTGTAGGAGGTGGCTGGTGGGGAGGCAAGGTCGCTAGCATCCGCCAGGAAGTCGGGGCACAGGAAGTCGTGGGGTGGGGTCTTGGTATTCGCCTTGTGTGGGCGGGACCAGAGGAAACCACTAACAGACAAAGTACTGGGCCTGTGGGTCTCTCAGCCCCCCTGAGCACGTGGCGTTCCCATGCCCTGGGACCTGGGCCCTTTTTGGTAGCAGAGCCTGAGCGCAGAGGACAGGACCGTTCCTGGAGGTGGCTTATAGCACGACCCAGTGTGCTTGCTGCAGGTCTCAGGTGCACCCAGATTGGAGCTGGGAGAGTCTGGAGACAAACGAAACTACCTGGCCAAGCCAAGTACTGTTAGCACTTCGGCTACAGGATCAGACTTTGCACAAACTGATGGGAACCAAAACCAAGTGAAGAGGATTGAAGATGAACCCACATTTCAAAAGTCCTTGTCTGCTGGAGGTGGCATTACCTGTGACCTCGCTTCACATCTTCATACTTGGCTGTTGCAGCAGGTACAGTCCCTCTGCCTGCCACTCTGCCTACTTGTGACTTCTTTCTCTTTGTTAAATAAGTAAATAAAATATTTAAAAAAATATATATGTATATGGATTATACATATATGTTAGCATAATAAGGATTAGAAAATGTAAATCTTCAAATCATGATACCTGAGGGGTGGATTGTAAAAAGAAGCATGATTGTTTCTAGAAATGCAAAAACAGGTGGCAAAATTTTAAAACATGTCGAAATTCCAAAGAATATTTGATGATGCTTTAAAAAGCATTCAAGATACATGGCAGGACAACTTGTTTTAATGCTTAAAGTAGAAGGGAATTTGAACATTATTTTTTAAAAGTACACATATGTGCAAAGTGAAGAGATAATGCATGGCAAGGATATTTTTAAGTGGTTATTTCTTCTGATTGAGGTACCATTTGTTTTCTACTTTATAATTTCTCAAAATTTGAATGCTTTGCCAGTAGCAAGTATAACTTTTGTAATTTCTTCGAGTAGATAGGTTTTCTAGGGAAAAATATAAAAACATTTTCAAGCACTCAAAAATATATACTGATAGGCAAATATGCAGGCGGTTTAAGGTAGTGCTCAAGACTGTGCAAAACTGTACCCAGTATGCGTCCAGTTATGTTTAAAGAGAAGCATACCTGTGTGTGTAACATTTATTTACATATGCGTATATATGAATGTGTTTATATATATGTAAAATCAGACATTTTTAAAAAGCAATATATCCATAACTGGTCCGTTTTATAGTAAGCATGCTTTTCAACGTGAAATTCTCAGTCAACATACTTATATACATATTTACATTTATGCAAAAGAAGACATTATTGACAAATTATAGCTGAATGTAAAGGGTGTGAACATACCACCTTAAAGTTTTCTTAGGATGCACACCTGGGTGACTGAATTTAAGAGACAACCAATTTCAACCTTCATTGTTGAATTATATTTTTCTTTACAGTTTGTAAGGAAAATTTTAAGGTTAAAAATTTGGTGTAAATTTTGAGAAGTATAAAAAAAGAAACCCTAGTGTTCTGGGAGATGAGTATTTATTATCTGTCCCAGTGTTAGTTGTAGGGAATATATATATATGGCATATATTAATGATTAGATAAGGCAAGTCTCAAAATAAGATTCCTGAATGGTCTCATTATAGACATTTGATGTCCTGTGTATGAATAAAACCGGATTAAATGAGAACCTAATTAATATTCTTAAATAATGAGTCAAATCAAGTAGTTCTTTGCAAGTATTTATTGTCTAAAATCCAGGTCTTCCAACTGTTTCATGATAATTTCAAACTACCCGGGAATCAAGTGAAAATTTTGAATCTAAAACATGATGCCTACATAAATCCAATTTAAATGTAAATTTATTGTAGTTTATTGCATAAACACAGAACTGTGTGTGTGTGTGTTGAAATAATAGAAGTAAATGTGTGAAAGGTTATCAGTGGTTATTTTCTGAACCCTTTGCAAACACCATGTTTTAGTTATGTATGAGAAACTGATCCCTAACAATTAGTGGCATGTACATATATAATAATAATAATTTAAAAATCATAGGAAGCCATTGAAAGTCATAATCACATGCATTGGAATATGGTTGTGTTCCATTGTTAAATGATGAAAACAGACAAAATTATGTCTCTTCTGACTGGAATTTATATATGTTCCAGTATATGTGTCACTCCAAGTGGAACACTGTATGGAAATCAGACTTGAGAGTGCTCTGGACCCTACTCTTAGGGTTCCAGCCGGATGGCTCCCTCCCACTCCACAGGCAAGGCCTGGTGCCTTCAGAGAAAATGGAGGAGGATTCCAGAGAATCTGGCAGTGAGACAAGTCAAGAACCACGTGGCCTGGTTCCTAGATTTGTTCTTCTCCATGCCCTTATTCCCATCATTTTCTTCACTCTCTTAGCCCTGGATCCCTAAGAATTAACCAACTGAAGCAAATAACATGGGAAAATGTTGGAGATCAAAGCTCAGTGAAGAGCAGACCTACAAAGCCTTGGTAGAATGGAAATGTAATTCTTGAAAACATGATTGATGAGTGTAGGTGGCTTAGCCTCTGATTTTTGAGGGAAACTAGGAGCTAAAGCTCATCTGGCCAGTAGATTTCCCCCAAACTGGGCAAATGGCTAGACAACTTTGTTTCCTGACTCCTTTCTTTGTCTCTTGGTGGCTTTTTTTTCATATCGAATGGGCGGGAGTGGAGGGCCCCTCGGGGAGCTGGGTTAATTGGTTTTTTTCCCAGAGCGATACTGCCACCAAGAGGAAGTGGTTTGACAAAACCCAGTGGTGTTAGAACTGTGAGGCCTGGCAGTTGAGAAAGGTTTAAGAGGTTGAGTGGACTCTGGCCTTGAGCTGGGCCTCCTTCTCTTCAAATCTGAAGCAGCTGGGTCTAGTTGTCCTTGAGGCTGTTCTTGGCGGAGGGGGGATTTGAAGATATTTGCGAAAACATGCCTCAGTGGTCAGGTACCCTATGAAGGTATAAGGTGCCCTCTGACCTCATTACTCTGCTTCAGCTAAGCAGATAGCTGAGAAATCCTGCATTAGATGACTAAGCTGCCTGTTTGGAGTTAATAGTTTGGCTTGCCCATAGGCTAGACCGGGGAAGCTAGATGGGTGAAGACAGCGCTCCATATCTGAAGTTAGAATTGTGGGTGACAGGCGAGGTAGCCCTAGTCCTGGACTTCCTCAAATTCAGGAATTTTGTGTTTACATATTTCGGTTTACATGAAGAGAAAATATTTGGCCAGGGGATGGAAGCCTAAAGCAATAGCACCTTTCTGAGTCCAGGAATTCAAGCATGGTACCATGACCAGTAACAGGAGATTGTAACTATTGCCAAGCCTAACTACCGCTCAGCTCTTGACACGCATTTCAGATCAAAAGCTATGTCAACATGAAAAATTAAAAAAAAAAAAGAAAAAAAACACCTAGTAGGAAAAATGGCAAAGAAAATAGCAGGCACGTCCCAGACAATAAAAGGCGTGCAACACGGGGCACCTGGGTGGCTCAGTTGTTAAGCGTCTGCCTTCAGCTTGGGTCATGATCCCAGGGTCCTGGGATCGAGCCCCACTTTGGGCTCCCTGCTTGGCGGGGAGTCTGCTTCTCTCTCTCCCACTGCCCCTGCTTGTGTTCCCTCTCTCTCTGTGTCTCTCTCTGTCAAATAAATAAAATCTTTAAAAAAAAAACAAAGGGCATGCAACTCAAACTCACCAGTACCACATTAAATTGTAGTTTGACATAGTCTCCCATAATGCCCTCCATTCTTCATCATAACCCTAAGCAAGCCACTGAAAATGAATCCATTATCACCCAGTTTGTGTAATGATTTGTAGAACTGGACAGGCTCCTACCAGGTGAGAAGCATTGTCAGTTGGCTCAACTCTTTGGAGGTCAGTTGGTTGACATCAGTTCATCTTTCACATGGGAATATTCTTTGTCCAGAGACTTTGACTCTCAAAAGTGATCACATAGCCACATTCCCACAGGAAAGCAGAGAGCTGGGGCCAGGGAGGATTGTTGAGGTTTCCTTTGCAAGAGTGGATAGCAGGGAGGGGCAAAGGGTCCGTTTTCTGGGTTCAGCTACAACGGTTAGTCTTTGTAAGCCTTTGGAAAGATTGAAATCCATTCTCTGAGTCTTTATCAGGAGAGATGTCCATAACCTTGATTCCAGGAAGAAAAAGCAAAGTGTTGGAACTTTGGGATCAAACCATCCTAGGTGTCTAATACAAATGAAATGGAAAAATAAAGCCTGTCTTTCTCTGCTTATTACCTACATGATTAATTCAAGTTGAAGATATAAAAACATAAGGATTAAAAAAAGTGAATAGGCACAAGCGAAGTATCTGGAAAGCATACAAACAGCTAACAGTGGCTAACTTTCTAGAGTGATGTTTCCAATGGCTAGCCTTCAAGTTTTAGTTTTATACTTGTCTAAAATCTCCAAATGTTGAAAGTGGGAAAAGCTGGTATTCGAAAATTAAAAAAAAAAAAAAATCAAGAAACCAACATTATAGCAATATGCAGTTAAGCAAAGAGGGTATCAAGAGATCAATTTTTCTTTTAAAAATGTGCACACGTCTATGTCCATGCAAGATTTAAAGGCCTCAGACTGTTATGCAAACAGAATGGTATTTCCAAATTCTGCGTAACAGAAAATACAAATTTCTGAAGCATATTTTTTTTAAGATTTATTTATTAGAGAGAGAGGTTGAGTGTATGCGTATGAGCTTGGGGGAGGAGCAGAGGGAGAGGGAGAAGCAGACTCCCCACTGAGCAGGGAGGCCCAACGTGGGGCTGGATCCCAGGACCCTGGGACCATGACCTGAGCCAAAGGCAGCTGCTTAACCGACTGAGCAACCTGGGTGCCTCTCTAAAGCATATTTGATGTCATATGAAGAGGCTTATGTGATAGAAGACCTGAGAAAACATTAATAGAAGAAAGCAACTTAAACTGTAAGGGTATTCCGTATGTATCATGAAGTCCAAATACCAGCAAATCCTGACAGTCTGCACACATGTGCCCACACATAGCCAGTTATGTAATAAATATAAAAGAGCAGAATGGAGTAGATCCAATATCAGTGACATTTATTGAGTTCCAGTGAGTTAGAGTATCATTTCTTTGTTTCCTATTTGCTCAGTTTACCGATTCTTTTCCAGATGCAAGTTATTCTTATAATTTGATCAACAATGAAGGAATACTATGTGATTTAACATCATCAGGTTGTTCATGAATAGTAAATGCTGTTGGCAAGTACCCACTGTCCAATGTTGGGTCAAAAATTCATGCCACCAAACTCCATGTACAGTGTGAAGAGGCTGGATTTGAAGACATAGAAACATTTAGAGTTTGTGTGTGTGTATGTGTGCGTGTGTGTGTGTGTGTGTGTGTGTGTGTGTGTATAGCATTGTGCTGGGGAATATGGGGATATAATGATGAGATGTAGACTAAATCTATTTAGCTCTCATGAATAATTGTATATCACTTATAACATTTAAACCAACATACTCATCAAGCTGCTTATTGATAGTGGTTCCCTTGTGAAAGAGGGATCTGGAATAAAGTGTTTCCATTTGTTCTTGACAGACTGTATATTCTAAGATATTTTTCAAGAAGCCAATAATATATCTGTAATTTGAGAACCAATCCAGAACAAATATGTACAGAAGAAGTTACTGATGTAAACCTGATTTGTTGGTCATTTGAGACCTAATGTGTTTATATCTCTAATTGCTCAGAGAAAACAAGAGGATTCAGGACACCCTGTTTTGAAAACCCTTGTCTGCTTGAGTGATATTACTTGTGATTTTACTGCACTTTATACATGGCTAATGTATCTGGCAATTTTGGAAGCAGGAATGCTTAATTCTAAGAAATGCAAAAAGATGAGAGGCAACATTAGAAATTGGAAGTATTCCGGGGCGCCTGGGTGGCTCAGTTGTTAAGCGTCTGCCTTCTGCTCAGGTCATGATCCCGGGGTCCTGGGATCAAGCCCCGCATCGGGCTCCCTGCTCCGCGGGAAGCCTGCTTCTCCCTCTCCCACTCCCCCTGCTTGTGTTCCCTCTCTCGCTGTCTCTCTCTCTCTCTGTCAAATAAATAAATAAAATCTTTTTTTAAAAAAAGAAATTGGAAGTATTCCAAGGAATATTTAATGATATTTGCACAGAACTCTATAATTGGTGATGAAAGTATGTTTGAACACTTGAGGTACAAAGGAACTGAGATTTTAGGTTAAAAAATATATGAGCACAGGAAGGATGTGAGAATGTATGGCAAAAACAGTTTAGAAGTTGTTTCTTCTAGTTTTGATTGGTGCCATTGATTTTGGCTTTATAATTTCTCAAAATGTTAACAGGTTGCCAACAGCAGGTGTCACTCTTTTAATTTCTTGGGAGACCTCTTTCTAGAATAAAATGTAAAGAAATTTCAAATTGGGGAAAGTATATATTGATAGGGACCATGCAATTTATATTAGGTTATGCAGAAGATTTGGTGCAAAACTACACCCAATCTGAGTCAAATTGTAATCAAGGAGAAACGTGTGTGTGTGTGTCTATTAAGTAAATGGGGCAGTAAGAAGCATTTTTTGTAATTTATTTACTAAACCGAAGACTTGCAAATTTTATATAATATTCTCAAAATGCCAGGAATCAGGAGGAAAAATTTCTTATGCAAACTAATGTACTTATAACATCCAATTTTAATATAAATTTATTGTTTATGAATGTACATATAGAACTCTGTATTGCAAGGAGTGGAAAGACATCCTCCAAAAGGTTATCAGTGGTCATAGTAAGTTTTATGGCAGTGCTTTAATCTTGATCAACACATGATTATTTTTGAATCCTTGGCAAGCATGTCTTAGTCACTGATGAAAATGGTTTTCATACTGATCTCTAGGAGATAAATGGTAACACACATACACCCTCAATAAAGTCAAAAGAGAGAAACTGAAGGTCATTTAGTGACATGGGCAAGTGCTTGTGATCCAAATGGTAAATGGGAGCCTGAGACAAAATTCTGAGTAACCTCTGATTGGAATATATATATCCTGCCATGTGGGGCAGTGGATGGCAGATAGTGATGAAAGCAATGTGGGCCACTCCTCTTAAGGCCCCAGCAAATGGCTGCCCACTATTCAACACATGCCTACATCTTTACCCAGAAAATGTAGAATTCCTTAAGAGCAGTAGAGATGAGCCAGGCAAGGAAACATGGATTGATACCTAGAGATGCCGTCCTGGTTGAATTTCCAGCATTTTCTTTTTCTGTGTAGGCCTGGATCCTTGAAAATTGCCCCAGAACTAGACAACGTGACAAAGGGAAAATGCTGTAGATGTAATGCTGAGTGAACGAGAACAAAACTATGAAGACAAGGCCTAGTGGAAACTGAATTCTTGAAAAGAGAAGAGGCCTGGTAAGAGTGGTTAGTTTTAGGCCCCAGTTTTATTTCAGACGAAAACCAAAGCTAAAGTGCCTCATTGCGAGCAGGTTTTCTTAAACCGCGCAAGATGCTAGGTAACCGTATTTTCGGGCGCCTTTGCAGCTTAGTAGCGTTTTTTCAGACAGGATGGGCGGGTGAAAAGGACCTGAGGGAAGGAGGCCGACTGTTTGCTGGCAAAGCTGGTGCACTACTGCCATCCTGAGGAAATCGTTTAAAAACAACCTCCGCCATTATGGCTGTTTCCGTGAGGACTTTCGGTTTAGAGAGGTGCGTTCAGTGGGGAGGCTAAGCAAGCCCTGGCCCCGAATTGGGCCTCTCTAGTTTCTGGGAGTTATCCCAGGCGCTCTGGCCAAAGGCCTGATAACCATATGACAAAGGTGAGGTCCGGGAGTAGGAACTGGTCCGTGGGGAGGCAGGCCTGAACTAGCCGCTGCTGGGCCAGGAAGCCCCTGCGCCGGAAGTTGTGGGGGCAGGGCTTTGGTTTCTTCCGAGTGTAAGTGAATTTAGAAGAAGGGCCTGGGGTCTCAGTACAGGCCTTGTTGACGTTTGTCTCCTGTCCCTGCCCTTCAGAGGGTGATGCAAGCCTGTTCAGTGTCCTGGAGCCTTAGAATCTGAGCTCCCTGTGCTAGCAGCACCGCAGTGTGTAAAACAGTCTAGTTTGAGGCAGATGTGCTTGCTGGGGGATCTCAGATACAAGATTCCAAAACCTACTGCTTGAGCAAGGAGGACAAATGGAGAAGCATTGGACGCCATCCTGCCAAGCCAAGAAGACCCCAAACTGCTGCTAGGGGATCAGAGGCATACACACATAGGGGTCAAAAACATACAAGGAAGGCTAGAAGCAATTCTCTTGAGCTTCAGAGGCAGCAAAGGCAGTTGCTTGCATCTGGTTTCTCAAATCTCAGGCAAAGGCCTGCCAACAGAGCTCTACTCTCATCTCAGTTCTCTTGCTGGGCTTGGGGGAGAGGGAGGACTTAAAGCTTTAGTTGTCCCAGAGGATGCTGAGGTCCTTGAAGCCTAGCTATTCTCCTCATACTTGCTCTTCTCTGTCACTGCTTCATAAGTTCCAGACGAAGATTTCTAATAAGCTTGACGAGAGTCTTTGGGTGTTGAACACTCTCAGACCCATACTTCTTCCTTCCAAGATAGTGACGGGTGCCTAGAATCTCTTGGGATTCTGCCCTAATTGAGGACCAGCCTGGTGCCCTTCTTCTTTCCTTACTCCGCCTGCGTTTGACCTTTTAGAGTAGTTGAAGGTGATTTTGTCTTATGCTTGGGTGGTAGCTTCCTATGACTGAAAATAATCGTTTCTGTTCCTGCTCCATTTACCAATGGCAAATGGGTAAAGAAATTAAAGAGACAATTTCCAAAAGAAGAAATCCAACTGTTCATAAGTGAAAAGACACTCAAATTTACTAGTGTTCAGGAAGCTGCAATGGTCAACAAACGTTGTGTTTATGTGTATATCATTAGTTTATAAATACAGTGCCAGTGCTTGCATATATTTATTTGGCTATGCATACATATGTATGTTATGCATATATATGTGTGTATGCATACTAGGTTATATATAATTTCTTACTATGTGCAGGCATGTATTTATACATGTATGTGTACATATGTATATGTGTATATATGTACATAAACACACACAAATAAATTTTGTTAAGTCTTTTTTCCCCAAGGCCTAGAGCAAAGTCTGGAACTTGGCAGGAACTAATTACATATTTTCTGAATGAATATATGATTGCTTACACGTATTGAGAGATCTGGAGTGAAAAACATCAAAGTGCAAATAGTAGTTACCATACTACCATATACTGCTTAGGAATGGGTGATTGTGCCCCTTTTTATTTTTATTATTTTGGTTACTTTTTTTTTTTTACAAGAAAATGTGCTTTTGAAAAAAATTAAGGAACATTTATTTCAATATACTTAAAAATAAACTCCCAGGTTATTAAATATCATCAGTAATCATTTTTAAAATGCATATCTATTTTATGCTTGTCTATTTCTCTTATAGATATTTTAATAGTTTTAGAAATTAAGCTTTGCATTAAAAAAATTGTCTTCTGAAGACTACGGACATTGTGAAAAGTTAATGATGTCAAGAGAGTGTGAAATTGAAATTCAAGTTTTCCCCACAAATAATAATACACATCTAACCCACCCATACAGATAATATGTAAGAAAAGAATAGAGCAAAACAAAACCTATCAGTGCCTATATTAAGATGATACGATCATGGGTGTTCTTTAAGTGCTCCCTGGTAATAACTTAGTTTCATGGTGCTTATATTACATGTGATTTAGGCCAAATGTAAAGCGATTCCCAAATTAAGAATTATTTTGCTTACAAAATAAGAATGGTTTTAAGAATTATTATTCTCAAAATAATTAAGAATTATTAAGCTTACAAAGGGTATTACATTACATGGAAAAGTACTCATGATACAATATAAGATGCAACCAAGGTAAGATTTCTAGGTAACCTGGCAAGTTGAACACTGGCATCTAATTTTTTCTCCTAATTCCCCTCCAAAGTGGAGACAAAGAGATTTTTCTAAAAGGTATAAACTCAGTACAAAAAAGTAAGAGAAGAGACATCAGAAATATTTAGAAGCTGAAAGCAGATGGAAAATGGTAAATGAATAGTAGACAAGAGAAAAATTAATCCTGTTATAGTAGAAGGGAAAGTAGAGAACTAACCTGATTTAAACCGAACCAGACTTTCACTGTGTTCAAATTATACCTCAACCAACCTGACAGTGCCTCTCCCAAAGGAGGAGGAGGAATAGAAAGATGATGAAGAGGAGGAGTAAGAAGGAGGGAAGGCAATTGTGACATAAAATGAGAAGATTATCATATAATGAGAAGATCAGAGTGCCTCCCTACCCAAAGAAAATACAGGTGGTTATTCTCTAAAAAGGCTAAAATAAGGATTCTCTGGACTGAGGACCAGCACACACAGTGGCTGGCTGGGTCACCTTACTGGAAACAGGACAAGTAAGTGAGGCTGTGCATGCTAGATGCTAATAAACACAGTCCTCTTCTCCATTTGGTTTCTCGAACACGAGCAACAAAGCCTTTCCCCTCCAGAGGGAAGGATGGTTAAAGCCTTCTCTGGGGAATTAACCTTCCAAGCCAGATCACTCTACAGTGAAGTCCAGAAGCACTATATCATCACTCAGAGTTTCCAGACATCATTTAAATCAGTCTAGGATTGAGTAGAAAACTGAGGACTCTCAGGAATCTAAAAGGAGCCATAACAAAAAAAGTACGGACCAAAACATAGAAGAACTGTCTTGGAGAAGACCAACTTAAAGGACGAAGAGAACTTTACAAATTAACTATTATCAGTGTGGTCAAACAGGCCAGAGGTAATACTGCAGCTGTGATAGAAGAAAAGGATACAATGGAAAAGATAAAGTTAAAATGAAAAGGAACACTGCAAGTAAAAATGACATGGCAGAAATGCAAAACTCAACAAGGAGGTTGGAAAAAGACTTTACTTGTAATACCAAAAATGAGAAAGAAAAAAAACCTAAGAAAATTAGAGTGTATCTGTAAATGTCATTGATTATCTCAGTAATAGGAGTTCCCAGAAATTTCACACAAATGTGGAATATGATATCCCACACTGAAAGGGGCCATCAGGTTGCCAGCACCGTGGGTGAAAAGAGGATATATTGGGAGATTTCAGAACCCTGATAACAGAGGGAAGATCATGTAACTAACATACAAACATGAAGAATCAGAATGACTTTGAAATTCTGAACATCAACCCTGGAATCTAGAATGTAGTGTTGCCTTCAAAATTCTGAAAACATTATTTCCAACTTAGAATTTTATACACAGAGAAACTTTTCACTGAAATGTAAGGGTAAAAATATTCTCAAATATACAAGGTCTGAAAGATTTACTGCCCATGTAGGTTTTTGTTTTTTTTTTTAAATGCTGCTATAGCTTGTGCTTAAACAAAGAAAAGATTTAGAAACAGAGGAAAATACAGGTTTTATGAAACCAGAGATCCAGTAGAGGAGATATGAGAATCCTCAGAATGTTGAAGAAAGGAGTATCAGAATGATGGTTAAGCACCAGACATAGGCAAAACCAGAACACATTGGAGGTGGTCAGAAAATTATGAGGTAAATTTTGCCAAGAAGATAAAATTGATACAAATAATTAAGACGAGTGAAACACTTGAGATATTTTAGATAGCTTGTATACTTTCCTAGAATATGTAACAAATTTATTATAGTCATTATGCATGAGTGAAATAGGATTTTGAATAACCTCTGTTTCCATCATCATATATATGAATTATATGGATTTTTTTTTTTTAATTTTTAAAGTAGGCTTCACACCCATCATAGGCTCAAACTCACAGGCATGAGATCAAGAGTTGCACACTCTGCCAAATGAGACAGCCGGGTACCCCATGGATATTTCTTAAATAACCATGATAAATTAATGAAACAAATGGAGTTATTTGTTTAATGTCTGGAAGACAAAACCCTGAGAATAGGAAAAGATTTTGGCAAGATGTTAATTATACAATATGTGAACAAAAAATTATATAAAAATACATATTAAATAGAAACCCATTTTATGAATAAAAGCTTTCAGGTTATATTTGCAAGGAAAAGAGCCATGAAATTTTTAAAATTCTAGTTACTATGTATGAAAAGTAGAATTGTGATGATTGATTTCTTACTCAGAATCTCTTTAGTTTTGAATATTTTAAAGTGGCCTGTATCTCCTATGTATATATGAGGAAATAAAGCTCTTCTCATAGTAAAAAATTAAGA
The DNA here is from genome assembly GCF_009762305.2 of Zalophus californianus. Classification (NCBI taxonomy): domain Eukaryota; kingdom Metazoa; phylum Chordata; class Mammalia; order Carnivora; family Otariidae; genus Zalophus; species Zalophus californianus. The sequence continues at coordinate 19,474,427 of NC_045612.1, forward strand.
AATTGGAAATTATATAAGGATATGGATTCATGTAAAATAATGACTATGTTAAAGATCTAGGACAAAACTAGATTCAGTATGATCCAACACATATTTTTAAAAGTTCACACATAGACACACAAACATATCCACCAAATGAATACATTTCTGTTGACAGAAATTATTAAATTAAAAAATATGCCAATGTGTGTAAAAACACATTACTAAATATGTATGAAAAATATTAAAAATGTATATAAAATGTAGTAATTCCACTTGAATAGCAGACATTGGAAACAACATGAAAATTCAAAATATAGACATGAATGCAGTTGAAATCTTAAAGTCTAATATGTTCCCAAGATTCACTAGAAAAAGAATAATCTTTTATCTATTCTAAGGTGGAGAAGCAGAAGTTAGCTCCTGCTTGGGGTGCCTGGGTGGCCCAGTCAGTTAAGCATCTGATTCTTGATTTTGGCTCAGGTCATGATCTCAGTCATGAGATTGAGCCCTGTGTCAGGCTTTGTGCTCAGCGCAGAGTCTGCTTGAGATTCTTTTCTCCCTCTCCCTCTGCCCCTCTCCCTGTTGAACTCACATACTCTCCCTCTCTGTCTCAATAAATAAATAAAATCTTAAAAAAAAAAAAAGAAATTAACTCCTATAGAAGTGATGGAAACATGGGAAAAATCATCAATACACACAATTTTTTAACTTAAAAAATGTAAAGGTCCATTTGGTACCCCATGTAGAGTGTGTCACAAATCAATTTAAGAGTTACATAGGACTTCAGAAAAGAATCTTTGGATCTGAGGCAAACAATAGCCTTCCAATAAGCATAGAAGGACTAGTGTGTCCTAAGATTCCCTGGGAAGCAAAGAAACCAAATAAAGGCCTGAAGAACAAGTGACTAGAGAAGGCCTCCTCTAGGCATGGAACTCCAGCATTTTCTTCCATTTAGTCCTGATTCCCTGAGACTTGTCCCTAGAAGACGACTGGATAATTGGGAAAATGCTAGAGAACTAACACTGAGTGAAGAAGAGTTGAACTCTGAAGCCAATATCTGGTGAAAAGGTAACACCTGACAAAAGAAGGTATCTGAGGATAATGAGTGGGTTAGGCTTCAGTTTGATCGTAGATGGAAATTGAAAGCTAACCGCAGTAGTGTGAACAGGTATCCTCAAACGGGGCAATATATAAGGCAGGTCTGCTTCCTGGTGCCGTTGTCTTTTGTTTAGCGTTTTTTTCAGACTGGAAGGGAGGGAGAAGAGGGCCTGGGATGGGGGCAGAAATTGGAGCGGGGCTGGTAAACGTTTCTGGAGCACTACTGCCATCATGCGGAAATTGTTTGGTGAATTCCCAAGTCACGGGTATTTCCTCCCAGGAAGACCCAGAAGTTGAAGGATGTTGGACTTGCAGGGACATTGAGCATCCCCTGGCTCCAAGCATTGCATCCTTGCCTTCATTTCTGAGGCCTTCCAGGATATGTGGACAAAGGTGTGTTATAAGACCCGGCTAGTGAGGCACCACAACTGTACAGACAGCTACCAGGAAGTTGTGGGGCGGAGCTTTGGTGTCCACCCAGTGTGGGTGGGATTAGAGGAAGTGACTCACAACTAAATGCCTGGCTTACGATCATTTGCCTCCTTTCCCTGTCCCTTGCACAGGAGGCAGGCAGTCTGGGAAATAGAACTCCAGCACAATCCATTTGCAGCAGTATTAGAGCTCAGGAGGAAATAATCTCACAGATCATCAGCTGTTATAAAATTAAAATACAAAGGAAAATAATGTAGCCAGAAAGGGTAAAAGAATGGAGCATGAGCTGCCCCGGGGCGGGGGGGGGGGGGGGGGGGGGGAATGCCTGAAACTGAAGTCTACTGCCATAGAGTCTCAAATCACCAATACCCAAGTAAATTTAGAATTTAAGAAGTTCTCAAATGCCTCCTCCCCCTCCAGCCACAAATATATCTTGAGCAAACTGCTGAAAATGAAGCCATCAATATTGCCCAGTTTATGTGATCATTTGTAGAAACAGACAAATTCCTTTGTGTGGGAAGCACTGTCAGTTGGTTTAACTTGTTGGAGGGTTATTACTGTGCCGCAGTTAACTTTTCACATGAGCGTACCCTTTGTCCAGAGACTGCCTTTCAAAAAGTGATCGCACAGACACATTCCCATAGAAGACATGCAAGCGTTCAAATGAAATAGACTTGGAAAACAGAGTGGAAGAAAGAAGATCAAAACACCAAAGCTTGTTTCTATGGATTGCTCAGCCTTTCTCTCAGGGTTGTATATTGAGATCATTTCAGATACAGAAGAGTGAGTGGCACTAAAAGAAGCAAGGGTTCAGGGGTCCGGATGTGCTCAGCTCCCCAGAGGAGGATATCTTGTCAAGTCTATAAGGAATCTTCATCAGTAAAAGGCTAAGAAGCAGACAGAATAATACCTGTGGACCTGAAGGGCCTCATCCTCCTTAGGGGAAAACCACCTGTGAAAGGAACCATTTCCTCCCTCTGTGAGCAATGAGATTAGGTCCCTCTAAGTGGGTAGGCCCCTACACTGAGCCCTAGGAAAAAGCTGAAAAGCTATTACCTCCTGGGTTCAGAAAATACCTCCAGGCCTTCTTCTCCATTCTTTGGGTCTGGTTGTGTACTGACACTAACCTGAATTGGAGGGTAATCAGTTTACTCTTGATGTTCTGGAGTTTATTGGCTTGGCATGGCTGAGGAGCATGCACTCCTTCTCAAGCTGTCCTTGCTTCAGGCAATGGGAGCACTAGACTTGTGCGTGTCCCCGAGAACTCCAGGTTGCAGACTGGCTGCTGTTAGATGTCACATGGAATGAGATTCCTATCCACCATCCCAACTCTGACTGTGTTGATACAGAGAGGGCCCAGGCCCCAGAGTACAGGGACACCTTGTGCCAGCCCAACTGCCTCATTTTCAAGGGGGCAGGGCCAGGAGACAAAGGCCCACAGACAAACCCTCTGAGTGGTTTCCTTTATGCCCACAGGGGGAGGAAACTAAAGTCCTGCTACAGTCCTTGCCCCTCACTCAGCAGCTTTTCTACCAGCGTTCTTCCTTTTTCCAGAGCTTCTGGAAAGCCTCAGAGTTCAAGTAAAGGATGCCCAGGTTGGTTACGATCAATTCAGCCTTTGAATTAGCCAGACTTTTCAAAACACTGCTAGATCTCAACAGGAATTCACACTGAGCTTTTGTAGAACTACTACCTCGTGATGGCAGTATGGCTCCACAAGAGCCAACCAGCCCTGCCCCCAGTTCCTCTTCTCCCACCCATCCAGTCTGAAAAAAATGCCACCTAGAGACAAAGGCATCAGCAAACATGGCTGCCTTCAATCAAATCCAATTTGGGGAAACTGCTCACGGTGTTGCACTTTTGCTTTTGGTTTAAACCGAAATGCACCCAGCTCCAGCTGTCCTGTCAGGGTGTTCCTGTAACATAGTACCCTGGGACTCCGAGCCTGTGCCCTCACCAGCTCCAGCTATCCCACCAGGGCGGCCCTAGTGCAGAGTGCCCCGGGACCCCCACCCACACCTGCCACAGATTCAGGCAGACAACTTACTTGCCAGGCATATACAGTATACATGGACATTACTACACAAGGCCATTCCTTCAAGACTGGAGAGGTAGTTGGTTTGTTTACTTTATAGAAACACAGAAGGTGAAACAAAATGAGACAAGAATATGCTCCAAACAAAAGGACAAGAAAAAACTTCAGAAAAAGAGCTAAATGAAACAGAGATAAGCAATCTACCTGACAAAGAGTTCAAAGTCATGGTCATAAAGATGCTCATCAGAAAGGACAAGAATGGATGAACTCAGTGACTAACTTCAACAAAGAGATACAAAAAGAACCAATCAGAGTTGAAGAATAAAATAACTGAAATAAAAGATACACTAGAGGAAATCACACCAGCTTAGAAGATGCAAAACAGGAGTCTGGAAGAGTGAGTGATGGAAAACACCCAAACTTTACCAGTAAAGAAGAATTAAAAAGTAAAAGACATGAGGATAGGCTAGGTTAAGGGGCCTTTGGGACAACATCAAGTATACTAACATTAGCATTATATGGGGTCCCAGAAGGAGAAGAGAGAGAAAGTGGTAGAAGACTTATTTGAATAAATAATGGCTGAAAATAATCTTAACTAGGGGAAAGAAACAGATAGCCAGGTCTAGAAAGCACAGAGAGCCCCAAATAAGTGGAACCCATGAAGGTCCACACCAAGATACATAACAAGTAAAATGTCCAAAGTTAAAGATAGAGAATCTGAAAAGCAGCAAGAGAAATGCAACTAGTTATGTACAAGGGGAACCCCCCACCCCCAATAAGGCTATGAGATTATTTTTCAGCAGGAATTTTGCAGACTAGAAGGGAGTGGCATGACCTATTCAAAGTGCTGAAAGGAAAAAAATCTACAACCAAGGATATCCTTCGCTGCAAGGAGATCATTCAGGATTGAAGGAGAGATAGAGTGTTCCAGACAAACAAAAGTTAAAGACGTTCATCAACCACTAAACTGGCTTTATAGGAAATGTTAAAGGAACTTTAAGTGTAAAAATAAAGGCCATAATGAGAAGAAAATTTTGGAAGGAAAAAATTTCCCTGGTACAAGCAAATATGTAGTAAAAGTAGTAAGTACATCAATTATTTATAAATTGATATGAAAGATTTAAAAAGTAGTAAAATCAATTATATCTTTTTTTTAAGATTATTTATTTTAGAGAGAGAGAGTGAGTGTGAGTGGGGGAGAGGTAGAGGGAAAAGAGAGAGAGAATCTCAAGCAGACTCCCTGATGAATGGGGGAGCCTGAATCAGGGCTCAATCCTATGACTATGAGATCATGACCTGAGTGGAAATCAAGAGTCAGATGCTTAGCCAACTGAGCCACCCAGGTGCCCCAAATCAATTATATCTTAAAACTAGTTAAGGCATTCACAGAATAAAAAGATGTAAAATATAGTTATCATATACATAAAACATGAAGGAGGGAATAAAAAGGTAGTGCTTTTAGAATGTGTTCAAATTTAAATGAACGTCAATGTAATATAGACCACTATATACATAGTATGTTATATATGAACTTCGTGATAACCACAAACCAAAAACCTATAATGGATACACAAAAAATAAAGAGAAAGTAATCCAAACATAACACTAAAAGTCATCAATCATGAGGGAAGAGAGCCAGAGCAGAAAGGAATAGAGAAGAACTACAAAAACAATGAAGAAAACAATTAAAATGTCAATAAGTACATACCTATCAATTACTTTAAATGTGAATGGCTTACATGCTCCAATCAAAAGACATAGAGTGATGGCATAGATTAAAAAAAACAAGACCCATCTAATATACTGCCTACAAGACACTCCAGACCTAAAGACATACAGATTGAAAGTGAAAAGGTGGAAGATATTCCATGAAAATTGAAGCAGAAAAAAAGCTGGGGTAGCAATACTTACTTATATCATGCAAAAGGACTTTAAAACGAAGACTGTAACAAGAGACAAAGAAGGGCATTACATAATGCTACAGGGATCAGTTCTACCAGAGGAGATCATTAAAAATACCTATGCACCCAACATAGGAGCACCTAAATATATAAAGCAAATCTTAACAGACATAAAGGGAGAAATTGGCAGTGATACAATAATAGAATGGGACTTTAGCACCCCAGTTACATCAATGGAGAGATCATCTAGATGGAAAATCAATAGGGAAAGAGTGGCTTTGGATGACACATTAAACCACATGGACTTAACAGATAAATACAGAACATTCCATCCCCAAACAGCAGAACACACACTTTTCAAGTGTACACAGACCATTTTCCAGGATAGATCACATGTTAGGCCATAAAACAACCCTCATTAAGTTTAAGAAGATTGAAGTAATATCAAGCATCTTTTCTAACCGCAATGATATGAACCTAGAAATCAATTATAAGAAAAAAAACCTGGAAAAACAAACCTGTGGAGGCTAAACAGCATGGAGCTAAACAACCAAAGGGTCAATGAAGAAATCAAAGAGGAACTCACAAAATGCCCAGAGACAAATGAAAATGGAAACACAATGGTTAAAAATCCTGGGGTTGCAGCAAAGCAGTTCTAAGAGGGAAGTTTATACAATATAGTCCTACCTTCAAAAACAAGAAAAATCTGAAATAAACAATCTAAACTTACACCTAAAAGAACTGGAGAAAGAACACATAAAGCCCAAAATTAGTAGGAAGGAAAAAAATAATAAAGATCAGAGTGGAAATAAATGAAATGGAGACTAAAAAACTTTAGAAGTTGTTCTTTGAAAGGATAAATGAAATTGAAAAACCTTTAGCCAGATTCCTCAAGTAAATGAGAGGACTTGAATAAATAAAATCAGAAATGAAAGAGTAGAAATCAAAATGAACTGCACAGAAATACAAAGGATTATAAGAGACTACTATGAAAAATTAGATGCCAACAAACTGGACAACCTGAAAAAAATGGATGGATTCCTAGAAACATATACTCTTCCAAGACTGAGTCAGAAAGATACAGAAAATCTGAACAGACCAATTACTAGTAACAAAATTGAATCAGTAATTTTTTAAAAAGATTTTATATATTCATTTGAGAGAGAGAGAGAGAGAGAGAGTGCACAAGCAGGGGGAGAGGCAGAGGGAGAGGGAGAAGCAGACCCCCTGCTAAGCTGGGAGCCCGACATGGGGCTCGATCCCAGGACATGGAGATCATGAACTGAGCCGAAGGCAGATGCTCAACCATCTGAGCCACCCAGGCTCCCCTTGAATCAGTAATTTAAAAACTCCCAACAAACAGAGCCAGATGGCTTCACAAGTGAATGCTACCAAAACTTTAAAGAAAAGTTAACAAAACTATTCCAAAAAATAGAAGAGAAATGAATTGTTCCAAATTCATTCTATGAGACCAACATTACCCTGATAAGAAAACCAGATAGACACTACAAAAAAAGAACATTATAGGCCAATATCCCTGATGAACATACTTGTAAAAATGTTTAACAAAATGTTTGCCAACTGAATTCAACAATACATTAAAAGGATCATTCACCATGATCAAGTGGGATGCAGTGATGGTTCAATACCTGCAAATCAAAAAATGTGATGCACCACATTCACAAAATGAAGGATAAAAGTTATATGATCCTCTCAAGTGAAGAAAAATCATTTAACAAAATCCAACGTCTCTTCACGATAACAACTCAACTAAGTGGATTTAGAAGGAATATATTTCAACATAATAAATGAGGTATATAGCAAGCTCACAGCTGACATCATACTCCGTGGTGAAAAGGTGAAAGAATTTCTTCTAAGATGAGGAATAAGATGAGGATGTTTATTCAACATAGTACTGGAAGTTCTAGCTGCAGCAATTAGACAAGAAAAAGAAATAAAAGGCACCCAGATTGGTAAGGAAGAAGTAAAATTGTCATGATTTGCAGATGACATACATAGAAAACCTTAAAAGACTCTACCAAAAAACTATTTGAACTTATAAATGAATTCAGTAAAGTTGCAGGATACAAAGTTAATATATGGAAATCTGTTGTGTTTCTACACGAATAACAAGATAGCAGAAAGAGAAATTAAGAAAACAGTCGCATTTACAATTGCATAAAAAATAACAAAAGACCTAAAAATTAATTTAATCTAAGAGGTAAAAGACTTGTACTCTGAAAAATATAAGACAATGATGAAATTGAAGATGACAAAAATAAGTGGAAACATATACCATGTTCATGGATTGAAGAATCAGTATTGTTAAAATGTCCGTACTGCTCACAGTAATCTACAGATTCAATGCAGTTCTATCAAAATACCAAATAGTATTTATCACAGAACTAGAACAAATGATCCTAAAATTTGTATGGAGCCACAAAGACCCTGAAAAGCCAAAGTTATTTTTGATGAAGAACAAAGCTGGAAGTGTCACAATCCCAGATTTCAAATTATACTACAAACCTATAGTAATTGAAATAGTATGCTACTGGCAGAAAAATAGACACATAGATCAATGGAACAGACTAGAGAACCCAGAAATAAACCCATGCTCATATGGTTAATCTACAACAAAGCAGGCAAGAATATATAATGGATAAAAGACTGTCACTTCAATAAAGGGTATTGGGAAAACTGGACAGCTACATGCAAAAGAACGAAACTGTACCACTTTCTTATGCCATACACAAAAATAAACTCAAAAAGGATTAAAGATGTAATGTAAGGCCTGAAACAATAAAATAGTTAAAAGAAAACATAAGCAGTAATCTCTTGGACATCTGCTTTAGCAATATTTTTCTAGATCTGTCTCAAGCAAGGGAAACTAAAGAAAAACAATTGGAACTACATCCAACTAAAAAGTTTTGGTGTGGTGAATGAAACCATCAACAAAATGAAAAGGCAGGCTAACAAGGGACGCCTGGGTGGCTCAGTCAGTTAAGCGTCTGCCTTTGGCTCAGGTCATGATCCCATGGTTCTGAGATTGAGTCCTGCATTGGGCTCCTTGCTCAGCAGGGAGCCTGCTTCTCCCTCTGTCTCCTGCTCCCCCTGCTTGTGCTCTCTCTCTCTCTGACAGATAAATAATTAAAATCTTTTTAAAAAGAATGAAAAGGCAAGCTAATAAATGGGAGAAGATATTTGTAAGTGATCTATCTGATGAGTGGTTGATCCCAAATACATGAAGAACTCAGAAAACTCAACACCAAAATCTAAATAATCCAATTAAAAACAGGCAGAGGACCTGAATAGGACATTCAGGTGGCCAACAGAGGCTTTAAAAAAAATGCACAACATCACTAATCATCAGGGAAATGGAAATCAAAACCACAATGAGATATGACTTCACACCAGTCAGAATGTTTAGTAACAAAAAGATAAGAAATAACAAGTTTTGGCAAGGATGTGGAAAAAGGGGAACCCTTACGTACTGTTAGGTGGGAATGGGAATTGGTGTTACCACTATGGAAAACAATATGAAGTTTCCTCAAAAAATTAAAAATAGAAATACCATAAAGCCCAGTAATTCCACTTCTGTGTATTTACCTGAAGAAACCAGAGCACTAATTCAAAGAGATATATGTAGTTCTATGTTTATTGCAGCATTACTTACAATAGCCAATATATAGAATCAAACTACGTGTCCATTTTTTTTTTTAAGATTTTTATTTATTTATTTGACAGAGAGAGCAAAAGAGCACAAGCAAGGGGAGCAGCAGAGGGAGAGGAAGAAGCAGGCCCCCTTCCGAGCAGGGAGCCCGATGCGGGACTCTATCCCAGGACCCTGGGATCATGACCTGAGCCGAAGGCAGATGCTTAACCATCTGAGCCACCCAGGCACCCTAAACTACGTGTCCATTGATAGATGAATGGGTGAAGAATAGCATAGTATTTCTCAGCTATAATCGAGAACAAAATCAAAATCTTGTCATTCGTGACAACATGGATGGACCTAAAGGGTATTACACTAAGTGCAGTAAGTCAGACAGCAAAAGACAAATACCATGCTTTCACTTTTAAATAGAATCTAGAAAACAAAACAAATGAACAAACAGGAAAATTGAAATAGACTCATAAATACATAGAACAAACTGGTGGTTGCCAGTTGGTAGGAGGTTGGGGGATTGCGTGAAACAGGTGAAGGGGATTAAGAGGTACAAACTTCCAGTTATTTAAAAAAAGTTACAGGAATGAAAAGTACAGCATAGGGAACATAGTCAATAATGTTGTAATAACTTTGTTTGCTAATCTATGCTAACTACGCTGATCACAGTGAGCATTTTGTTACATATATAATTTGTTGAATTACTGTCATACACCTGAAGCTAATATAATATTGTATGTCAAATATACTTCAATGAAAAATAGGAATGGTGCATTTTTAGTAAGGAATTGGATAATTAAGTAGAGAATATAAATTGTATGAGATTACATAGTTTATTTTTCAAGTTAGACAACTGCTGTAAACTGTGACTTTACATGTGACATAAGAAGAATGTTCACCCTATTTATAATTCCACAGTCTTGAGGGAAACACTGACCACATCTTTATAATTTCCTTATCATGTTTTGTATTTACCTAAATATCTTGATACATTTAAATTTACATATATACATACATGTTTATAATTGTTTATTTTCTTGCATATATTTTTCATTTTATAGCTTTTTTGTATCTTATGAGCATTTTTGTAGTATACTTTTGTTATCACAAAGTATGATTTAAAAATATGAACAAAAACTATTTTTCTAGTTATGAAATATAACCTTTTTTCTGTATGGAATATTTAGTTAATATGGAATTCTGATAAGTGAACACAAAGTGACCTAAAATATTACCATAATCTGTGTGTGTTTTTTCTTTAAATATAACTTGTATAATAATGTATGTTATAATTTTTTTTTCTTGCTCACTTAATTTCCTTTTCTTTACACACTCTTCATTTTTCTACACTTCTCTCTGCCTCAAATGGCTGGCCTGTACTGACTACATAACCTGACTGTGTTGTTACAGTCTGCCATAGAGGGTTCTGGTAGGATTTCAAAGATAATCAGATATGTGGGTTTGGCTTCATTTCTTGATCAAGTATCACCACTGATCTTAGCAGTATCCTGGAGGAGTAATGGAAATAATTGGTAAATAACCAGAATGAATACCATAATAGTGTAGGGAGAAAAAAAAAAATTTCCATCTTGCTGTCTAGGTTTGTGGCTGAGACAACCCTGTCATAAAAAAGAGAGAAATAGAAAGTTTAATAACATATATACCACCTGCATACATGGGAGAGACCCAGGAAAATTGAGTAATTCCCTGAAATGGCCAAAGCCATCACCTTAAATACCACCTTCAGCTAAAGACAAAAGTTGTTAGGGGTAGGGAGTCAGTTACGTTTACCAGGAAAAAGCACAGTAAACAAGAGTATGGTTGTTATGCAGATTTAAGCCTCGTTTTGTCCATTGATAAGAGTTTAGAGATTGAGTCAGACCCCTCTTACTGGTATAGCAACACCCTTACAAATGGTGATTTTCCTTATAAATGTAAATGTGTTTTACAAAAGGGTAATTTCAACTTGGTTTTTAAGGTTTCTCTCCTATTTTTTTTAAAGGTTTTTTATTTATTTGAGAGAGAGCAAGCATGAGTGGAGGGGAGGAGCAGAGGGAGAGAGAGAGAGAGAGAGAGAGAGAGAGAGAGAGAAGCAGACTCCCCGCTGAGCAGGGAGCCTGACTCAGGGCTCCATCCCAGGACCCTAGGATCATGACCTGAACTGAAGGCAGACACTTAACTGACTGAGCCACCCAGGCGCCCCTCCTGTCTGTTTCTACAAAAAAATAAAAATAAAAAAATAATCATTATGCCAAAGAGGCATATTTTGGGGTGTCAAATTATGCTCATCTTCAATAGCATACAGAAAAATACAGAAATAATATCAACACACATGCATCCATATATACAATTAAGCAATGTCAGTATTTTTCTGACTCTTGAAAAATTGGGATGTGAATGTGGCTCCATTCTTCTCCATTTCCAATTCCAATTTATCTGTTCTTTCTGAGCCAAGTGAGTTTTTGGATCTACAGGTGGCTGAGTATGTGTCTTTCCTGGGAATTTCTCCCTTGGGCTGCTTAAGTAAAAGAAAATCAGCTTAGGGGGACTTTGCAAAGTTTCAAGGCTTCTAGTGAAAAACAACAGATTGTGGAAAGGGCCTGACCTGAGAAACAGGTGGACTAATGATTGAAGGTCAAACAAATCTGACTTATTTCTCCCTATTGTTCCTATATGCCAAAAATCCAAGATAGAAACTGAATTTGTTACCTGAGCTTTCCCGTCACTTGAGGCTCAGAGAACACAAGAAAACTAGGAAAAGTTGGGAGGCTTCCTCAGAATGCCTCAGAAGTGGGCTTACAGCTTGCCTCCCTAGTGCTTAATAGTGTGAGCTCTGAAGTCAGGCTAATGTGATTTTTAAAATTTGTCTCTAACTTTTATTAGCTCTGTGACCTTTGACAAGTTACTTAAACTTTCCCTGCTACCTTTCTTTATTTATTAACTGGTCTAGAGGGATGTTGTAAAGAATCAATGTAAGAATCTTTATCAAGATCCTTGAAATATTCACTGGTACATTTTAAGTGCTCAGTAATTGTTAGCAATTGTTGTCATTGCCTAGAAATGCGCTAATCCTGCCCTTGAATTTTCAGAATTTTCTTATTCCTTTTATGCCCTGCCTCCTTGAGACTTGCCCTCAACTACTTGATAATTGGGAAAATGCATGAAATGTAAAGCTGATATGAAGAAGAGCAGAACTAGGTCAACTTGAAACTGAGTTCTTGCAAAAGAAGATGAGGGTGGGTAGCTTAAAGCCTCAGTTTTGATTTCAGATGGCAACCAAAAGCAAAGAACAACAGTGCATCTTAAAACTGGGCAAAATTTAAGGCACCTATGTTTCCCGGTGACTTTGTCTCTTACTGGCATTTTTTTCAGACTGGAAGGGGGTGGGAGATGAGAGCTCAAAGCCAAGGCTTTTTTTTTCTTCTTTCTTTTCATATCTGGAGCAATCATTAGGAAATAGTTTGAAAACACCATAAACAGTTACAACTTCCTTTTTGGCCAAAAGTTGAAGGTCAGGCCTATGCAGAGTTATAACAGGCTTGGACATAAGCTAGGCCTCCCATATGTTTTTTGTTTTTTTGTTTTTTTTTTAAGATTTTATTCTATTTACTTGACAGAGAGAGAGTAGAAGCAGGGGGAGCAGCAAGCAGAAGGAGAGGGAGAAGCAGGCTCCCTACTGAGCAGGGAGCCTGATGCAGGGCTGGATCCCAGGACCCTGACCCTGGGATCATGACCTGAGCCCAAGGCAGACCTTAACCGACTGAGCCACCCAGGCGCCCTTACTCCCTTGTGTTCTCTATGTATTTACAAGAGAGTTCAACATTGCTGAGATCTTGGTGTACAACTTGGAAAGAGAAATGCTAGAACTGAATCAGTAGCTGCCAGGAGGTCCTGCACAGGAAGTCCTGGGTAAAGCCTTGTTTTCCACCCAGTGTGGACAAGATTAGAGAAATCCACCTGATATGAATTGGAGAAGGTGGGGAGAGATAAAGGGGAAGAATGAATAGTTGAAGAAATAATGGCCAATGTACACATCCAAGAAGCTCAACAAACTCTGTAAGAGAAAAACAAAGATGATCCATATTATAATCAAACTGGCAAAATCCACAGATGAAGCAAGAAATTTGAAAGCATCAAGACAGCCTCATTCATATGCAAGGTATCCTCAATAAGATTGCACCTGGTTTCTCTTCAGAAATCATGGAAGCCAAGACATTTAGAGAACATATTTAAAATTCTAAAAGGAAAAAACCCCAACCCTGTCAACCAAGGATTCCATACCCAGCGTGACAAGCTTTCAACAACCCCAAGCGAAACTAAGACATTCCTAAAAAAGAAAAACGGAGTTTGTTACCAGAAGACTTCCCCTACCAGAAACACAGAAGAGAGTCCTCCAAGGTGAAATGAATACTCTAGACAGTAGCTCAAAGCTGTATGAAAAGATAAAAGAGCAAGGATAAAAGGTAGCTACAAAGATACATATAAAAGCCAAAAGTATTGTATTTTGTTTTGTAACTCCATTTGTTTTCTATATGATTTAAAAGGCAAGTACACAAACAGTAATTAACTGGGCACACAATGTTTGAAGATGTAATTTGTGAAAATAACCTAAAAGATGTTGAAGCTGTCTAAATGACCAGGTTTATAGGTAGTATAAAAACTACCTGTTATTTAAGCAAAATGATGGTTATACTGTTAAGATAGTGATTGTATTCCCCAGGGTAAACATTAAAGAAAACATTTTAAATATACGGAGAAGAAAATGAGAAAGGAATAGAAAAAATCAATCACAAAAGAATGTACTAACTGAGGAATTGAGAAAAAATATAAGACATAGAGAAAAAAATAGCAAAATGGCAGTAGTCTTTCCTTACCAGTAATTACTTTAAATGTAAATAGATTAAAATCTGCAATTCAAAGGCAGATATTGGGAGAATGGATTTAGGAAAATATGATCTAACTATATGCTGTCTAAAAGAGACTTCTTTTTACATTCAGTTTGCACATAGGTTAAGAATAAAATGATAAAAAGCATTCTATGCAAATAGTAATCAAAAGAGAGATAATACCTGACATAATACACTTTATTATTTTTTTATAAGATTTTATTTCTTTATTTGAGAGAGAGAGAGAGACAGAGCTTGTCTGACCAGGAGGAAGAGCAGAGGGAGAGGGACAAGCAGGCTCCACACTCAGCGGGACTCCATCCCACAACCCAGAGATCATGACCTGAGCAGAAATCCAGTCAGAGGCTCAACGAACTGAGCCACCTAGGGGCCTCTGACATAATAGACTTTAAAACTACAATTCTTTGAAGAGAGAAGGAAGGACATTATATATTGATACAGTTTCAATATATCATGAAGATGTAAGAGTTATAAACACCTGCACTTCGCCAGCATCCCAAAATTTATGAAGCAAAAACTGAACCAAACCAAAAGGAAAAATGAGTTCTACAAAACTAGATGAAGACTTCAAAACCCATTTGAAATATGGGATAGAAGACCTAGGCTGAAGATAATTATGGAAATAGAGAACGTGAACATTTCTCAAGTATGCATGGATATTTTCTCCAGAATAGATGGAATGTTAGACCAGAATACAAATCTCACCCAGTTTTTTTAAATCCCCCCGAATTTGAAAAAATTAAAATCATACAAAGTATCTTCTCCGACTACAATGGAATGAAACTATAAATCAATAAAATAAGAAACACTGGAAAAAGTCACTGTAATATATATAATTATATGATATGTTAATAATATATCAGTATATATGATATATAATGATATACTATAGTATATAATATGTTAATATATTTGACAAATAATTGTATTATTTGCTAAAATACATATATTATGCCATATGTTTATTGTATAAATTTGTTCAAGTCAAAATTGAAATCTGGAAAAGAGAAGATGCCCAATGAGGGTAGGTGTCTCAGAACTCTGATACCTAATGGAAACCAAAAGCAAAATGCTAAGAGAATGAGCAAACTGAGCAAGATACAAGGCAGCCATATTTTCTGGTATCTCTAGAGTTCCATGGTGTTTTTTCAAACTCGAAGGGCGGGAGAAGAATGCCCGGAAGCAGGGCTACTTGGCTTCTCTGGGGTAATACTGCCATCGTGCGGAAATAGTTTGATCAACCCCAAGCCCCGCGTGGTTCCTCCCTGCAAGGACCCGCAGTTGGGGGATTGCAGGCCAGTGGGAGGCTGTGCAGGTTCTGGACCCAAGCCTGGCCTCCGTACCTCATTGTCTGTGGCCTGGCAGGAGGAGTGGACAAAGTCAGGGTCTTGGTGTGGCATCTGCTAGGTTAGGGGCCAGCATCCAGCCAGCGGCTGCCAGGAAGTCCAAGCACAGGAAGTAGGGAGGCGGGGCCCGGATTGCCTAACAGTGTGGGCCAAGACTTCAGCCAAGTGCAGGCCTTGGGGGCTGTTGTCTTGAGAATATGCCCTTGGGGGGTTTAGACTGGCTGGCTGACCCTGTGCTGGTGGGTCTGGGCTCACTGCGAGGGCAGTGACAGAGCACAGGCCACCGCCAGGCATCCTATGTAGCCAACGTCATTGATGGAGTTGAGGCACACCGGAAGTCTAGAGTAAGACTTGTCTGGAGCAAGAAGGGCCTGTATAGAAGGAATGGGGGTACACTGACATGCCAGTGTGGGCCAGGGCCTCTTCTAGGAGACTGCAGTTGCTCGAGTGGATGAAAACCACAAATGGGATGGAAGGCCTTGAGGGATTATCTGAGCCCACCAGCTAGCCGCTCCTGTGGCTCTGCAGGCTCACGGTGAGGTCCAGGGTTAATTCCTTTCTCCTGACAGGACTCTGATGTCATTGAGCTCTTGCAAGGAGAGCAGCGAGGTGGTGTTTTTTGGGTGGTATTCCCCTGAGAAGGATGGCAGTATTTAGGCCTGAGGAAACCATTCCTTACCTCCTACTAGTTAGTGTTCTTCTCTGTGCCAGCTTCATACATACTTCCTGATGGAAAATTCCTCAATGACCTTACAAGATATCCAGCCTTTTGGTTTGGAGACCTCCAGATGCCTCATGACTCATCATTGTCCAGTCGAGAAGGGTGGCTGCAATTTCATGGGTGCCTCTCCCCTTGTGGTGTTCTTCTCACTCTCTGTTATGTCAGTATCTGAATTCTTAAAGAAAGGAAATGATGTTGGCCTGGTGCTCTGCTGTGACATTCCAGTGGTTCAAGATCTGTTTCAGGTATGGCCTCTGCTGGCTCTGATGACCCAGGCAAGCATTCCACTTTGAAAGGTCTGCTTCTGTCAACATGGAGAAAGAGAAGCAGCTTTTGTGATAGCCTTACCTGTGCCTAGCTCTCTTGTAGGGTGGTCACGGTTGAGTTCACTGATGGTGAGTGGACAGCTCACCCTCATCATTGGTGCCAATTAGCCACTCTGAGTTCCTCAGAGATCCTTTGGGAAACTTACCTCATTTCCTGTGAATGAGAGAAATGACCTCTAACCTTCCCCTCCTACTTCAGCCACAGAGTCTGGACCAGAGGAGCTGGGCTGCCTCCTATGGGGGAGTAGTTTGACATGATTGTTTTCTATGTATGGGGATAGTGTCCCATATCGGAAGCTAGACATGTAGTTGCTCTTAGTCCTGGAATTCTTTAGGCTCAAGATTGTTGTGTTCATCTCTTGCTGATTGTCTTTAATAGAAGCCATGTGCCTGGCAGTGGTTGCAAGCCTAAGGCAATCACACTTATCCTAGTCCGAGTGGTAGAGCCAAGTTTTATTGATATTTCCTTTGTAAGCATGGATAGTGTGTGTGTTGGGGGGGGGGAGAATTGATCCATCATTCTGGTTGCTTATGGATCAATTCAGTTGAGGTACACCAGATATTACCTTTAGCCTTTACAAAGCCTAAATTCCATTGTCTTTGTCCTGTTGGGCAGAGACATTCCCTGGCGTGATTCAGGGAGAAAAGCAAACTGTTGGACTTTGAGGATCAAACCATAAATGTTTGCTGATAGCAGGTGAGAGAAATGTCAAAGTAAAGTGTATTTTACTCTACATCTAACATATGTGGTAACATTGAATGAAACACATAAACCTGTGTTCTAGGGAGCCAAAGGACTTTAGATTGTATATGTAACAATTCAAACAAAACATCTAATGTACTTAGATCCTAACATCTAACTTTGCAAATCAATCTTTTGAGGGTGTGTTTCAAGTGTTTGCATATATATATATATATATATATATATATGCAATGTAATTTGCATCATATATATAATGCAGGCTTGAAATACTGAAAAACAAGGTTTTTAACTGGTAACATGTGAATTCATTCCCCTCAGAGTAAACACCTGGTCTGATCCAAACCACAGTGTAATATATAAATCCAATTTTTGGTACAGATTTTTTTATATGTGTGAAACTAAATCTGGAAACATATGTATTGATGTAAGATATAAATAAACCAACATGTTATCAGTTGTCTTAACAGGTTTTAAGATTTTTTTTTTTTTAAGTTCTTGATCATCACATTGGTTATTTTCTGGATCTTTGGATGCACTATTCCTTAGTTTAGTAAGGAGAAAATATTATAATCCTACATCTAACAGAAGAAGTGTAACCCATACAAACATACACAAAAACACCATAAAGTCACAGGAACTGATTGAATGTTTAATAGTATGGGAAAGACTGTCCTAATGTTAAATGAGGAAATCATGAGATAAAACTCTGAGTGACCTCTATTTGGGATTTATACATATGTAAGTGTATGTGTCATGCTGTGTATGGCATGCAGTAATGACAACTGTCTGGTCCCTCCTTTTATGGCTCATGCCAAATGGTTGTCTACAATTCAACACAAAATGTGACATAATGAAGAAGTACTCGCAGGTTGTCTGGGAGGTGATCCAGGTCAAAGACCACTGGAAGTTTTGAATTGTTGGCTTGAGATCTCCAGCCTTCGGGCAAACTTCTTTCCTTTTTATGTTTGAATGTACCCAATTTATCCCTTTTTTTAAAAAAAAGATTTTTTAAAAAAGAGCACACAGGTGTGTGAGCAGGGGAGGGGGAGGGGCAACAGGAGAGGGAGAAGCAGACTCCCCACTGAGCAGAGAGCTCTAGGTGGGGCTTGATACCGTGACCTTGAGATCATGACCTGTGCCAAAGCTTAACCGACTGTGCCACCCAGGCACCCCCCTCCCCGCAATTTATCCCTTGAAGAAGAAAATTTGATGCCATTGGAAAACACTGGACATGTAAACCTGACAGAAGTGAAGCAGGCCAGCCTAGACAAGGTTGGGTGGAAATGTCATTTCTGACAGAAGAAGGTGCCTGATGATGGTAGGTGCTTTTCAGTCTCAGTTTCATTTCAGATGGAAAATAAAAGCAAAAGTGTGGCAGTGTGTGCAAGTTTCCTCAAACCAGACAACTAGCTAGCTGCCATGTTTTTGGTTCTTTTGTCTTTTTGTGGCGTTTTTTCAGACGAGAAGGGCGGGGTAAGAGTTCTGTGAGGACAGGGCCTGTTGGCATATCTGGAGCACTACTGCCATCGTGAGGAAATACTTTCAAAACATCCCAAGTTGTTACACTGTCCTTCCCTTGAGGCCAATCAGTTAAGGAAGGTCTGACCTATGAGGAAGTAGAACAGGCTTGAGTTCCAAGCTGGACCTCTTGCCTACTCTCCTAAGGCGTAACAAGACACTCGGGCATTGGCAGTATCTGGATGTAGAACCTAGAGACCTGGAGAATGCAGGGGCTGCAGTGAGCTAGCAGCTGCCAGGAGGCCCAAGCATAGGAAGTCACGGGGCAGGACTTAGTTTTCAAGGGCAAGACTAGAAGAATCCACCCAAAGACAAATGTAGGCTCTTGTGGGCATTTGTCTCCTATTCTTGCCCCGTGCAGCAAGAGTTAGCAGGCTTTCACATGGTGTCCCTAAGCTATGGTCCCTAAGCTATGGTCCCTTCAGCCTTGTGGCTGAAGTGTCAGAGTAAGATGGACAAGCTTGTTCCAAGGGAAGTTTAGGAATATCTGGTATGTTTATGGATCACAGACCACACAAAATACTAGAGCCCAGTATAACTTTGGCTGGCAGAACAGATGCACACACCTAAATGGGATCGCTAGATGGAGAGGAAGACCAGGAAAAAATTTTAAGTCTAGGAGGAAGCCGCTACAATAAATGTGTAGCTGATTTCTCAGGCCTAGATAAAAAACTTGATGGGAGTCTACATCTAATCTCAGGTATCACAAGACAAGTCTATGAGACATCTTTGTCTCCAACCAGCTATAAACCGGAGAAGAGAGAACATTGATTGGTATAATGGTGGTTGCAGACTTCAAGGTGTTGGGGAGGAAAATTTTTACTGTGCCCTTCAAGATTCTTCCAGCTGGTATAAGAACTAAATTGACATGAGAAAGATTAATAGGAAAACATAAGTTTAATTATGTGCTCACAGAGGCCCGATAATGAAATTGAGAACTAAAGAAATGACCAGTCAGGCAGTTTTTATACTTTTTATACAAAGACAATAAATCTGTGAGGAATTGACAGGATAAAGAAAACATGATCAGGAGCTTCAATTATAAGGAATTCTAAAGAGAATTTGGACTGGAGTAGTAAATTAGTTAAAAGTAACAAAGTTTGTTTATACAGCCTTCTTGGCTCTAAATTTTTATCTTTGGTGATAGGGATGTCTCTTAACCTGGTATCCTACAGGGAAGATACCTTTCACATCGTTGATTTTTTTCTTGATTTCTGGAGACTAAGGGGAGTCAGAATGTTCTTTTGACACTGGCTGTTTCTTAAGTAACTTCTCATTCAAAATCATTAGTATGCTAAAGTGGAACATTGTTGGCAGGGAGCCTGAGGGGGGCTACTGGAGCCCCTATGATGGACTTTGATTTCCTTTGGAAAAGCCAATAAATAGTTTTGTGCCCTCCCCTCTTGTGGTACTTGAAAAATCACAATTCCACCTGGGGTAGGTCTTTTTTTTTCTTCAACTAGCCTAAATTAGACTCAATGGCTTAGCCTCTACTCCTAATCAGGCAGTGGGGCTCCAGAATTTTGTGTGATCTGAGATCCATAGCAATCATACGAAATGTTGCTAAACTTCCCTTGAAACAAGCTTGTCCAACTTACTCTGACACTTCAGCCACAAGGGACCTAAGCACCATAGCTTAGGGACACCATGTGAAAGCCTGCTAACTGGATGTATCTGGATGTAGAACCTAGAGAATAGGAGACAAATGCCCACAAGAGCCGACATTTTTCTTTGGGTGGATTCTTCTACTCTTGCCCTTGAATACTAAGTCCTGCCCCATGACTCTATGCTTGAACCTCCAGGAAGCCGCTAGCTCACTGCAGCCCCCTCATTCTCCAGGTCTCTAGGTTCTACGTCCAGATACTGCCAATGTCCAGGTGTCTTGTTAGGCCTTAGGAGAATAGGCAAGACGTCCAGCTTGGAACTCAAGCCTGTTCTACTTTCCTCATAGGTCGGACCTTTTGTAACTGATTGGCCTCATGGGAAGGATGCTGTAACAACTTGGGGTGTTCTGAAACTATTTCCTCATGATGGCAGTAGTGCTCCAGATACACAAACAATTCCTGCTGCCAGTCCTTCTCTTGCCCTTCCAGTCTGAAAATACACCACCAATAGACAAAGGCACCAGGAAACATGGCTTTTTAGCATTTTGTACAATTTGAGGAAACTCGCTCACAGTGCTGCATTTTTGCTTTTAGTTTTGCTGAAAAGCAAAATTCAACTGAGTAAATGTGAAAATCTAACTGGGCTTATTAAGTGACTCATGAATCAGGTATCATCCCATCGAGAGTCTGAGGAGTTGTACAAAATAGAGGGTTTTTTATAGGCAGGTGGGTGTGGCAAGCAAGTTATTAGCAAAAGAGAAGAAAGAATTTTTTTGAGGCTAGGACATCATCTTTGGTGGGGGAGGAAGAGAGACTGGCAGAGTTTTTATCATGCAGATGACCTCACTAGTGCTGATCTGGAATTTGAGATTGAATGTTGAAAGGTCACATTCCTGAGGTAAGTTGAAACTACAATTGAATCTTGGTTTGCTGTCTTGGGGGTGGGGTGCAAATGACTTCATTTTGGGCTTCTTTTTTAACTTTTTTCTATTTGAAATCAAACTGAGACCTTAAGTCACCCTCATCAAACATCTTTGTCTTTCAGAAATTAAATTTATACTTTATCTAACCTATGCGTTTCCACTTTTCTTCATTTAGCATTTTATATCCAGTATTTTCCCTTAGCATCATATTTTCTGCCTCAATGGCTAAGTCTGAGACATCCACTTTTAAGAGAGAGAAGAAACTGTTAGAAGTTACATTAGAAGAGGGTATCTCTAGACATCCCCCTTCTGAGGCTTTCAGAGATTCTGATTTCATTTTGTTACCAAGCTCTGATACTTTCTTTTTATGGGAGGCAAACTTTTACTAAGTGCAACAATAGGGCCTAGTTAGTGGTCTTCACTATATTCAAAACAATATTTCATATGGAGTGACACATTTCTGTACATTCCTTTCATAGTAGATATGTTTTTAAATGTAGTGTGTACTTGCTGTGGGTCTCCTTTAAGATTGCAACAGAAGTACTTTCCAATTTCTTTAAATACCTTTTTCTTCCTTCTGTATACTAGGATCTTTTCTTTATTATTTATTGATCTGTGTTGCCATTTTTTGAGTAGAAAATACCCTTTATTTGTAAATGGATTAAGAAAATAAAGGAATGCTCTGCAAAAAAGAAAATCACTGATATAAATGGACCAGGTTAAAATAAGCACTGATTAGATTCATGGATATTCACTTCTGATTCTTTTGCATTACATATACACCAATCTTTAGGTTCTTGTAGAAGACAGAATTGAATTATTTGGTCAATAAACATAAATTACTTATTAAACATAACATCTTATATTCCCACAATTAGAGAATGAGAATTTTTAATAATTTCTTAGAATATTTATATAACAATCATTTGTTTGGCACAAAAGTCATTTACTATATCAAAATAGGTATTTTGTAGTCTATATTGTCCATTGACCAATAACTTTAGAAATAATCAGTGAAAAGTTACCAAATCTTACCTAATATGAAATTAAGCAACATGGTTTAGATTTCCTTTGACTCAAATAGGCAATAAAAAGGGAACTTACATAACATCTTGGAAAGAATTAAAGAAAAAAGATATCAAGTCAAATTTTACTATTTAGATGCTTTACTCAAAGGAAAGTTTTCCAGGCACCTGGCTGGCTCAGTCGGTAAAGCCTGCAACTCTTGATCTCGGGGTTGTGAGTTTGAGCACTATGTTGGGTGTGGAGCCTACTTAAAAAAAAATTTTTAAATAAACATAAAGGAAAATTTCATCTACATACCATTATAAGTCTTTTTTTAATTAAAGAAATAAGACAGGGATGCCTGGGTGGCTCAGTTGGTTAAGTGTCTGCCTTTGACTCGGGTCATGATCCCAGGGTCCTGGGATTGAGTCCTGCATGGGGCTCCTTGCTCAGCAGGGAGCCTGCTTCTCCCTCTGCCTGCCACTCCCTCTGCTTGTACTCTCCTACTCTCTGGCAAATAAATAAGTAAAATCTTTTTAAAAAAAAAAAAAGACAAAATAGTGAACTTATTTTACTAAATGTTAATAAACAAAGAACCCCCTCCCCAAAATGGAAGGGTTGGGTCAGTCATTATAAAAATCAAGTCAAAAAGACAGAAAGCCAAAAATGCAATAGAAATAATAAATGAATTCCAATTTGATTCTTTGAAGACAGGAGTAAAATATAACAACCTATTGTAAGTATGATTAAGAAATAAAATGATTAATAATCATAAAATATGATTCAAAGTTAGGCTTCCTTAAATAGGCAATGTTAACTTTGAAAAAGGCACTTCTAGCCCTGGCCAAGTGAGAATATTAGAAAATTCTCTCTTCAAGGAACAACTACAAAGCTGTATAAAATTGACAAAAACAACCATTTCTGTGCTCTGGAAATCAACTAAAAGCATTCAAGAATGTTAGTCTTTGGGTAAGAAATGTTGGAATCTGTGTTACTCTGGCCTGGACTCTTCTCATCCACCTCCTGCTTAGCTCCATCAATAAGAGGGTTCTACCAAAGTGAAATAAAGACCTTCCTAGATAAAGACTGGGAGAATTCCGTGCTAGCAGACCTGTATTATAATAAATACCAAAGGAAGTCTTTCAGGCTGAAAGGAAATGACTGTAGGTGGTGACCTGAATCCAGGAGAAATCAAGAATGCAGGAAATAGTAAATAGCTGGATTAATGTAACAGACTCTATATTTTTTTCTCTTCAATAATTTAAAAGACACAAGTCCATATAAAGCAATAATTATTACACTGTATTGTTGGCTATATATCATATATTGATGTAATATAAGTACAAAAGTTTGGGGGGATAGAACTGTATAGAAGGAAAGTGTCTCCATTTTACTGGAAGTTAGTATTAATCTGATGGATATTTTTATAGGTTCAACTACATACTGTATTAGAACAACCACTAAGAAACTAAAATATATAGTTCAAAATTAAAAGAGAAATTAAGGGGTTCCCAGCTGGCTCAGTTGGTAGAGCATGTGACTCTTGATCTCAGGGTTGTGAGTTCAAGACACAAATTGGATGTAGAGGTTACTTTAAAAAAAATCCTAAAAAAAGATTTAAAATCGAAATTAAAATGGTACATGTAAAAATAGTGAACATAAATCAGGGCAATGAAGGTAGAATAGAGCAACAAAACGGGCAGTAGACAGAAAAGAAATAGCAAAGTGGCAAACTGAAATCCAGCTATATCAATAAGTACGTTAAATTTTAATAACTGAACACCCAAATTAAAAGGCAGATATTATTAGACTGGATAAAAAGTAAGATCCAAGTATGTGCTGTTTACAGGAGGCATTAAATTCAAAGATACAAATAGGTTGGAAGTGAAAGGATATAGAAGTATATATCATGTTGATTATTACTGTAATAGGGTTGGTGTGTTTATAGTAATATTTGAAGAAATGGATTTAAGACAAGACTTTGAGGGGCACCTGGGTAGCTCAGTCAGTTAAGCATCTTCCTTTGGGTCAGATCATGATCCCAGGGTCCTGAGATCGAGCCCTGTGCCAGGCTTCCTGCTCAGTGGGGAGTCTGTTTCTCCCTCTCCTTCTGCCCCTCTCCCCCACTTGTGTGCTCTCTCTCTCAAATAAATAAAATCTTTTTTTAAAAAAAGACAGGATTTCAAGACAAGGAATATTATGAGACACAAAGAGGGAAGTTACATAACGAGAATAAAGTCAATACAAAAGGAAGATATAACAATTATAAATGTATACATATCTAACGAAATATGCAAAGCAAAAAATGGCAGAAGTAAAATGAGGAACAGAGAGATCAGCAATAATAGTGAGGTATTTTGGGGCGCCTGGGTGGCTCAGTCGTTAAGCATCTGCCTTCAGCTCAGGTCCTGGGATCGAGCCCCGCATTGGGCTCCCTGCTCAGTGGGAAGCCTGCTTCTCCCTCTCCTACTCCCCTGCTTCTGTTCCCTCTCTCGCTGTCTCTCTCTCTGTCAAATAAATAAATAGTTTAAAAAAAAACTGATTTATTTTGATACCTCATTCTCAATAATTGGAAGAACTAGACAGAAAACCAAGAAGATAGCATACACGAACAACATCAACTAATTTGACCTAACTTACCACACAAAGCCTGCAGCATATACATTCTTTTCAATTACACATGGAACATTGTTTATGGACCAAAAAATAAGGCTCAGAACTCTTAAAGATTGAAATCATACAAAGTATATTCTGTGATCACAATGGAAATAAATTTAAAATTAAGAACAGAATCATAGGATATCCATAAATATTTGGGAATTACACAACAGCTTACTAAATAACTGATAGGTCAAGGAAGAAATCATAAAGAAAATTATAAAATATTTGGAAACTAAGGCAGCATTTAGAAGGAAATTTATAGCTTTAAAGACCTCTATCAGCATATATTTGTTCATAATAATTTCTAATAATTGTTTCTATTTCCTTGGTGTTAGTCATGATCTCTCCCTTTACATTCATAATTTTAATTTGGGTCCTTTCTCCTTTTTTTTTTAATTTTTCTTGTTATGTTAATCACCATACATTACATCATTAGTTCTTGATGTAGTGTTCCATGATTCGTTGTTTGTGCATAACACCCAGTGCTCCACGCAGAACGTGCCCTCCTTAATTTTCTCTTTTCTTTTGGCTAAGTCTGGCCAGTGGTTTATCGATCTTATTAATTCTTTCAAAGAACCAGCTTCTAGTTTCGTTGATCTGCTCTACTATATTTCTGGTTTCTAATTCATTGATCTCTGCTCTAATCTTAATTATTTCTCTTCTGATGCATGGCTTAGGCATTATTTGTTGTTTTTTTTCCAGTTCTTTAAGGTGTAAAGATAGTTGGTGAATTCGGGATTTTTCTATTTTTTTGAATGAGGCTTGGATGGCTATGTATTTCCCCCTTAGGACTGCCTTAGCAGTATCCCATAGGTTTTGGACTGATGTGTTTTCATTTTCATTGGTTTCCATGAATTGTTTAAGTTCTTCTTTGATTTCCTGGTTGACCCAAACATTCTTAAGCAGGATGGTCTTTAGCTTCCAAATGTTTGGATTTCTTCCAAATTTTTTCTTGTGATTAAGTTCCAGTTTCAAAGCATTATGGTCTGAGAATATGCAGGGAATATCTCAGTCTTTTGGTATCAGTTGAGACCTGATTTGTGACCCAGTATGTGGTCTTTTCTGGAGAAAGTTCCATGTGCGTTCGAGAAGAATGAGTATTCTGTTGTTTTAGGGTGGAATGTTCTGTATATATCCATGAGGTCCATCTGGTCCAGTGTGTCATTCAAAGTTCTTGTTTCCTTGTTGATTTTCTGCTTAGATGATCTGTCTATTGCTGAGTGTGGAGTATTGAGGTGTTCTACTATTAGCATATTATTATCCATATGTCTCTTTATTTTGGTTAACAGTTGGCTTATGTAGTTGGCTGCTCCCATGCTGGGGGTGTAGATATTTACAATTGTTAGATCCTCTTGTTGGATAGGCCCTTTAAGAATGTTGTAGTGTCCTTCTGTGTTTCTAACTACAGTCTTTAGCTTACTTAAAATCTAATTTGTCTGATATGAGAATTGGTATCCCAGCTTTCTTTTGAGGTCCACTGGCATGGAAGGTGGATCTCCATCCCTTCACTTTCAGTCTGGATGTATCTTTAGGTTCAAAATGAGTCTCTTGTAGACAGCATATGGATGGGTCTTGTCTTTTTATCCAATCTGCAACCCCATGCCATTTCTTTTTTTTTATTTTTTATTGTTATGTTAATCACCATACATTACATCATTAGTTTTTGATGTAGTGTTCCAGGATTCATCATTTGTGCATAACACAAAGACTGTCTTTTTTCCATTGGACATTCTTTCCTGCTTTGTCAAAGATTAGTTGACCATAGAGTTGAGGGTCCATTTCTCAGCTCTCTATTCTGTTCCATTGATCTATGTGTCTGTTTTTGTGCCAGTACCGTACTGTCTTGATGATGACAGCTTTGTAATAGAGCTGGAAGTCCGGAATTCTGAATCCGCCAGCTTTTCTTTTCTTTTTCAACATTGCTCTGGCTATTTGGGGTCTCTTCTGGTTCCATACAAATTTTAGGATTATTTGTTCCATTTCTTTGAAAAAAGTGGGTGGTATTTTGATGGGGATTGCATTGAATGTGTAGATTGCTCTAGGTAGCATTGACATCTTCACAATGTTTGTTCTTCCAATCCATGAGCATGGAACGTTTTTCCATTTCTTTGTGTCTTCCTCAATTTCTTTCATGAGTATTTTATAGTTTTCTGAGTACAGATCCTTTGCCTCTTTGGTTAGATTTATTCCTAGGTATCTTATGGTTTTGGGTGCAATTGTAAATGGGATCGATTCCTTCATTTCTCTCTCTTCTGTCTTGTTGGTGTATAGGAATGCCACTGATTTCTGTGCATTGATTTTATATCCTGCCACTTTACTGAATTCCTGTATGAGTTCTAGCAGTTTTGGGGTGGAGTCTTTTGGGTTTTCCACATAAAGTATCCTATCATCTGCAAAGAGTGAGAGTTTGACTTCCTCTTTGCCAATTTGGATGCCTTTGATTTCTTTTTGTTGTCTGATTGCTGTGGCTAGGACTTCTAATACTATGTTGAATAGCAGTGGTGATAGTGGACATCCCGGCCGCGGTCCTG
Organism: Zalophus californianus; assembly: GCF_009762305.2. Taxonomy (NCBI): domain Eukaryota; kingdom Metazoa; phylum Chordata; class Mammalia; order Carnivora; family Otariidae; genus Zalophus; species Zalophus californianus. The sequence continues at coordinate 19,501,784 of NC_045612.1, forward strand.
ACCTTAGGGGGAAAGCTCTCAGCTTTTCCCCATTGAGAATGATATTCGCTGCAGGTTTTTCATAGATGGCTTTTATGATATTGAGGTATGTACCCTCTATCTCTATACTCTGAAGAGTTTTGATCAAGAAAGGATGCTATACATTGTCAAATGCTTTTTCTGCGTCTATTGAGAGGATCATATGATTCTTGTTCTTTCTTTTGTTAATGTATTGTATCACGTTGATTGATTTGTGGATGTTGAACCAACCTTGCAGCCCAGGGATAAATCCCACTTGGTCATGGTGAATAGTCTTTTAATGTACTGTTGGATCCTATTGGCTAGTATTTTGGTGAGAATTTTTGCATCCATGTTCATGAAGGATATTGGTCTGTAATTCTCCTTTTTGATGGGGTCTTTGTCTGGTTTTGGGATCAAGGTAATGGTGGCCTCATAAAATGAGTTTGGAAATTTTCCTTCCGTTTCTATTTTTTGGAACAGTTTCAGGAGAATAGGTATTAATTCTTCTTTAAATGTTTGGTAGAATTCCCCTGGGAAGCCATCTGGCCCTGGGCTTTTGTTTGTTGGGAGATTTTTGATGACTGCTTCAATTTCCTTAGTGGTTATAGGTCGGCTCAGGGTTTCTATTTCTTCCTGGTTCAATTTTGGTAGTTGATACATCTCTAGGAATGCATCCATTTCTTCCAGATTATCTAATTCGCTGGCATATATTTGCTCATAATATGCTCTTATAATTGTTTGTATTTCTTTGGTGTTGGTTGTGATCTCTCCTCTTTCATTCATGATTTAGTTGATTTGGGTCATTTCTCTTTTCTTTTTGATAAGTCTGGCCAGGCGTTTATCAATCTTGTTAATTCTTTCAAAGAACCAGCTCTTAGTTTCGTTGATCTGTTCTACTGTTCTTTTGGTTTCTATTTCATTGATTTCTGCTCTGATCTTTATTATATCTCTTCTCCTGTTGGATTTAGGCTTTATTTGCTGTTTTTTCTCTAGCTCCTTTAGGTGTAGGGTTAGGTTGTGTATTTGAGACCTTTCTTGTTTCTTGAGAAAGGCTTGTATTGCTATATACTTTCCTCTTAGGACTACCTTTGCTGTATCTCAAAGATTTTGAACAGTCATGTTTTCATTCTCATTGGATTCCATGAATTTTTTAAATTCCTCTTTAATTTCCTGGTTGACCCATTCATTCTTCAGTAGGATGCTTTTTAGCCTCCATGTATTTGAGTTCTTTCCGACTTTCCTCCTGTGATTGAGTTCTAGTTTCAAAGCACTGTGGTCTGAAAATATGCAGGGAATAATCCCAATCTTTTGGGACCGGTTGAAACCTGATTTGTGACCTAAGATGTGATCTATTCTGGAGAATGTTCCATGGGCACTAGAGAAGAACGTGTATTCCGTTGCTTTGGGATGGAATGTTCTGAATATGTCTGTGAAGGCCATTTGGTCCAGTGTGTTGTTTAAAGTCTTTATTTCCTTGTTGATATTTTGCTTAGATGATCTGTCCATTTCAGTGAGGGGGGTGTTAAAGTCTCCCACTATTCTTGTATTGTTGTCAATGTGTTTCTTTGCTTTTGTTATTAATTGCCTTATATTTGGCTGCTCCCATGTTAGGGGCATAGATATTTACAATTGCTAGATCTTCTTGTTGGATAGACCCTTTAAGTAGGATATAGTGTCCTTCCTCATCTCTTATTACAGTCTTTGTTTTAAAATCTAATTTGTCTAATATAAGGATTGCCACCCCAGCTTTGTTTTGGTGTCCATTACCATGGTAAATGGTTTTCCACCCCCTTACTTTCAATCTGGGGGTGTCTTTGGGTCTAAAATGAGTCTCTTGCAGACAGCATATCGATGGGTCTTGTTTTTTAATCCAATCTGATAGCCCGTGTCCTTTGATTGGGGCATTTAGCCCATTTACATTCAGGGTAACTACTGACAGATATGAATTTAGTGCCATTGTATTGCCTGTAAGGTGACTGTTAATGTATATTGTCTGTGTTCCTTTCTGGTCTATGCTGCTTTTAGGATCTCTTTGCTTAGAGGACCCCTTTCAATATTTCTTGTAGGACTGGTTTCGTGTTTGCAAATTCCTTAGTTTTTGTTTGTCCTGGAAGCTTTTTCTCTCTCCTTCTATTTTCAATGACAGCCTAGCTGGATATAGTATTCTTGGCTGCATATTTTTCTCGTAGTGCTCTGAAGATATCATGCCAGTCCTTTCTGGCCTGCCAGGTCTCTGTGGATAGGTCTGTTGCCAATCTAATGTTTCTACCCTTATAGGTTACATATCTCTTCTCCCAAGCTGCTTTCAAGATTTTCTCTTTGTCTCTGAGACTTGTAAGTTTTACTATTAGATGTCGGGCTGTTGACCTATTTTTATTGATTTTGAGAGGGGTTCTCTGTGCCTCCTGGATTTTGATGCCTGTTTCCTTCCCCACATTAGGGAAGTTCTCTGCTATAATTTGCTCCAATATACCTTCTGCCCCTCTCTCTCTTTCTTCTTCTTCTGGGATCCCAATTATTCTAATGTTGTTTCATATTATCATATCGCTTATCTCTCGAATTCTGCCCTCTTGATCCAGTAGTTGTTTATCTCTCTTTTTCTCAGCTTCTTTATTTTCCATCATTTGGTCTTCTATTTCACTAATTCTCTCTTCTGCCTCTTTTATCCTAGCAGTTAGTGCCCCCATTTTTGATTGCACCTCATTAATAGCCTTTTTGATTTCAATTTGGTTAGATTTTAGTTCTTTTATTTCTCCAGGAAGGGTGTCTCTGATAACTTCCATGCTTTTTTGAAGCCCAGCTAGTATCTTTAAAATCATGATTCTGAACTCCTGGTCCGACATCATACTAATGTCCGTATTGAGTAGGTCCCTGGCTGACGGTACTACCTCTTGTTCTTTTTGCTGAGGTGATTTTTTTCGTCTTGTCATTTTGTCCAGAGGAGAATAGATGAATGAGAGAACAAAATGCTAACAGGTTAACAATGTCCCCAGCAAATACACTCTAAAGAAATCAGAAAAGACCTGAAACCAGGGGAAAAGAAAGAGGAAAAAGAAAAAAGATAAAAACAAAGAAAAACAGAACAAAACAAAAAAAAACAGAATATGATCAAATATGATCAGGCTAGTGCATAGATCAGTGCCACACACTAGATTTTGGGTGTATTTTGGTTTGTTAGAAGAAAGTGCCTCCTAAAATTTTAAAGAAAGAAAGACTTATATATGTACAAAATAAGGGTTGATACAATGAAGGGATGGAAGATGACTGTAAAGATGAAAATTATAAAAGATTTTATAAAAGGAATTGGTAAGATAAGAAGTTGTTTGAAAAAAGAAAAGATTTTTTTAAAAAAGGGAGAGAATGTGATCAGGCAGGAGCCTAGAACAAAGCCATACACTAGTGATTTAGGGTATATTTTGATCTGTTAGAAGAAACTGTATCTCAAAATTTTAAAGAGAAAACAACTTATATATATATATATATATGCCAAAAATAAGGGTAACTACTATGAAGGGATAGAATATGACTCTGAAGATGAAAAATAAAAATTTTTTTTAAAGGGATTGATAAGATGTTGGTTGAAAAAGGGAAAAAGAAAAATTAAAAAAAAAAACAGTTAAAAAATTAACTTTGAAAAACTAATGAATCATGGTAAAAAAGCCATGAATTCTATGTGCAGTATTCCCCTAGCGCTGGAGTTCTCCCGTTCTCCTTGACTGGTAAACTTGGTCTTGGCTAGCTGTTTGTGCTGATCTTCTGGGGGAGGGGCCTGTTGCCGTGGTTTCCACATGTCTTTGCCGGAGGCGGAATTGCCCCGCCCTTGTCCGTCCAAGCTAAGCAATCTGCTCAGGTTTGCTCTCGGGAGCTTTTTTTCCCTGCCAGCTCTTGGTACAGCTTTGGAGGACGAGAGTGAAAATGGTGGCCTCCCAATCTCCACCAGGAGGATCCGAGAACTCGGGGCCCCGCTCTTCAGTGCACCCCCAGAGAAAAGCAGTCAGTCACTCCCGTCTCCCCGGTCTCTGGCCACACTCCGTGCTCACCCGGCCTGTGACCGAGCGTTTCTATCTCTGGCACCTGACCCCGTGTGGAGTCTCCAAACCCAGCAGATCCCTGCGGTGCGCTCCCGCGCCGCTCCTCCCGGGGGAGGAAGGGGAGTCTCCCCGGCTCTGCCGCTTGTTGGGTCCCAGCTGGAGGAGCAGTGGCCTGACTGTGCCGCGGGTCACGGTTTATGGCAACCCCGAGCTGAGAGCCCGCGCCTCGTCTCCGTCTCTGCAGCCGGCTTCCCCGCTCCGATACCTGGGAGCTCTGCCACACTCAGGCACCCCTGGTCTTTCTGTGACCCCGAAGGTCCTGAGACCACACTGTCCCGCGAGGGTTCCAGCCCCCGCTTAGCCACTGGAGCAACGCCCCTCAGCGGAGCCGACTTCTAAATGTTCTGATTTTGTGCTCCGCGGCTCTATCATTTGCCCGAAGTGGCCGATGGAGGCCCCCTCCCCCGCCGTCTATCCTCCCGAATATCGCCTTGGATTCACTTCTCCGCATGTCCTACCTTCCAGTACGTGGTCGCTTTTCTGTTCAGAGAGTTGTTGCTATTCTTTTCTTCGATCTCCTGTTGAGTTCGTGGGTGTTCAGAATGGTTTGATCCCTATTCAGCTGAATTCCCGAGACCAGACAAAATCCAGGTCTCCTACTCCTACGCCATCTTGCTCCGCCCCCCTCCCCCATGACATTTCATGGGAGCATTTAGGCCGTTCACATTAAAAAATGGACAGAAGAGCCTTGCAGTGGCGGCAGCTCCAGAACAGAGTACGAACTGCGGCGGCCAGAGTCATGGCAGGGCAGGCGTTTAGAACGTTCCTTCCCCTCTTTGACCGAGTTTTAGTTGAAAGGAGTGCAGCTGAAACTGTAACCAAAGGAGGTATTATGCTTCCAGAAAAATCTCAAGGAAAAGTGTTGCAAGCAACAGTAGTAGCTGTTGGATTGGGCTCTAAAGGAAAGGGTGGAGGATTCAACCAGTTAGTGTGAACGTTGGAGATAAAGTTCTTCTCCCAGAATATGGAGGCACCAAAGTAGTTCTAGATGACAAGGATTATTTCTTATTTAGAGATGGTGACATTCTCGGAAAGTATGTGGACTGAAATTATTAAAATGGCATGAAGTGAAGCTGCCCATTCCAGTGAAGTTGTGAAATCTTTCATCATGTAAATAATTTTCATGTTTCTCTTTTATAATAAACTAAAGGTATCCAAACTAATGATATCCAGTGTCTCTAAAATTTAGTTTTAGTGTACTGATATAAACATTAGCAAATAAAAATGCATAAATGAAAAATTAAAAAAGGGCAGAAGACATGAACAGACACTTCTCCAAGGAAGATATACAAATGGCTAATAGACACATGAAAAAATGTTCAACATCATTAGCCATCAGGGAAATTCAAATCAAAACATTGAGATATCACCTTACACCAGTTAGAATGGCAAAAATTGACAAGGCAAGAAGCAACAAATGTTGGAGAGGTTGTGGAGAAAGGGGAACCCTCTTACACTGTTGGTGGGAATGCAAGTTGGTACAGCCATTTTGGAAAGTGGAAGCCACTTTGGCGGTTCCTCAAAAAGGTAAAAATAGAGCTACTCTCTGACCCAGCAATTGCACTCCTGGGTATTTACCCTAAACATACAGATGTAGTGAAAAGAAGGGCCACATGCACCCCAATGTTCATAGCAGCAATGTCCACAATAGCCAAACTGTGGAAGGAGCCGAGATGTCCTTCAACAGATGAATGGATAAAGAAGATGTGGTCCATATATACAATGGAATACTACTCAGCCATCAGAAAGGATGAATACCCATCTTTTGCATCAACATGGATGGAACTGGAGGAAATTATGCTAAGTGAAATAAGTCAAACAGAAAAATAATTATGGTTTCACTTATCTGTGGAACATAAGGAATAGCATGGAGGACATTAGGAGAAGGAAGGGAAAAATGAAGGGGGGGAATCGGAGGGAGAGATGAACCATGAGAGACTATGGACCCTGGGAAATAATCTGAGAGTTTTAGTTGGGGAGGGGGGATGGGTGAGCCCGGTGATGGGTATTAAGGAGGGCACGTACTGCATGGAGCACTGGGTGTTATATGCAAACAATGAATCGTGGATCACTACATCAAAAAGTAATGATGTAATGTATGGAGACATAACATAATAAAAGTATTTTATTTATTTATTTGTCAGACACAGAGAGAGAGAGCACAAGCAGGGAGAGCAGTAGGCAGAGGGAGTCCCTGGACTGAATACTTTTTTCCCCCCAAATTTATATCTTGAGGCCTAATCTCCACTTGATGGTATCCAGAGATGGAGCTGTTGGGAAGTAATTACATCATGAGGGTGGAGCCCTCATGAAAGGATTTGTGCCCTTGTAAGACACACAAGAGGGTGCCTGGGTGACTCAGTGGGTTAAGCATGTCTTTGGCTTAGCTCATGATCTCAGGGTCCTGGGATTGGGCCCCACATTGGGCTCTCTGCTCAGCGAGGAGTCAGCTTCCCCCCGTCTCTGCCCCTTTCCCCAACTTGTGCACTCTCGCACTCTCTCTCTCAAATAAATAAATAAAATCTTTAAAAAAAGAACAAGAGAAATGATCTCTTTCTTGGCCATGTGAGGATATAATGACAAGGTAGCCCTCTACAAGCCAGGAAGAGGGCTCTCACCAGATGCCAGATTTGCAGTGTCTTGATCTTGGAAATAAATAAGCCCTGTGTTGGGCTCTGCACTCAGCAGGGAGAATCTTCATTTTTCCCTTCCTACTATCTTCTTCTTTTTTTTTTTTTTTAGCATATAATGTATTATTTGTTTCAGGGGTACAGGTCTGTGATTCATCAGTCTTACACAGTTCACAGCACTCACCATAGCACATACCCTCCCCAGTGTCCATCATCCAGGCCCCCATCCACCCCTCATCACTCCAGCAACCCTCAGTTTGTTTCCTGAGATTAAGAGTCTCTTATGGTTTGTCTCCCTCTCTGGTTTCATCTTGTTTCATTTTTTCCTCCCTTCCCCTATGATCCTCTGTCTTGTTTCTCAAATTCCTCATATAAATAATTAAAATCTTTAGAAAAAAATCCAGTTCATAATAATGGGCAAATAATTTGAATATTTTACTAAAGAAGATATATTTATAGCTAATAAATACATGAAAATATGCTCAAACTTCACTAGTTATTAGGAAAATGTAAATTGAAACCACAATATTATGCCACTACAGACCCATTAGAATGGTCATAATTGGGGCACCTGGGTGGCTCAGTTGGTTAAGCGTCTGCCTTCGGCTCAGGTCATGATCCCAGGGTCCTGGGATTGAGCCCCACATCGGGCTCCTTGCTCAGCGGGGAGCCTGCTTCTCCCTCTGCTTCTTTTTTTTTTTTTAAGATTTTATTTATTTATTTGACAGAAAGAGACACAACGAGAGCAGGAACACAAGCGGGGGGGAGTGGGAGAGGGAGAAGCAGACTTCCCACTGAGCAGGGAGCCCGATGTGGGACTCGATCCCAGGACCCCGGGATCAAGACCTGAGCCAAAGGCAGACGCTTAAAGACTGAGCCACCCAGGCGCCCCTCTCCCTCTGCCTCTGCCTGCTACTCTGCCTGCTTGTGCTTTCTCTCTCTGTCAAATGAATAAATAAAATCTTTAAAGAAAAAATAAGAATGGTTATAATTTTATTTATTTTTAATGATTTTTTTCCAGCCTCTGGCACGTATTTATTTATTTGAGAGAGAGAACATATGAGTGAGTAAGGGGCAGTGGGGAGAGAATCTTCAATTAGACTCCCTGCTGAGTGCAGAGCCCAACACAGGGCTTAATCTCACAGCCCATGAGATCATGACCTGAAATGTTCTAGCCAGTGCAAGAGGAAAAAGAAAAGCATCCCGAATGCATTTTTTTTTCCTGCTTGCTTCCTTAAGCATCCTGAATGCTTAACCAACTGAGCCACCCAGGTGCCCCTGGAATAGCTATAATTTTAGAATAGATAATTACAAGTATTGTTGAGGGTGTAGAGAAACTGGATCTCATACATGCCAGTGGGAATGTAAAATTATATTGGCACTTTGGAAAATGGCTTGACTATTTCTTTAGAGAGAAAATGTAGGACACAGAAACTAAAACAAGTGGGACTACATAAAATTAAAGAGCTTCTGAGCAGCAAAGGAAACAATACATTGAAAAGGCAACCTACAGAATGGGAGAAAGTACTCACAAACCATATATCTGCTAAGGGGTTAATATCCAAAATATACTAAAAAACTCATACAACTCAATAGCAAAATAAAAAAAAAAAAAGGAAATAATCCAATTAGAAAATTGGCAAAGGACCTGAATAGATATTTTTCTAAAGACACACAAATAACTAATAGGTGTATGAAAACATCCTTAACATTACTAGTCATCATGGAAAGGAACATTCAAACCTCAATGAGATATCGCCTTATACCAGTTAGGATGGCTGTTATCAAAAACACAAGAGATAAAAATGTTGGCAAGGATGGGGAGACAAGGGAACTCTTCTGTACTGTTGGTGGGAAAGTAAAATGGTCTAGCCACTATTGAAAATAGAATGACAGTTCCTCAAAAAATTAAGAATTGAATGACCATATTATTCATCAGTCCCCTTCCTGGGTATATCACTCTCAATAGGCTGATTTCAATTTCTTCAGAAGGTATTTCTTCTTCAGATATATCTAAGAGATATCTGCACACCCATGTTCATTGTAGCATTGCTCACAATAGACAAGATTTGGAAACAATTTAAGGGTCCCCTAAAGGATAAATAGATAAAGATGTAGAAATTTTAAGCCATGAGAAAGAAAAACATCCTGCTAATTGTGAGAACATGGATGGACCTTGAGGGCATTATGCCAAGTGAGATTAGTCACAGAAAGACAAATACCGTATGATGTAACTTCTATGTGGCCAAACTCATGAAAACAGTAGAATGGTGGTTACTATAGATTGGCTGGTTGGGGAATTGGGGAGATGTTGTTTAAGGGTACAAGCTTGCAACTTATAGAGAAATAAGTTCTGGAAATTGAATGCACAGCATAGTCTTTCGTGCTGGTCTCAGCCTATTGATAGTGATGCTATTGGTTAGAAATTCCTGGGGGCACTCACGTGGGACCATGGTAAGCCCCCACAGACATCTTCCCTTTTGGAACCAATGTTGTGGCTGGACAGGCCCTTGTGGTTCTTAGCATGATTGCAAGATGCACTGCAACAATGACCATCAAGAAACTCTGGGAAAAAATACAGGTATGTTATTTACAATTCCTGAAGGTTATACAGTCTGCCTGAGGCTACACAGCGAGGACTTGATGAGAGAGGAGGAGAGAAAAGAGAGTGTGAGTGAGCATGGACTTGGGGTTCTGCTTTTATTGAGGTCCAGGGTGGAGGCCTGGAGTTTCTCTGGTTCACTATTCATTGAGTTTTAAACAAGAGCAGGAATTAAAGCTTGGGAAGGGAAAAACAAGTGGCCAAACTCAATTATTTAAGTCAACCAAAGATTTCTAAAACAAAAGAACTTCAGGAGTGGGGCAGCCTGGCCCTTTCTCTAGTCTTGTAGCTTGCAATGTGTTTGAGATAGCCGTCTTTGAAGTGGATGCCTCATTAATCGCAAGCTCAATATTAGCACTTGCATTACAACAAACGAGCAAACAAAAAAACCTGCCCCAGCCTTACACTACACATAGTTACTATAGTCAACAATACAGTATTATAAACCTCAAAGTTGCTAAGAGGCTAGATCTTAATTGTTCTCACCACAGAAAAAGAAATGGTGATGATGTGTCATGACAGAGGTGTTAGCTAATGCTGTAGTGGTAATCCAATTGCAATATATAAATGTGTGAAACCAATACACTGTACACCTTAAACTTACACAATGTTATATGTCATTATATCTCAATTTTCAAAAAATAATAAAAAACTGTAAGTTTAGGATATGACCCTTCTAGTCCCCTTGAAGGTATCTACCCATGAGAAATGAAAATATATGTCCACACAAGGATATACACGAATTTTCATAGCAATATTATTTAGTGTAGCTGCACACTAAACAATCTAATGTCTATCACCAGGTATATAGATAACCAAAATGTGGTATATGCCTCTAATGGAATATTAGTCAACAATAAAAGGGATGAACCTCAGAAACGTTTCACTAAGTGAAAAAAGCCCAATTCAAAAGAAAGCATATTGTATTTCATTTTATGAAATGTCAAAACAAGACAAAGTTATAGAGACAGAAGACGGATATATGTTTGTGAATGGATGGAGTTGGGAGTGAGAAAGCAAACTCAAATTTTGCAAATTAATTTCAAATTTAATTACAGATTAATTAATTTTGCAAGTTGCAAGTTGCAAGTATAAGGAAACTTTTAGGTGATTGAAATGATCTAAAACTAGATTGTGGTGGGTATATAACTATAAATTTACTGGAATTCATTTGAATTTTATACTTATAATGAGTGAATATTACAGTATGTAAATTATCTTCTGATTAAGCTGTTAAAAATTTTAAAAAATGAGAAAATAGAATAACTACACATACAGGAAAGGTAAAAGTGATGTGATTTCCTCTAGAAATTTTTTTGTCATTCGAAAAACGAGAGGAAATGGATGATTTTTTTACAGAATTCATTTATTCATTTAATAAATCTTTATTGAGCACCTATTCCATTCTATGAATACAGTCTCTCCCTTAAGGATTTTCTATTTTATTGGGAGGAAACAGACAATAGACAGATCACCTTTATTATTATATGCAATCTGGTGATGTGTAATAAAAATGCAAGATAGTGTATAGATAGAATGATGTGGAGGAAGGGGTTACTCCAAGAGAAGTAGGCCCTATTCCTGCTGTTAGCTCTGGAGCAGTGGCTCATAGATTTTGCTTAGTGGGAGAGATGAATTGTAAGAATAGAGAGCTTTGAAGCTCTCCCCAAGTTGACTGGCTTTATTTGGAACAGAGTGTAGGGAATGTCACACCTAAAGTTAGTGTCAAAAACAAAGGAGATTTTTGGTGGCAAGAAATTAAGGAAAAGAGAGCTAAGAAGAGCACTCTCCTGGGACAAGAAAATACTTCAACGGTCTTTTCTTAAAAATTACTTCTGGAAGGAGGCCTGAAATTAAAGGCATCCCACTGTGTAGTAATTTATGCCCCAAGGAATCATTTTAAAGAATAGATCAGTGGGCAGTTAGTGGAGACTTGCTGCTAAGTGTGATACCACCAAGGGCAGACAGCTTAACAAAGAAGTGAAAGAGACTGACAGCCTAGCTAAGACTGCTGTCATCCTAGGATGACTGTGTGTGTGCCCAAGGCTGAGGCTTTGGGGAGTGACGTTACAGGCTGTGCATTGCTGGGGGAATCAACTTCGCTGAACAAGTCTAGCCAAGGCACCAAACAAAGTGAAAAATAAACAACAATAAGTAGCCCAAGTCTATGTGTGAGGGATCAGTATCCAGAGTTGATACAAAATATTATTAACATGTTCAGTTTTCATCAAAAATTAAAGACATGGAAACAAACAGGGAAGTGTAATCCATTTGTAGGAAAAAAAGCAGGCATGAGAAACTGCCTTGGCATGGGCCCAGATGTTGGACCCATTAGGGAAAATCTTCAAAGCAGGTATTGTAAGTATATTAAAAGAACTAAAACCATGTTTAAAGAATTAAAAGAAGGTGTGATGACAATGTCTCATCATAGAGAATATCAGTAAAGGGAAATTATAAAAAAGATCCAAAGGGAAACGAGTTGAAAAGCACACTCACTGAAATGAAAAATTCACTAGAATAATTTAACAGTAGATTTGAGCTGGCAGAGAATGAATGGGGAAATTTAAAGAAGATTGATAGAGATTATGCAATCTGAAGAGAGAGAAAAGGTAGAAGGAAATGAACAGGACCTCAGAGAAACGTGAGACACCATTAAGTACCATTAAGTGTACCAACATACACATAATAGAAATACCAGAAGGAGAGGAGAAAAAGATACAGAAAAAACCCATGATAAAATAATGACTGAAAACTCTAAACTTGATGAAAACATTAACCTACATACCAAGAAGGTCAACAAACTCCTAAGTAGGAGAAACACGAAGAGATCCACAGCCAGGTACTGTCGACACAAAATGAACAAACTTTTTAGAATTTCTAAAAAAAGGAAGAGAGTTTTAGTTGAGCCCAAGTAAGGACAGCTGCCTGGGATACATAATCTTGGCAGAGAGTGCTCCAGAGAAGGAATGTTTAATATAGGGTTATATATATTTTTTTGTTACATCAAGAGTTATAAATTATCATGACAAAGGACATTCCAGAAAATTACAAACTTTATCTTATGCTTTTAGTATGTACAAGGTTATAGGCTCTGGAGGTATGGGAATGGAATTTAGGGAGATTTTTATTCTTATCTTTAGTTTGAAATTTTTTTTTAGGTTATCTGCTAATGAAACAGATGTACAATGTGTGCTTGGGGCAGAAATAGAGCCCATGCTCTGAAGTCTGGTGAAGTCATTCTGACCTTGGTAAAAGTTAAAGTATAGCTTCCCTGGGAGCCCAGGAACAGGGCCCACAAACATTAAAAGAGTTATAAATTTCCTTTACCAATACATCACAGTCAAAATGTTGAGAGACAAAGAGAAAGATCTTGAAAGAAGCAAGAAAAAGATGACTCCTCATATACAAGAGAACCCTGTGTAGCCATACCCTTGCAGGCTCTAAGCCAGGGGTGGGTGACGGTCTGGTGGGACCAAAGAAATGACCCAGAAACAGTGATGGAGAAATCCAATGTAGAATCTACACGCAGGAAGCTTTTATAGTGTAGCAACTTAGCATCTATAGCCCTTCCCCTCCTTGTACAGCCAGTGTTCCAAGGAGATCAAAGCCTGCCATCTGGACATTCTCTAAGGGAGGGGCTTTGGGTTGGCTATCCCTGAGACCCTGACCTTGAATGCAGAACAACACATTCTTCTACATACTCTGCCTGATAGGAATATTGAGGGAGGACAAGATCTCTACATTCTCAAGACAGTGATTAACAGGGACATTCAGGGTGTGCTTGCACAAACCAGCCTTCCAGCATGTACTGTACAAATCCCAATAACCTTAATGGCCAAATTATGATCAGAAAATAAAAATGCAATGTACAAAATCTTATGGAATTCACCTAAAGCAGTGCTTAGAAGGAGATTTATGGCTGTAAATGACTATATTAAAAAAGAACACACTCTCAAATCAATAACCTTTAACCTTAAGAAACTGTAAAAAGAAGGGCAAACTAAACTACATCAAGTATAAAGAAATAAAGATTAGGGCAGAAATAAAATAGAGAATAGATAAATGACTGACAAAAACCAATGACACTAAAAGTGGTCCTTTGAAAATATCAACAAGATTGTCAAACCTTTAGCTAGACTGATCAAGAAAAAAGTAGACAATTCAAATTACTCAAATCGAAAATGAATGAGGTACATCAGGGCTAACATTGTTGAAACAAAAAGGATTAAAGAGAATACTATGAGCAGCCCAATGCCAACAAATTGTGTAATGTACATGAAATGGACAAAGTGTAAGAAAGACATGAAAGACTAGAACTGACTGTAGAAGAAATAGGGAATCTGAATAACTATAACAAGTCAAGAGATGGAATTAGTAATCAAAAAATTTTCTACAAAGAAAAACCCAGGGCAAGAGGCCTTAATTGGTGAATTCTACTGAATGTTTAAAGAAGATTACCAAAATTTCACAAACTCATCCAAAGAATAACAGAGTGACACTTCCCTACGCATTCCATGAGGATAGTGTTACCTAGACACTAAAGTTAGACAAGATGTCGCAAGAAAAGTAATCTAAAGTCCAATATCTCTTGTGAATATAGATGCAAAAATACTCAACAAAATACTAGTAAACTAAATCCAGCAGCACATTAAAAAGGGTTATACACCATGACCAAAACATGGGATATATCCCAGTAATGCAAGTTTGGCTTAACATATGAAAATAAATCAATGTAATACATCATATAAATATAGGATAAAGAATTATAGAATAAACTACAACAAATAGGTCATCTCAATAGATAAGGAAAAAGCATGTGAGAAAATCCAACTTTCTTTCATGATAAAATCATTCAACAAACTAGGAATATAAAGCAACGTTCTTAGCCTGATAAAGAGCATCTATGAAAAACCACTTGTAACATATTTGTTGGTGAAGCACTGAATATCACCCCCACCCCAAGATCAGGGAAAGAATAAGAATGTTTATTCTCACCACTTTTATTCAATGTTGGACTGTATATTTTAACCAAGTTTATTAGGCAAGGCAAAGAAATACAAGGCATATAAATTAAAAAGCAAGAAGGAAACCTGTGTCTATTTGCATGTGGTGTGATCATGTATAAAGAGAATCCCAGGGTAAATCCACTAAAAAATCTGCCGCTCTAATAAACTAATTCCAAAAGTTCGTAAGACATAAATTGCATACATAAAAATCAATTTGAGTTCTACACACCAGCTATGTCATTCTCAAAATGAATGTAAAGCAATTCTAGTCACAATAGCTTAAAAGCTTAAAATAGTTATAAATTTAATAAAAGAAATGCAACCCTTGTACACTGAAAATTGCAAAACCTTATTGAGAGATATTAAATATTATTAACGGAAAGCCAACCCATGTCCATGGGTTTAAAGATTTAATATTGTTAAGATGGCAGTATTCCCCAAATTAATCTTCTGGTTCTACATGATCCCTATTAAAATCCCAACTGAGGGAGTTAAGATGGTGGAGGAGTAGGGGGGCCCTTAGTTTGTTCCATCCCTGGAATACAACTAGCTATCAAATTATTCTGAACACTCAAGAAATCAATCAGAGATCTGAGAAAACAAATGCTGGAAGTCTACCAGTAGGAAATCAACCACCATTTCAAATACACAACCTAATCTTACACCTAAAGGAGCTGGAAAAAAACAGCAAATAAAACCTAAATCCAGCAGGAGAAGAGAAATAATAGGATTAGGGCAGAAATCAATGATACAGAAATAAAAAAAACAGAACAAATCAATGAAACTAGGAGCTGGTTCTTTGAAAGAATTAATAAGATTGATAAACCCCTAGCCAGACTTATCAAAAAGAAAATACAAAGGACCCAAATAAATAAAATGAATGAAAAAGGAGAGATGACAACCAACACTGAAGACATACAAACAATTAGAAGAGAATATAATGAGCAATTGTATGCCAACAAATTAGGCAATTTGGAAGAAATGAATGCATTCCTAGAAACATATAAACTACTGAAACTGAAACAGGAAGAAATAGAAAACCTGAACACATCCATAACCCATGAGAAATTGAATCAGTAATCAAAAATCTCTCCCAACAAACAAGAATCCAGGGCTGGATGGCTTTCCCGGGGAATTCTACAAAAACATTTACAGAAAATTAATACCTATTGTTCTGAAACTGTTCCAAAAAATATAAATGGAAGGAAAACTTCCAAACTCCTTGTATGAGGCCAATATTACAAGACCAAAGACCCCACCAAAAAGGAGAATTACAGACCAATATCCCTGATGAACACGGATGCAAAAATTCTCACCAACATATTAGCTAATAGGATCCAACAGTATATTAAAAGGTTTATTCACCACAACCAAGTGGGATTTGTTCCTGGGCTGCAGGGGTGGTTCAACATCCGCAAATCAATCAATGTGATACACCACATAAATAAACGAAGGGGTAAGAACCAGAACATCCTCTCAATAGAAGCAGAATAAGCATTTGACAAAATACAGCATCCTTTCTTGATAAAAACCCTCCACCATATAGGGATAGAGGGAACATACCTCAACTTCATTAAAACCATATAAAAAAGACCCACAGCAAATATGATCCTCGATAGGGAATAACTGAGAGCTTGTCCTCTAAGTTCAGGAACATGACAGGGATGTCCATGCTGACTACTGTTCAGCATGGTACTGGAAGTCCTCGCCTCAGCAATCAGACAACAAAAAGTAATAAAAGGCATTCAAATCGGCAAAGAAGTGAAACGTTCACTCTTTGCAGATGACAGGAAACTCTATCTAGAAAACCCAAAATACTCTACCAAAAAATTGCTAGAACTGATAGAGGAATTCAGCAAAGTCTCAGGATATAAAATCAACACTCAGAAGTCAGTTGCATTTCTATACACTAACAATGAAGCACCAGAAAGGGAAATCAAGGAGTCAATCCCATTTACAATTGCACCAAAAATCATAAGTTACCTAGGAAATAACCTAACCAAAGAGGTAAAAGATCTGTACTCTGAAAACTATAGAACACTTATGAAAGAAATTGAGGAAGATACAAAGAAATGGAAAAACATTCCATGCTCATGGATTGGAAGAACAAATACTGTGAAAATGTCTATGCTACCCAAAGCAATCTACACATTCAAAGTAATCCCTATCAAAATGCCATCAGCATTTTTCACAGAGCTGGAATTTGTATGGAACCAGAAAAGACCCTGAATAGCCAAAGGAATGTTGAAAAAGAAAACCAAAGCTGGAGGCATCACAATTCTGGACTTCAAGCTCTATTACAAAGCTGTAATCATCAAGACAGTATGGTACTGGCACAAAAACAGACACATAGATCAGTTGAACCAAATAGAGAACCGAGAAATGGACCCTCAACTCTATCATCAACTAATCTTTGACAAAGCAGGAAAGAATATCCAATGGAGAAAAGACAGTTTCTTCAACAAACGGTGTTGGGAAAATTGGACAGCACATGCAGAAGAATGAAACTGGACCATTTCCTTATATCATACACAAAAATAGACTCAAAATGGATGAAAGACCTAAATGTGAGAAAAGAATCCATCAAAATCCTGGTGGAGAACACAGGCAGCACCCTTTTCAACCTTGGCGGCAGCAACTTCTTGCTAGACATGTCTCCAAAGGCAAGGGAAACAAAAGCAAAAATGAACTACTGGGACTTCATCAGGATAAAAAGCTTTTGCACAGCAAAGGAAATAGTTAACGAAACTAAAAGGCAACCTACAGAATGGGGAAAGATATTCACAAATGACATATCAGATAAAGGGCTAGTATCCAAAATCTATAAAGAACTTATCAAACTCAATGCCCCAAAAACAAATAATCCAGTTAAGAAATGGGCAGAAGACATGAACAGACATATCTCCAAAGAAGACATACAAATGGCCAAAAGACACATGAAAAAATGCTCAATATCACGTGGCATCAGGGAAATACAAATCAAAACCACAATGAGATACCACCTCACACCTGTCAGAATGGCTGAAATTGGGGCGCCTGGGTGGCTCAGTTGGTTAAGTGTCTGCCTTTGGCTCAGGTCATGATCCCAGGGTCCTGGGGTAGAGCCTTACATCAGGCTCCCTGCTGAATGGGGAACCTGCTTCTTCCCCTTGCCTCTCCCCTTGCTGGTGCTTTCTCTCTCTCTCTCAACTAAATACATTAAATCTTTTTTTTTAAGGTTTTTTATTTATTTATTTGAGAGAGAGAATGAGATAGAGAGAAAGCATGAGAGGGGAGAGGGTCAGAGGGAGAAGCAGACTCCCCGCTGAGCAGGGAGCCCGATGCGGGACTCGATCCCGGGACTCCGGGATCATGGCCTGAGCCGAAGGCAGTTGCTTAACCAACTGAGCCACCCAGGTGCCCTAAATACATTAAATCTTAAAAGAATGGCTAAAATTAACAACTCAGGAAATGACAGATGTTGGCAAGGATGTAGGGAAAGGGGAAACCTCTTACACTGTTGGTAGGAATGCAAAGTGGTTCAGCCACTTCAGAAAACAGTATGGTGGTTCCTCAAAAATAGAACTACATTTTCACCCAGCAATTGCACTACTAGATATCTATCTAAAGGATACAAACATAGTGATTTGAAGGGGCACATGCACCCCAATGTTTATAGCAGCAATGTCCACAATAGCCAAACTGTGGAAAGAACCCAGATGACCATCTACATATGAATGGATAAAGAAGATTATATATATATATATATATGTATATATATCATGGAAAATATTACTCAGCCATCAAAAAGAATGAAATCCTGCCATTTGCAACAATGTGAATGCAAGTAGAAGTTATTGTGCTAAATGAAATAAATCAGTCAGAGTCATAACCATATGATTTCCGTCGTGTGGAATTTAAGAAACAAAATACATGAACATTGGGGAAGGGAAGGAAAAATAAGATAAAAACAGGGAGGGAGGCAAACCATAAAAGACTTGTAAGTATAGGAAACAAACTGATGGTTGCTGTAGGGGAAGTGGGTGGGGGAATGGGGTAATTGGGTGATGAGCATTAAGGAGGGCACTTGATGTAATGAGCAGTGGATGTTATATGCAACTGACGAATCACTAAATTCTACCCCTGCAACTAATAATACACTATATGTTAACTAAATTGAATTTAAATAAAATTAAAAAGAAATCCCAACTGGCTTTTATGTGGAAATTGACGAATTGATCCTAAAATTCACATGGAAGTGGAAGGTACCCAAAATTGTCAAAATAATTTTTAAAAAGAAGAACAAAGTTGGAGGATTCACACTTCCAATTTGAAAACACATTACAGAGCTACAGTATTGAAGAGAGTGAAGGCTAGCGTAAGTACAGACATAGATCAATGGAATAGAATATAGAGCCTGGGAATAAACTCTAACATCTGTGGTCAATTAATTTATGGCAAAGATGCCACAGAAATTTAATGTGGAAAGAATAGTATTTCAACACATGATGCTAGGACAACTAGATACCCACATAGAAAAGAACAAAGTTGGAAACTTAACCAAGGCAAAAGACTTGTACACTAAAAATCAGAGAACATTGCTGAAAGAGATTAAAGAAGATATAAATTGTTGGAAAGACCTCTTATGTTTATGGATTGCAAGACTTAACATTGGTAAGATATCAATACTACCCAAATCAATATACAGATTCTGTGCAATCCTTATCAAAATCCCAACAACTTTGGCAAAAATAGAAAAATCCATCCTGAAAACTTATATGGAATCTCAAGGGACCTTGAATAGGCAAAACACTCTTGAAAAAGAAAACCAAATTTGATGTTTTAATAATTCTTGATTTAAAAACTTACTGCAAAACTACAATAATAAAAAATGGTGGTACTGGCATAAATACAGACATATAGACCAATGGAATAGAATAGAGAGCTCAGAAGTAAACCTTTGTGTATATGATCATATGATTTTTGACAAAGTATCAAGACCATTCAAATGGGAAAAGTACCGTCTTTTCAACAAATGGTGCTGGGAAAATTGGATATCCACATGCAAAAGAATAATGATTCTTACTTTATGCCATATACAAAAATTAACTCAAAATGGATCAAAGACTTAAATTCTAAAACTCTTAGAAGAAGACATAGTGGAAAAATCTTCATGACATTGGATTTGGCAAAGATTTCTTGGATATCACACCAAAGTATAGGCAACAAAAGTACAAATAGGTAAATTAGACTATATCAAAATTTAAATCATCTGTGCAGTGAAGGACACAATCAACAGAGTGAAAAGGCAATCTACAGAATGGGAGTAAACATTTGCAAGTCATATATCTGCACAGGGGTTAATATTCAGAATATATATGGAACTTCTAAAACAGTAGAAGTTCTTCTAAAAATGTAGACATGCTAAGTGAAAGAAGTCTGTCACTAACAAACAAATACTGTATAATTCTATGAATTATCCAGAGTAGTCAAACTCATAGAAACAGGAAGTAAAATGGTGCTTGCCAGGAGCTGGGGGGAGGGACAAATGAGGAATTGTTGATTAATGGATATGAAAAAGTTCTGGAGATTGGTTGCACATCAATGAGAATATACTTACTACTGAAGTGTACACTTAAAGTAAGTTGGCAAACTTTATATTATGTGTATTTTACCACAATTAAAGAAAAGTTATTATGCATTAAGACCGGTGAATTTAAATCATGTTCTGAAGATAACAATACTTGCTAGCCTAACAAGGTGATAAGAAAGATTGCTTGACCACTCACTTTTTATTGCTCACTCTAAGTATAAATACTGTGTTTTTTGTATTATGCATTATTTCGTAGAATCAAATTTGAATCAAATTCTTGTTCTAAGATTTATTTATTTAGTTTTAAAGAGTTTGTTTATTTGAGAGAGAGAAAGCCAGAGCCAGAGCAAGAGCAGAAGGGGAGGGGAAAAGGGAGGGGCAGAGGGAGAGGGAGAAGCAGACTCCCCACTGAGCAGGGATCCCAGCGTGGGACTCGATCCCAGGACCCTGAGATCATGACCTGAGCAGAAGGCAGACGCTTAACCGACTGAGCCACCCAGGCACCCCTTGTTCTAAGATTTTAACAATAATTAGAATTATGAAGTCATCTGATTGGAAGTAAAAGGGACGATAATGAGTCCTATCCTTCCAGGGAATAAGCCCCTTCCTGAAAGTGAGTATGGCCCTTCATACACTGCTCCAGCTCTTACTGACTCATTAAATGCAACAACAACAAAAATAGCCAAGTAGATTAGTGGAAACAATAGAAATTTCAGATATGGATTCCAGTGTATATGAATTAATATACGACAAAAGATGTGTTCTGTGTCTGCTAGCAAAGGGTGGTTTCTTTATAAATCAGGCTAGGATAATTGACTATTTATGGAATAAAACTAAGCCAGCCTTTTTTTCTTATACCTTTAAAAAATAACATACAGATGGATTGATGCCTTCAATAAAACAATATAATATTATAAGAAAACTGAAGATGCTATTTCATAATCTTTGAATAGGAAAGACCTTCATAAGACAGGTGACCCAGAGGTCACTAGTCATAAAAGCATTGGCACATTCAAATCCACTAAAATTAACAGACTTTATACATCAAAATTCACTGAAGACAAAACCAAAAGCGAAACAGTAAACTGAAATTCATGGCGTACGTGTTACACAAAGACTAATGTATCTCGTTCAGAGTAAAGCAAACGAACCAATGGAAAAATGGATAATGAACAAGATATTCTCAGAAGAGAAAATACAGATGTCTGATAAACACATGAAAAGAGGGGCGCCTGGGTGGCTCAGTTGGTTAAGTAACCAACTCTTGATTTTGGCTCAGGTCATGATCTCGGGGTCCTGAGATTGGGTTCCGTGCTCAGCTGGGAGTCTCCTGGGGATTCTCTCTCTTTGTCTCCCTTTGCCCCTCCTCCCACTCAGGTGCTCACTTGCTCTCTCAAATAAATAAATTTTAAAAAGAAAACACATGAAAAGATGCTTCATTATCGGTGAGGGGGATGCAAAATGGAGCTATAACTGAAGGAAACAAAACATCCCCTGCTGGTGAAAATGGAGAGGGAGAGAGCCATGCACACACTCTTGGGGTGTGTATGGGGGTGGGGGGTAAATTACTGAAAGCTTTTTATGAAATTGTTATGGTAATGTCTGGCAATAGTAAAAATACACGTGTTCTTTTATGCAGCACAGTCACTTTGGGGAAGCAATCTTTTGGGAATAAATTGCACTAATGCACAATAATATATGTACAAAATGTTTATTTCAGCTTTATTTGTGCTGTCAAAAACCTGAAACCAAACCGAAGGTTTGCCTAGAAGGGAAAGGAATAGTTGAATAAAATATGATTCAATCTGCTATCAGTTATTATGCAACTGTTAAAAACAATTATGTATATATAATATATAGAAGCAGTTGACTTGGGCGGGTGTCAATCATATACTAAGAAAAACGATCCACAGAGTAAATGATTGCAATTTTGTAAAAACAAGCAGTTACCACCTATTTCTGTTTATATAGCATTATGTTCACTTTGAAGAAATGGAGAAATGACTTTTTCTTCATGCATCTTTTGTAGCACATATACTTTTGTAATTTCATTTTAAAATAAATACAATATTAAATTGTAAATAAATGTTAGATACTTGTCTTTATGTTTTTTTTTTGCAAGATGGAATTATCATTTACTAAACTTTCACTTAACTTTTGACTACTCATCATAGTTCAGCATTTCTCCAGTGGAGAGATGTGTTTGTGGGTATGTGTTAAATCACCCGGGATGGGTTTTGTTTTCGTTTTTTAAAGTGTAACTGCCTCTGTCCTTTCCTTCCTCCCACCCTTCCAGGGATGATGGGTGCAAGTGGGCAGGGCATTTGTATTTTTTCAGTTTCATAAGCGTTTCTGCTCTGTCCCCTGCACCACAGTCCCTGGTTGACAACTACCAAGTCCACTACCAAGTCCATAACTGCGGATGCCCTGATTGAAGCTAGAAATTGTGGCTGGGTTTTAATAAAATAATGCATTTTCTTAAGTAAGAAAAGTCATGTCTTATTTTTCTTGAAAGTGTGTTCTCTGGAGGAAAAGAATGCCTTACAATTTCCACAGTTTGTTTTGTAATTTTGTTCTCTGTGAGAGACCTTATGGCATTTTTAAAAGCACCTGTAGGAGAAATGCTTTTAAAGCATTAACCAAATTGAATCATAAGAAATATATTTCTGAATCTCATTTTTATTTTTTATTTTAAAAAAAAATTTTAAAGATTTATTTGAGAGCGAGAGGGGGATGGGCGGAGGGAGAGAAAGACTCTTAAGCCGACTCCCCGCTGAGTGTGGAGCATGTAGCAAGGATCCCCGCGCAGGGCTCCGTCTTAGGACCTGAGATGATGACTTGAGTGGAAATCAAGAGTCCGTGGCTTAAGGGACTGAGCCACCCAGGTGCCCGTCTGAATCTCATCTTCAGTGAAGTTATCTTCAACAGTTCACAACACACTGGGTCTTTAGCACCAGATGAAAACAGCCCTCTGACTCCTTGGTGGGGGGTTAGTCTCAATCATTCTGACTAGTCCTTGTTCCCTGCTCACTTTGGAATCTTTCTGCTTTCTGACCTGAACATTCCATTCCCTCGGTTTATAGCAGCGTTCCTTCGTTCAACTGAGCTAATGCGGAACCTGATGTTTCATATGGCTTTTTAAGTTCTGATCTTTGCTTTTGCTCATTAATTATGGTTCATACTGAGCCACTTGGTTACATCGGTTCTAGGCGCACTGTGAACATACCTTGTCCATTCAAGCACGCTCCTAAAGTCCCTCACCCAGCGCCGCGCTTTGCGCGAAGAGCGGCCTCTCTGCCCACCTGGGTGAGGACACAGTGGGAGGGCCCTCAGCCCCAAGCCAGCTTCCCTCTGGGATACCACTTCCTGACCCTCCCGCTGGGGTTCTTAAATTGTGCGCATCACAAAAGCCCCTGCGGACCCGACGACAGCTACGGGGAAAGGCACCCACATTGCTTTCACATGTGACTCAAGGGGGGTGGGTAACTTTCGCCCTTCCCCTGCACTCCCAAGTGAAGACCCCCGCTCTGCCCTCCCGCTCTCCCGACTTGCCCCCGGCACACCGGCTCATCCTGCGTGGGGTGTCCGATGCCCCAGTGACCGCTAGGTGCCGACAGAGACCCGGCAGGACGCCTCACCTCTTCTAGGGCTGAGGGCCACCAGTCCGCGGGTCCAGTTTGCCCTTGCCCAAGGGGCGAAATGAGGGCTCGGGACAAAAGAGTGGCCCCAGGTCTGCCCTCCTCCCCCCCACCGCTCACAGGGAATAAAGGCTGGAAACGACTTCCTGCTCACACCTGCGACATTCTCCTCTGGCAATCCTCTCCCTGCCCTGATCCCAGCGTGTAGGGATATTTCCAGCACTCAGATCCAGTAGGAAACGTGCTGCCAATGTAGCTGCCTTTGCCGTGCCCGTGTTCCCCACACCTACAGCCTCCCTTCTCCAGGTGGGAGCGGATGGTGAGCCACGTTCTCTCTGCTCCCCAGCAGGACCCGTCGCCTGGGAGTACTGTGGGCGGGACTAAGGACAGAGGCACATTTCAGTAGCTGTGTGACTTTGAGCTCATTATTCAGCCTCTCTGTGCCTGCCTTTCCTCGTGTATACAAGGAGAATTGTAATGGTACCTACCTCATGCGGCTAGTATGGGAATGGAATGATTCCATATTTCTAAAACACAACACCTGGCACGTAGTGAGTACTCAGTATAAGTTAGCTATTCTGATTTGTCTTCTTGGATCTTTGTAGCAGGGTCTCAGTAATTATTTATTTTACTTGGCATTCTGCACTTGTAGCTCCTAATTTTTGATTATGGATTGTAACTTTTCTTTAAATTCAATGGCTTGTTTAATCTTTTTATCTGTTAGAATGGATCTGCCCCGATAAAGTACAACTTTGGGTCTATAAAATTTTACCTAAGCTCCTCGCTTTTTCAGCTGTGTCTCACATTTGTTCGATTCTTTTTGATTCTGGTTATCTACACAGCCTTGGTTTTGATGGTGGTGTTGCTGTACTCTGGGTTGTGACAACTCTGACAGTATATCACTGGAGTCAGTACCTTCTGGGAACACACAAGAAAAACTAGAAGCTTATCCCTTCACCCACAGGTAGAAAAACTTCCCCTCTGGTATAAATATTTGACCCTGGAAGCATAGGTTCAGAGATCATGTAGAAAATGCTGCCCCAAGCTTTCTGCGGAAGATCCTGTGCCCACTCAAGTGCACAATACTGCTTGATAATGACCAGTCATGGGCCCCAGGGTTCCCAAAAGTTGACCTGCCATGCAGAATTGTGCACAAAGTTCAGGGTGGCCCAAAATTTCCTTCTTGTATCTGTCCTGCATTTTCTTATTTGTCTTTTAAAAAATTGAGATATAATTCATACACTATAAAGTTCATCCCTTTAGAGCGCACGATTCAGTGTTTTTAAGGATATTCACAAAACTTTGCAACAGTCACCGCTTTCTAACTCTGGAACCTTTCATCAACCCAAAAAGAAACCCCAGGCCCATTAAACATACTCATTCACAATTTCCCACCCCTACCTCCAACTCCTGACAACCACCCTCTGCTTTCAGTCTCTATGGATTTGCCTGTTCTTAACATTATATACAAATGAAATCATACAATGTGTGGCGTTTTGTGTCAGACTTCTGAGACTTAGCATCATGTTTCCAAAGTCCATCCATGTAGCCGCAGGTATCAATACTTCATTCCTTTTTCATGGCTGGTAAATGATTAAACAAAATGTGGAAAGCCTCCTTATCTTTTTGAGGCATACGAGTAGGTAGAACAAATTGGGAGTTTCTAGGATTGGTAGAACAAGTCCCCATACAATCTATGCCTTCTGTTTCAAGACCAGAACCCCAGGTTCTCTCAGTCTTGCCGTGTTCAGATCAGAGTCCTTTTGTTTGCACACTGTTGTGATATGGCAGCTTAATCCCTCACCTCCACCCCATTTGCCTCTCATTGCTATTGGAAAGATCTGGCGGGGATTTACCTGGACCCTGTTATCTGAACTCTGAGATGGCCTAAACTCCTCAAAAGAAGTCACTTTCTCAGCCCAGCTCCAGCCCAGAAATGTGCCTTTGTAAGCAGAGGATAGGCTACTGAGGCTCCTGCCTATGGGTCAGTGTACCCACAGAGTCCCAGGACAGAGCCACCACGGTGAGAGCCAGTCCTGCCCTTAGAGAATGCTTGCTGCCCTGCCTCCACTGGCCACTCACCACCAAGCTTCTTTTCTCCTCTCGCCACCTGTAAAAGTGAATTACATGTCCTCAGTCCTATTTCTGGGGTGGGGTGTCATGTGTAATTATGACCACAAGATGCCAATAGAGAGCTTGGCTGGAAGTCTTGTCTTTGTCTGCTGGGGCTGACAGGCGCTGTTTCATTCCACCCGATTATATTTGTTCCACAATCCATAGGAAGCACCTACTATGTCATGGTTCTGGGTGAGACTGGGTCACAGTGTTCACAGAATGAGTCAAGCTACAGTATGTGCGATCTGAACTCTACAAACAAGCAGCTTCTACACTCCACAATCTCATCCTTCTCTCCAAAGGGATAAACTAGAGAAATGGAACCTCCTACAAGTGAACATTATAAGGACCCCTAGGCACGCCTAGGTCACTTTTATTTTCCACAGCCTTGTCCCCTCTCTACAAAGCCACATGTCACGATGCTCTCCGTATCACATCGTGCCTAATTAGCTATCCTGTGTTATTTCTGTGGCCCCAGAGATGCTCATGTATTATTGTGAAACATGAGTTTATCCATGGGCTCAAGATAACTTCTCATGAGGTCCAAATATTGTGTATTGCAATATTTTCAAGGGCAGGGGCCATGCATTTGTCATGTTTTATTCATATATTATGTCAATATTTGTGAGTACCTACTACTTGCCAAGCACTCTGTTAAATTATGGATATACAATAATGAGTTAAAACAGCATCCTCATGGAGCTTATTGTGTTTCTATCTATCTGTGCCAGGTACAATGCTTAGGATATATTAGAAGTTTAGTCAATGTTTGCACAGTCGATTGTTAATACTTTCATTGTAATTATATTCAAGATGTGATAATGATTTTAATTCTGGCCCATTCTAGTAAAATGTCTGAGTAGCAAAACACATTAATAGCACTTTCAGTAAGCTTCAAAGATTTGGCTGAAGGACATATATTTAATAGATTTAAATGTTAGCGAATCTTACTAAGAGGATTACCACGGGCAATTTCAAAAGATTATGATTTAGGGTTGCTAAGGGAGGTGAAGGATCCTTAACATCAAAGGTAAAGACTTTTGCAATGATTGATACTACTGTATTTAACATACTGGAGATCCAGTACTTTGGCCAGTACAGATTATAACTTTTCTTTAAATTAGGTGGCTTGTTTAATCTTATTTTCTGTTAGGATGGATCTACTCTGATAAAGTATAACTTTGGTCTATAATATTCTGCCCAGGCCTGGTCATCTTCCTAGGGAGTTTCATGGATGTAGGTTTTTTTTTTTTAAAGATTTTATTTATTTATTTGAGACAGAGAGAGAGAATGAGAGATAGAAAGCACGAGAGGGAAGAAGGAAGAGGGTCAGAGGGAGAAGCAGACTCCCCGCTGAGCAGGGAGCCCGATGCGGGACTCGATCCCGGGACTCCAGGATCATGACCTGAGCCGAAGGCAGTCGCTTAACCAACTGAGCCACCCAGGCGCCCTGGATGTAGGTGTTTTTTAACCTAGCCCCTAAAAGAATGAGAAAATTCAATTTTTTCCCTCATATTTCAACATATGTCACCCAGAAATTACCAGGTGAGCCAATATATACAGTGAGGTAAAGCATTGGGTTTTGTATAAAAACATTTGAGTTCAAGTCTTGTCTATTCCATTTACTAAATGTGTAACCATGCTAAGAAGAAATAATTTGCAGAAATATTGGAAGTACCAAATGAGGTGATTCATGGGAAAACATGTTTTGTAAAATGGCAAACTTAGGTCTAAGATCTGTCATTCTCAAGAATCATACCAGATTAATTAATAAATTCAATAAATATTTATTGGGGACCTACTTTGACCGGGTCCTGTGCTCTGTGCTAGGCACACAGTAAAGATTTCAACATCTTAAACTCTAGCAACTAACAGTCTATTTGGGAGGCACTCCTATGAACAAAGAAGGTAATCATGTATTGTCAGTGCTGTGATAGAAGAACACAGAGTATACAGCATGCCTGGCCAGACCGACTTGTGTAATGGCAAAGCAGGAGAACGTGATTGGTAAGAGTATGCTCATTTAAATACTGGACTACCTCTGTGACCTAAGTTCTCTGTGTCTCAGTTTCCTTACCTATGAAAGAGGGGATGATAATGGTACTTAATTTATGGGATTGTTGGAGAACCAAGTGGAGCATCACATGCAAAGCACCCAGGACAGTACCTGGTATGGAGTAAGGACTATATAAATGTTAGCTGTATTTTTTTTTCTTATTCCGTCTCTTTGGCCACAGTGTCAGGTAGAGCTTCATAGAGGCTATGACCCATGCACTTCATCTTGAGTGATGAGCAGTTTCTTACCATATGGACATTGGGAATAAGGGGGATGCTGTGAACAGAGAATGGTGAACTTAGGAGGCTCATGAGAAGATGTATAGAAGGAGGCATACAGCATGCTGCAAGGAGATCGCAGTTCTTGAGGGGAACCTCACAAGAGGGAAAACCACAAGTGGAGTTGTAGAGATGGTGAGAACTGCAGCATGGAGGTCAGTGTTCATCATGTTTCAGTGTTCAGACTTTGCCAGGTAGGTGATGGGGAGGAGATAATGGAAGTTGAATAAGAGGGAAATGTCCAGGAAGAACCTTCAGGTTTGTGACCTGTGGAACTGGGATTATGGTGGGTGCCCATGACCAAGAGGTATAAGGGGTGTGTCCTAGCCTGAGTTCACTACAAAACAGAGACTGAAGTAAAGCTGTTGTGTGAAGGGTTTCTTGAAGGCTGCAATTACAGAGCAGCTAGAAGGAGCAGAGAAAGGATATGAGGCAAGGAACGAGAGAAAGCAAATACAAAGCAGCACATTACAGAGATTTCTACAGCTACTTGCGAAAACACAGCTGGTTGCTTGTTCTCATTGGGTGTGTCTGGGTAAGCACTATGAAACCACCTTGGTTCAGCTGATTAACTCCTTTGAACTTCTAGGTTGTGTCACCTCACTCCTTCCAGTAATCATCTGAAAGTTGGAACCCACAGCCCATGTTACGGCACTACATTTGAGGCTAGAAGTGGGAAAGCCAGAGTTTCTATTTGTTTTTCTTTTTTAAGTTTTAAATTTTACATTAGTAAAACATTTTTAAATGTTATACTAGTTTCAGGTGTACAACATGGCAATTTGACAAGTTTATACATTATGCTTTGCTCGCCACAAGTGTAGCTCCCATCTGTCACCATAGAATGCTCTTAAAATATCATTGACTATATTTCTTACACTGTGCCTTTTATCTCCGTGACTTATTCATTCCAAAACTGAAAGCCTGAATCTCCCACTCCCCTTCACCCATGTTGCCCATCCCGCTCCCGCCGTCCTTCTGACAGGCATCAATTTGTTCTCTTTATAGGTCTGATTCTGCTTTTTGCTTGCTTGTTTATTCATTTGTTTTTTTTTTTAAGATTCTACATGAGTGAAATCATAAGGTATTTGTCTTTCTCAGTCTGACTTACTGCACTTAGCATAATACCCTCTAGGTCCATCCATGTTGCGGCAAATGGCATGATCTCATCTTTTTTATGGCTGTGTAATCGTCATTTTCATTGAAACAGTTATAAAAAAGGATCTGCTGGAGCTTGGATCTTAGCCCAGGGGATTCCATGAGAGCTGATGTTATTAGCAGACAAGGTGACAGTGGTGACAGGTAGGGATCTCCTTTGAGCAAGTGGCCAAGGACCTGGGAGGCCAAGGACTCCTCTTGTGTAAATTGAAAAGGGCATAAATTCACGATGCTATGATTTACCCCTTGATACTATAATTTGGAGCCTCCATTTTTGTGAGCACAACATACTCTCACTTTTTTTTCTGGATGAAGAAGCAATCCTTCACATTGGTGGCCAGTTATATTCTCCTGAAAAGGACGATTATTTTCCTAATGACAGTTAGTATGCCAAGATACAGTTCCTGCTACTGTATCTGGTCTCAGAACCATAATTTATATTGATCATCTCCCTCTTACAACCACTATGTTTATACTTACCCCACAATAAACTAGCACCTTGGCTAATTTCGGTTGCTTGCTTGGTGGAGTGACCCAGACCTTCATCCCAGAGGGGTTTGAGCACTTAGTTGTTTTTCTCTTTTTGGGTTGTGGTTGCTGCAGTTTGATATTTACAGTTATCATTGGGATAGAGGCATTAAGAGGTGCTGAATTTCAAACAGAATTCTCCCTATCTCTGTGCATAGTACAGTCCTAACTCTTAATAGAAATTAAGGTCATTATCTCAGTAAATATAAACATTTCTTTCTTTTCCTGTTGTTCCACTGGCATTGGGATCCCAATGTTGCAAGATGGGAGTTGCAGCTTCTGGTTCATTGAAACATTTACTGTGTCATCAAGTGGAACTGGCTCCCAACCTTGGAACCAGTATCTCAAACCCAGCATAGCTTAGGTTTTCAGGCATGGGGAAACAGAAGTTCCACAAATGGGTCACTGGAGTGATAGTCTGAGGAGCCACTCCTACTACTGCCCTTCAGTTCCTGGACCTAAGTTTTTAAGCTATTCAAGAAAATAATATATTGGCTATGATTTCAGTGACTATACTACATCTCAAGATGTTGTGAGTAAGCTGGTGCCTTAGCTTATCCTTCAACAGGTCTATCTACCATTGTCTTAGGCTTCCTGATTCTGGATGATGAGGTACATGGCAAGTCCAGGGATTCTCATGTTCATGAGCCCATTGTTACACCTCCTTTGCTGTTAAGTGGTCCCTTTGATATTGGGTATTATCATGCATAGTTCCATGTCAGTGGATCAGGAATTTTCTCAGCTTTTGCATGGTGGGGATGCCAGAAGTTCTGCAGATAGAGAAGGCAAACACATATCTGCCTTATATATCTGTTCAGATAGAGATGAATTGCTGCTTTCCCCAAATTGGAAAGGGTCTGATGTAATTGATCTTCAACTAGTTGTCTGCCTGACCTACCTGAATAATGGTGCCATACTGGGGACTAATACTATCAATTTCTACTAGTGAAGGTTTGGCATATTCAGCAGTTGTTGGGTTCATGCATAGCTGGCATATTCCTTTTTCCATGAGCAAGCACATTGTGCAAGTACTGGGGTAGCTGAGGAAGGACATGGGCTGAGATCCACTGAATGAGCCTTTTGTTCACATGGTTGTTAAGAGATTTCTCTGTGATGTATATTATTTGGTAGGTATTAACCTGAGACAAATATCTGTATGTTTTGTGTCCATTTCCATAGATCCATCCATATACCTCTTCCTTATACTCAATCTTCTGGTTTTGGCCACTTGAATGAAGTTGTAATATGGCCGCAGCAGTCCCTTTCTGGCTAGTGCCAACGTACTGTGCTGACCTATCTGTAAATCAGGCAACAAAGTTAGGTGCAACAAATCAGGCAACAAAGTTAGGTGACATGAGCATCTTGACCACCCATTCATGTAATTGATTCATACCTTCTGGACCTGCTTGAACCTGATCCCAAATGTATTGCTTCAGTGTATAGGGGGTTAAGTGGATAGCTGTTATAACTACCCAAACTTATGACATGTTGGACTTGTTAACGTCATGATGTTATTATGGACATCTCTCTTTGCAAAGTCTCTTGGTATCCTGTGGTCAGGTGCCCATTGTTGACTGGACATAGTAACATAGCAGATGTTTTGCAAACAGAGAGTAGTTCTCTGCCACAGAGGGCTTGTTATTTCTCTAGAGTTCTAGGTGTCTATTTTCTGACTGTCCTATTGGGGACAAATAAATGCTGCTCCTCTCTCTCTGGTAAAAGTTACAAGGTGAAACAACTTGCTCTTTAGAAAAATACTAGTGTCTTCCAAGACACACCCTGCCTCTGTTAAAACTTCACCAATATGGCAGGCCCTGAAACTTCATGTGGTTTATTTGCCACTTTTTGGCATACAAGTGAACCCCCCCAAAATTTCAATAATATGATAGGTCCACAAATCTTATAGAACTTATTTCCCATCTCTTAGTATATAAGTGTCTTATCCAGGCATCTAGGGTATCTGTCATTTCCAGCTCAACAGGTCCAATTAAAATGAAGTGGACCAGAATGATTTTCTGAAGAATTTCAAGATACTGAAAGTCCCTGTGGACAATATTATGTCAAAGAGCCAGAGAGTTAACATAGCACTCAGGCAAGAAGATGTATGTACTCTGCTATTTTTGACATGCAAAAAGTAAGTTGCTTTCAATCCCCCCTACTGATGTGTGTCACAAAGAAAGTATTCAGCCAAATCTATAGCTTTGTACTAAGTGCCTGTGATGATGTTGATCTGCTTTTGTGAAGAAAGCACATTAAAAAAAAAAAAAGTACATCCAGCATAGCAACTGCAATCAGGGCTCCTGTTTTGTTAAGTTTATAGTTGTCCACTGTCATCATGCATGAACCACCTGATTTTGCAAAGGCCAAACTGAAGAACTGAGAAAAATATAAGTGGATCTGTCTAGTCCATCTTTTAAAATCTTTGATGGTGACACTAGTTTTTGTAGTGCCTTTAACAATGTAATATTTCTTTTTATTTAGATTTCTGGAAGGGGAAGTTTTGGGGACTTTCACTTGGCCTTTCTTATTAAAATGGTCCTTTATCCACAGGTCAGAGAAGCAATGGAAGAGATCTTGCAGAATCTAGGAATGTGCATCCCAATTATACATTCAGAGACCAGAGAAAGAGGAACAGTGTGGGTGTGTGGACCCATTAACCCACTATGAGATGGGTATTACTTTCTGGACCAGGGTTTGCATTAGTTTGAATCACATGAAATTTTCCTAGCTTGAAGACTTTGAAGTACTTTTAAGTCCTACAAATTTGTACCTAAATATCCATGACCTCAAACCATCAAACCAATGCCCTGAGTATGTGAATTAAATATAGTACTTGAAGAGTATATACATTTCTATGCACTTGTCCACAAAGGATGTCCTCTTTGAAAGCCATTAGGAGTTTCATGCTTGCATTTTGCATCCATCAGCCAACACCACTTTGACATCAAGTACTGGTCTGTATCAGAAGGGACTACATGATCTATAGGATGAACTGGAGTTGGACTGAGGATCTTTCAGTAGTTTCTATCTACAAGCAAGCTGGTTCTTCTGTCACATCCACTGCACCTGACCTTGTTGCAAATTCTAGGGCCAGTCCTAGGTTCATTCTAAGTTAGATAGGTTGCAAAACCTATCACATTTCACTTCTAGCTCCTCATTTCTTTACATATAGTCCCCAACTTCTTATAACCACCTTTTATAGAGCTCACTCATTTCTCACACATTTATATTCCATCTGAATAATCAGAGACAATAAACTGGAGTATTTATTGCAGAGTATCTGTTTCTTGTCACCTTTAAGACCCACTGGCAAAAGGACTGAAACTGATAATGAATAGTGATATTGATTCCCATGAGCATTCTTCTACGGTATGATTGTGCCATATGGCAACTTTCCATGTCACTATGAATCTCGATCCAACCCTACCAGAAATATAACTATTTTTTAAAATAAATAGTTCAACTTATTTCTACTTTGACAGAGGGGCAGAAATGTAATTTTCATCACTTTGGAGTTTTTTCACCTTTTTTTCCAAGATTGCATCTATGTTTGAAGGAGGGGTTTCAATGCATTGGGTAGGAAAGTAGTCTCAGTAATTTTCTAGTCCTTGGATATTTGTCACTCAGGTTTTTGCTGAGTAAACCTCATTGCTGTTTTAAAGACCCCTCCAGGGGCACCTGGGTGACTCAGTTGGTTAAGCAACTGCCTTTGGCTCAGGTTATGATCCCAGAGTCCTGGGATCGAGTCCCACATCGGGCTCCCAGCTTGGCAGGGGGCCTGCTTCTCCCTCTGACCCTCTCCCCTCTCATGCTGTTTCTCATTCTCTCTTTCAAATAAATAAATAAAATCTTAAAAAAAAATAAAGACCCCTCCATATCTGACAACTCTTCATACTACTTTCTTTCCCCTGTATATGCATTTAATTGTGATACTAAGAATACAATAATTAATACTGAGGTTAATAACTCACGAGTAATAGTGATACTATTTGTAAATATATTCTTCTGTATTATCTTGAAAAAAATGAATTTGAAGTTGGTGTCTTAAAACTGGAAGAATATGATCCTCAATAAATTATTGGAAATAAAATCATCAAAATGTCAATGTATTTTAAAAAGTTTCAAATTGTGGCAAAAACAAATAACATGCAATTTACTATCTCAGCCATTTTAAAGTGTACAGCTCAGTATGTTTAAGTATATTCCCATTGTTGTGCAACAGATTTCCAGAACTCTTTTCATCTTGTAAAACTGAAACTCCATACCCATTAAATAACAGCTCTGTATTTCCCCCACCTCCCAGGGTCTGGTAATCATTCTTATACTTTCTATTTCTATGAATTTGACTACTTTAGATAGCTCGTATAAGTGGAATCAAACAATATTTTTCTTTTCGTGACTGGATTATTTAACAGCATGTTTTCAAGGTTCATCCATGCTGTAGCATGTGAAAGAATTTTCTTCCTTTTTAAAGCTTAATAATATTCCATTGTTTGTATATACTCTATTTTATGTATCCATTTATCTGTTGCTGAACATTTAGGTTGTTTTCAGCTCTCGGTTATTATAAAAATGCTTTTATGAGCATGGAGAGGCACATATTTCTTCAAGACCTTTCTTTCAATTCTTTTGGGCATATACCCAGAAGTAGGCTTGCTGGATCATATGGTAGTTCTGTTTTTAATTTTTCAAGGAAACACCATCCAGTTTTCCATAGTAGCTGCACCATTTTACATTCCCACCAATGGTGCACAAGGGTTCCAGTTTCTCCACACTTTTGCAATCATTTGTTATTATTATTATTTTTGATAGTAGCCATCCTAATGGGTATGAGGTATTCATGCTACTTTTCTTTCTCCCTTCCAGTGGCATGGGAATAAATCTCAATTGCAGAGTCTGTTATGGGAAACTTAGAGTTGTGGTTGAGCCTTCAGCTACATACTTACATAATCTGTATCCTCGTAAACTATGCAGTGTTGGCCCCATGGTTCACATACCTCCATATTTCCCCAATCTCAAAGACATACCAGGGGGATAGCAGCCCAGGCACTAGCCTTACCATCTTGATCTGGGTTTGCATTTATGGCCATGATTAGGATGAGCAAGATTTGTAGAGTATAAAGTGGGGATTTCACATTCAGTTATAGATACTTTTTACAGTGTTCTCTAAAGCAGTGTACACATATTTATAATATTTGCTACATTCCTACTGTGCAAAGTGCAATATCTGAAATACATCAACTGTTTAATGAAAATTTATTTATCACTGTAGGTGGAAGAGAGGGAGAAATGTTAGGAAAAAGAACTAAGGAGAATGAGAGAGGCAGGGAGGAATGGTGCAAAGAATAGAGTAAGGAAAAAGAGGAAGGAAGGAAGAAATGGAGGGAGAGAGGGAGGAAGGAAAGAAGGAAGGAAAATTAGTCTATTCGTTATAATTTTCAGGTATGGAGTCCGGTTAAAATTTTTTAAAAAAATGTTACACAGGTGATTTTGAAGCATAGTCAGTTAAGAATAACTGGTATAGTCTAAGAAAATAAAAAGTCCTGGGAAGGGGAGGTCCATGAGAAATGCCAACATTTAAGTAATGGAGAGAGAAAGAGATTCCAGTAAAGAGAAGGAAAAGCAGCAGATAAGGAAATAAGAGTAAAACCATGAGATTGTGATGTAATGGCACCCAGCGAAGAGAAAACTTCTAGAAAGTCATATTTAATACCATCTAAGGTTGTTAGAAGTCAAAGAAGTTTAGATTGAGGCATACTCAACCACAGTGGCAAAGTGGAAGACATTTCTGGACTCTTCCAGAGCTATTATTGTAGAAGTATAGGTGTTTAAGTGGTAGATTTGAAGTAAATTGGAATTGAGTAATTTAGCAAGTGTAGACTTCTAATTGAAGAAGCCAGTACAGAGCGAAGGGTTGAAATTATAGGAAATAAAGCAAGTAATTAATGAGTAGAAATCCCAGAAGAGAAAGGAGGTGGTGTGACTAAGAAAACAAGTAGATCTGTCAATGTGAAAGAAAGAAGATACAGCCATGCAGAACCAGGTGTTGCAGGTGCCTGAGTTTATGGTTAAATAGGTGGCAGATGGAAGAGAGTTGAAGGGGTTAATATTTAATTGCTTTAATTGTATTAACGGCATAATATTCACAGTTATTGGTTGAGAACATAGGAAATAGAAATTGGGCTGGGGGGCTTAAGAGAAGTCACACACATTTGGAATGTTGGTTACTAGAATGCTAGAATGGAATGGAAACTGACCTGAAACAAGTCAAAAGAGAGGACCAGTGAGGCCCAGCTGGGTTTGGAGGCCCTAAATCATAATCAGGCTTTTTCTCCAGCAGTGTCCAGAAACTCAGACACAGAATAAGAGAAATATGGGTATGAGACTAAAACTGGGGTTTGATTTTGCAAGGGAGGTGTCCTTTAACCTGTTGGAGCAGAAAAGCAGTTGCAGATGTATCGGCGAGTATAGAGCAGGCAAACAACTGCAGGATCCAGTATCAGGAAGGAAGGACTGGCAAATGGGGAAAATGGAGGGTGGGCAGGGGACTGCAGGGATCTAATGTGGTGAAAGAGTGGTGTGCTAGGTTATTAATGAATGTTGACAAGGGCTAAGGCATGACCATGAAGATGGGTGACTAAAGTGATAGTCAACTGCTGATAAGTCCTACAGTTGATTTGTAGGGTTGGAGAGCTTAGACTGATGAATTGTACAGTAGCAGAACTTAGAACAAACCCTGTTAGCTTTATCTTCCAAGTGCATCCCGAATCCAATTTCTGCCACTGGTTCAGATGTAGAAAATTTCATGAAACTGTCACTCTTATTAAAGACCAAAACAAACCGAGTAAAGTGCACATAGTGTTTTTCTTTTTAAAGATTTTATTTATTTATTTGAGAGAGAGAGAGAGAGAGCAAGCACAAATAGGTGGAGGGGCAGAGGGAGAGGGAGAGAATCCCAAGCAGACTCAGCATTGAGTGTGGAGCCTGACGTGGTGCTTGATTTTATGACTCTGAGATCATGACCTGAGCCAAAATGGAGTTAGACACTTAAACAACTGAGCCATCTAGATGCCCCCACAATCATAGTTTTAAAAAACATGTCAGTGGGCTGAAGACACAAAGTAATCTAATGAACTAAACTCCAGAAAATGAAGAGCCCTTTACAGAAGGAAGACACATATTCCTGTGCTTGTCTCTGGTGGCAGGAGAAGGAGGAATTCACCATAGACAGTGTAGGGAGAAACAAGGTAAAAATACAAGTTTTTAACAGCTCCTATGAAATGATAGCATCAGAGAGGCAGGGAAGGCCAGAGACTTAATCCATATCTAGGGAATGTGTATGTATTGAATATTTTTCATTTTTCTTTCCAGATTCATTTTCCACTCTTCTCCACCCTGCTGTACACCCAGGAAGGATGGCCTCTATTGTTTACAACAAAGGACTTCCTTACCTTTTGTTTCCTGATTGGGTTTGGCCAAAGGGAGACATAGGCAGGATAGTGGAACATGGGGAGGAATTGAAGTAAGAGTATTTGTTCCTCTGGCTCCTTCCTTGTGGAGTCACTATCGTTGACTTCAGTTTGCCTACTGAAGGCCACAGCTCTTGTTAAGTTGCCTGAATATATAGCTACCCATTCTGGGTTCCAGTTATCATCCTCATATCTTCAGCCCTAGGTATGGTAACCTCTTCCCTCTTGTTGGTAGTGGAATACTGCACTAAACCAGGTACATTTCTCTAAATCTTGCCCACACTTTTATTAATGGTCCCTTTATTAAAGTATTCTCAAATTATCCACTGTGAGTGTGATTTCTGTTTCCCTCAAGGATCCTGACTGATACGATAAGGCATCCAAGGTCAAGAGTAGTCTTGAGCAGTGTATCCACTATTACAAAGTAGAACATAACCCTAGACTGAATGAAAATAGAGTTCAGGGAAAGTGTCACCTAGGGGCCCTTGGGAATCATAATTGGGTAAACTTAAGTGTTTGGGTTCTTTCTCCTTCATGTTTGTAGATCATACATTTCCATAACTTGAACATACTGTGCTAGATGCAGGCCCCCCTGTCTTTGTACATCACATGAAAATATTTTGAAATTTAGTTCCTGTAAGCAGTGGCTCTTTCTCTCCCCTCCAGGTTTATTGATATATAATTGACATATAACATTGCATTAGGTTAAGATGTACAATGTGATGCTTTGATACATGTATATATTGCAAAATGATTACCACAATAAAGGTTAGTTAACACATCCATCACCTCACATAGTTACCTTTTCTTTTTTTGTGGTGAGAAGTTTTAAGATCTACTCTCTTAGCAACTTTCAACTATACAATACAGTATTGTTAACTATAGTCACCATGTCATACATTACCTTTCCAAAGTTTATTTGTTTTATAACTGGAAATTTATACCCTTTGACTACCTTCACTCATTTCTCCCCCCCCCCCAACTCCTGGCAACCACCAAACTACTCTCTGTTTCTATAAGTTGGTTTTTTTAAGATTCCACATGTAAGTGAGATCATACACTGTTTGTCTCTCCCTGGCTGACTTATTTCACTTAGCATAAGGCCTTCAAGTTTCACCAGTGTTGTCATAAATGGCAGAATTTCCGTCTTTATTATGGCTGAATGTTCCATTGTATGTATACACATTTTCTTTATCTGTTCATCTGTTGATGGACACTCAGGTTGTTTCCATGTCTTAGGTGTTATAAATAATGCGGCAATGAACATGGAAGTGTAGATATCTCTTCAAGATAGTGATTTCAGGGGCACCTGGGTGGCTCAGTCGTTAAGCGTCCACCTTTGGCTCAGGTCATGATCCCAGGGTCCTGGGATCGAGCCCCACATCGGGCTCCCTGCTCCCTGGGAAGCCTGCTTCTCCCTCTCCCACTCCCCCTGCTTGTGTTCCCTCTCTCGCTGTGTCTCACTCTGTCAAATAAATAAATAAAATCTTAAAAAAAAAAGATAGTGATTTCATTTCCTTTAAATAAATACCCAGAAGTGGGATTGCTGGATCATGTGGTAACTCTGTTTTTAATTTCTCGTGGAACCCCCATACTGTTTTCCATAGTGGTTATACTATTTACCTTCCCACCAACAGTGCACAAGTGTTCCCTTTCATCCACATTTTTGCCAGCACTTACCTCTTGTCTTTTTGATAATAGCCATCCCAACATGTGTGAAGAGAAACCTCATTGTGGATTTGATATACATTACCCTAGTGTTCAGTGATGCTGAACACATTTTCATGTACCTGTTGACCATTTGTATATCTTCTTTGGCAAAATATCTATTCAGGTCCTTTGCTCAATTTTATTTTATTTTATTTATTTATTCTTAAAAATATTTTTTAAAATTTAAATTCAATTAATTAACAAATAGTGTATTATTAGTTTCAGAGGTAGAGGTCTGTGATTCATCAGTCTTATATAATACCCAGTACTCATTACATCATGTGCCCTCCTTAATGTCCATCACCCTGCCACCCATCCCTCCCACCCCCTTCCACTCCAGCAACCCTCACTTTGTTTCCTGAGATTAAGAATCTCTCATTGTTTGTCTCACTCTCTGGTTTCATCTTATTTCCTTTTTCCCTCCCTTCCCCTATGATTGTCTGTCTTGTTTCTCAAATTCCTCATATCAGTGAGATCATATGATAATTGTCTTTCTCTGATTGACTTATTTCGCTTAGCATAATACCCTCTAGTTCCATCCACGTCGTAGCAAATGGCAAGATTTCCTTTTTTTGATGGTTGCACAATATTCCATTGTATATATCTATCTCTATATATCTATCTATCACTTCTTCTTTATCCATTCATCTGTTGATGGACATCTAGCCTCTTTCCATAGTTTGGCTATTGTGGACATTGCTGCTATAAACATTGGGGTGCACGTGCCCCTTCAGATCACTACATTTGTATCTTTGGGGTAAATACCCAGTAGTGCAATTGCTGGGTTGTAGGGTAGCTCTATTTTCAACTTTTTGAGGAACCTCCATACTGTTTTCCAGAGTGGCTGCACCAGCTTGCATTCCCACCAACAGTGTAGGAGGGTTCCCCTTTCACCGCATCCTCGCCAACATTTTTCATTTCCTGACTTGTTAATTTTAGCCATTCTGACTGGTGTGAGATGAGAAAACCTCATTGAAGTTGTGATTTGTAGTCCCCTGATGCCGAGCGATGTTGAACACTTTTTCATGTGTCTGCTGGCCATTTGGATGTCTTCTTTGCAGAAATGTCTGTTCATGCCTTCTGCCCATTTCTTGACTGGATTATTTGTTCTTTGAGTGTTGAGTTTGATAAGTTCTTTATAGATTTTGGATACTAGCCCTTTATCTGATAAGTCATTCGCAAATATCTTCTCCCATTCTGTCAGCTGTCTTTTGGTTTTGTCAACTGTTTCCTTTGCTGTGCAAAAACGTTTTAACTTGACAAAGTCCCAAAAGTTCATTTTTGCCGTTGTTTCCCTTGCCTTTGGAGACATATCTAGCAAGAAGTTGCTGCTGCCAAGGTCACAGAGGTTGCTGCCTGTGTTCTCCTCTAGTATTTTGATGGATTCCTGTCTCACATTTAGGTATTCATCCATTTTGAGTCTATTTTGTGTATGGCATAAGAAAGCGGTCCAGTTTCATCCTTCTGCATGTGGCTATCCAGCTTTATATGCTGTTCTTTCTCCAGCTTCTTTAGGTGTAGGGTTAGGTTGTGTATTTGAGACCTTTCTTGTTTCTTGAGGAAGACCTGTATTTCTATATACTTTCCTCTTAGGACTGCCTTTGCTGTATCCCAAAGATTGTGAACAGTTGTGTTTTCATTTTCATTTGTGTCCATGAATTTTTTTTGATTCTTTAATTTCCTGGTTGACCCATTCATTCTTTAGTAGGACGCTTTTTAGCCTCCATGTATTTGAGTTCTTTCCGACTTTCCTCTTGTGACTGAGTTCTAGTTTCAAAGCATTGTGGTCTGAAAATATGCAGGGAATGATCCCAGTCTTTTGGTACCAGTTGAGA
Source organism: Zalophus californianus (assembly GCF_009762305.2). Classification (NCBI taxonomy): domain Eukaryota; kingdom Metazoa; phylum Chordata; class Mammalia; order Carnivora; family Otariidae; genus Zalophus; species Zalophus californianus. Next base: position 19,542,469 of record NC_045612.1, read on the forward strand.
CCTGATTTGTGACCCAGGATGTGATCTATTCTGGAGAATGTTCCATAAGCACTAGAGCAGAATGTGTATTCTGTTGCTTTGGGATGGAATGTTCTGAATATATCTGTGAAGTCCATCTGGTCCAGTGTGTCATTTAAAGCCTTTATTTCCTTGTTGATCTTTTGCTTAGATGATCTGTCCATTTCAGTGAGCGGCAAGTTAAAGTCCCCTACTATTATTGTATTATTGTCGATGTGTTTCTTTGATTTTGTTATTAATTGGCTTATATAATTGGCTGCTCCCATGTTAGGGGCATAGACATTTAAAACTGTTAGATCTTCTTGTTGGATAGACCCTTTAAGTATGATATAGTGCCCTTCCTCATCACTTATTATAGTCTTTGGTTTAAAATCTGATTTGTCTGATATAAGGATTTCCACCCCAGCTTTCTTTTGATGTCCATTAGCATGGTAAATAGTTTTCCACCCCCTCACTTTAAATCTGGGTGTCTTTGGGTCTAAAATGAGTCTTTGGCAGATAGCATATTGATGGGTCTTGCTTTTTTATCCAATCTGATAGCCTGTGTCTTTTGATTGGGGCATTTAGCCCATTTACATTCAGGGTAACTATTGAAAGATATGAATTTAGTGCCACTGTATTGCCTGTAAGGTGACTGTTGATGGGTCTTGCTTTTTTATCCTATATGATACCCTGAGTCTTTTGATTGGGGCATTTAGCCCATTTACATTCGGGTAAGTATTGAAAGATATGAATTCAGTGCCACTGTATTGCCTGTAAGGTGACTTACTGTATATTGTCTCTGTTCCTTTCTGGTCTCTGTTACTTTTAGACTCTCTCTTTGCTTAGAGGACCCCTTTCAATATTTCTTGTAGGGCTGGTTTGGTGTTCACAAATTCTTTTAGTTTTTGTTTGTCCTGGGAGCTTTTTAGCTCTCCTTCTATTTTCAATGACAGCCTAGCTGGATATAGTATTCTTGGCTGCATATTTTTCTCATTTAGCACCCTGAATATATCATGCCAGTCCTTTCTGGCCTGCCAGGTCTCTGTGGATAGGTCTACTGCCATCTAATGTTTCTACCCTTATAGGTTACAGACCTCTTGTCCTGAGCTGCTTTCAGGATTTTCTCTTTGTCTCTGAGGCTTGGAAGTTTTACTATTAGATGTCGGGGTGTTGACCTATTTTTATTGATTTTATTGATTTTGAGGGGGGTTCTCTGTGCCTCCTGGATTTTGATGCCTGTTTCCTTCCCCAAATTAGGGAAGTTCTCTGCTATAATTTGCTCCAATAAAACTTCTGCCCCTCTCTCTCTTTCCTCTTCTTCTGGTATGCCAATTATTCTAATATTGTTCTTCTTTATGGTATCACTTATCTCTCGAATTCTCCCCTCATGATCCAGGAGTTGTTTATCTCTTTTTCTCAGCTTCTTTATTCTCCATTATTTGGTTTTCTATATCACTAATTCTCTCTTCTGCTTCATTTATTCTAGCAGTTAGAGTCTCCATTTTTTATTGCATCTCAGTAATAACCTTTTTGGTTTTGACTTCGTTAGATTTTAGTTCTTTTATTTCTCCAGAAAGGAATTCTCTAGTGTCTTCTATGCTTTTTTCAAGCCCAGCTAGTATCTTTAAAATCATTATTCTGAACTTTAGTTCCAACTTCTTACTTATGTCCATACTGATTAGGTCCCTGGTATTCAGTACTGCCTCTTGTTCTCTTTTTTGAGGTGAGTTTTTCCATCTTGTCATTCTGTCCAGAGAAGAATAGATGAATGAGAGAACAAAATACTAAAATGATAACAATGACCCCAGAAAAGTATACACTAAACAAATTGGAAGAGCTCTGACACTGGGAAAAGAAAAAAAAAGAAAAAGAAAAGAGAATATAATCAGACAGGTAAGCAGAATAGAGCACTACACTGGATTCTGTGTGTATTTTGGTCTGTTTTTTTAGAAAACTAGGTCCCAAAATTTAAAGAAAGAAAAACTTATATATGTACAAAAATAAAGTTAAATACAATGACAGGATAGAATGTAACTATAAAAATGGAAATTAAAAGACAAGAAAAAACAAAAGAGAAAACAACAACAACAACAAAAAGGAAGGGATATAAACAGACAGGTGAACAGACAAAGTAATACATTATCTCCTGAGTGTATTTTGGTCAGTTTGTTAGAAAAAAACTGCATCTCAAAATTGTAAAGAAAGAAAAAGTTATATATACAAAATAAAATTAAATACATCAAAAGGATAGAATGTAAATATAAAGATCAAAATAAAAAGAGAATTTAACAAAACCCAAAAAACAAAAATACCCCAAAAAAGAAGAAAAAAAAGCAACAGAAAAGAGAATATGATCAGACAGGTGAATAGAACAGAGCCATGCACTAGCTTTTGGGTGTATTTTGGTCTGTTAGAAGAAACTGCATCCCAAAATTGTAAAGAAAGAAAAACATATGTATACAAAAATAAGATTAAATATAATGAAGGGATAGAATGTAACTGTAAAAATGAAAATTAAAAAAGATTTAAAAACTGAGTTGATAAAATAAATTGGTTGAAAAAGGAAAGAAAAAAATAAAAAAAAAAAACTAATGTTGAAAGACTAAAGAATTGGGAAAAAACCATGAATTCTATGTGCTGTATTCCCCTAGTGCTGGAGTTTTGCAGTTCTCATTGATCGGTACACTTGGTCTTGGCTGGATGTTCTTGCTGATCTTCTGGGGGAGGGGCCTGTTGCATTGTTTCTCAAGTGTCTTTGCCCCAGGTGGAATTGTACTGCCCTTGCCAGGGGGCCAGTCTTAGTAATCTGCTCTTTTTTGCTCTCTATGGCTTTTGTTCCCTGAAAGCTTTCTGCACAGCTTTAGAGAATGAGAATAAAAATGGTGGCCTCCCAATCTCTGGCCCAGGGGCTGAGAGCTGGGGCCCCACTCTTCAGTGAGCCCTCAGAGAAAAGCAGTCAATCACTCTTATATCCCTGGTCTCCCGCGGCACTCCGTGCTCACCCAGCCTGTGACCAAGCATTTCTATCTCTGGCACAGGACTCCATTTGAGCCTCCAAACCCTGCAGACTCCTGCCACGTGCTCCCATGCTGCTCCTCTTGGGGGGGAAGGTGGCCTCCCACTGATTTTGCCCCTTGTTGGGCCCTTGCTCAGAGAGCAGTCGCCTGACTGTGCTGTGGTTCAAGGTTTATGGCAATCCCAAGCTGAGAGTGCACTCCTAGGCTCAATCTTTGAGGCTGGCTTCCCCGCTCTGATGCCTGGGAGCTCTGCTGCACTCAGACACCCCGTCTTTCTGTGACCCTGAGGATCCTGAGACCACACTGTCCCAGCAAGTGTTCCACCCCCACTTAGCCACCTGAGCGACACTCCTCACTGGAGCAGACTTCTAAAAGTTCTGATTTTGTGCTCCGCTGCTTTATCACTTGCTGGTAGCTGGCTGAGGGAGGCTCCTTCCCCCCATGGTCTATCTTCCCTTATATCACCTGAGAATCACTTCTCCACACCTCCTACCTTGCAGAAAGTGGTCGTTTTTCTATTCATAGAGTTGCAGCTATTCTTTTCTTAGATCTCCTGTTGAGTTCGTAGGTGTTCAGAATGGTTTGATAACTATCTAGCTGAATTCCTGGGACCAGACAAAATTAAGGTCTCCTACTCCTCTGCCACCTTGGACCAGGGACTCCTTTGCCCAATTTTAAAATCTAATTATTTGTTTCTTTGCTACTGAGTTGGATGAGCTGAGTGCTGCTTGCTGTAAGCCCTGCCCCCTTTCTCAGTCTATCTCTAGTTGTTGAGCCTCACAGATTCCCCCAGTGATCCCCATGAGGGGAGACTTGAGTGGGCCTCCCTGGAAGTGTCATTCAAACTTGGGGAGCTGGATGTCCACCTTGGGCTCTCTTTTCCCATTGGAGAAACTGTAGGCCCAGGGGGACTCTGTCAGTATACCACTGTGTTGGCCTGTGGGAGGGGTGATGTGGTCAAAGTGAAACTTCTCCTCCTACCTTTCCAATGTGGTATTTCTCGGTCTTTGTGGTCCAGGGATGTGCTTCAGCCTCACCCCTAGGGTTTGGGATTTTCACAATGGAGTCTTTTCTATGGATAGCTGCTGGTCAGTCTTCTCGTAAGGGAGACTGAAATCATGAACAACCTATGTCATTATCTTGATGATGTCACCTCAACAGCGGCTCTTTCTAAAGCACTGGGTAGCTTAGTCCCAAGGATGTTTACATAGAAGAGAGGCAAGCACAATATAACAGTGCACTATCTTGCAGATTCTTTTGGCACCAAATTGTCTCAATTATGAATGGATGAATGGGCCCATGAGTCAGGGCATTTCATGTTTGGGGGATGGAAAAAAAAAGCTATCAATTCTCAAAACTTGTTCCTCTCTGAGAGTTAGCTAGTTGGATAGCAGGGAAGTTTGTGATAATACTGTCAGTTGGTAGTAGTATGGCAAATTGAGAAGCCTCAGGGTGACCTTTGATGGTTGGCTGGGGAAAAGCAGGTCCATCTAGGACTTAGCCTGTATCACTGTTACTTGAGTCACTTTCACCTGCATCATTCACCATGGAAAATATATATGCTACAGGGACTTGACCTCAGGCTACTCAAAATGCATACTTTTTCTGGTTTCCATGGAGATGGTTGCAGTGAGGCCAGCTTGGGTCATGTACAAGGCTGTGTCTGGGGAGTATATTAGAATTGTGCCTGTGACCAATTCCACTCCCTTTCCAGGACAGAGTGTACATTACTCTTATTTGGTGCTAGAATAGTTGGGGGCATGGAAAAGGCCAAAGTGCATGCCTTGGTTTTTGAAATGGCCAAGCCTTCTCTGAATTGTAGGAGAACACTAGCCAAAATACAGACTTAAAGCAGGAATAGTAAGAGCTGGAAAGGAGGGTAAATTTTGTCATAAACTGGAAAAGCTAAGCAGGAGAGGAGCCAGAGACTGCAAGGAACAATATAAATAAAATAAGTATAAATAAAAAATACCCAGAGGCTTAGTGATCAAGGGGTTACCCTGTCTGAATTGCCTCAGAGACACCGCCCACTGGAGAACGGGACATTCAAGGCACTGCTTGAGTTCCATTTTCAAGATGAGAACAGGAGCTTTCAAGGGGCATAAGATATACCTGGAAATGGCAATTAAGAAATTGGGGATGGGAGGAAAGGAGTGAGCACCACCTACTGGGGTCAAAGACCCAACTCAGAAGGGAGTTTTGAATGATAGAAAATGGGAATGGTGAAAACTCTGTGTTCTGTAACACACTGATACTCCTCCAGGTCTATTACGGTTCATGTATTCTAGTTTCCAGTACGATCTCCAGTAAAACCCTTAAATAGGGAAGATCCTGTTTCTGCAGTATTCTCTTGCCATGCTTGAAGGGAGAAATAGAAGACATGGGGGAGAGAGAGAGAGAGAGAGAGAGAGAGAGAGAAAAGACTAAAAACCCCAAGGCCTTAAGCCAAAGAAGGGAATGTAGCCAGAAGCAGTTGATCAACAAAAAGACCTCATCAGACTACCCTGACACCTGGTTATTAGAAGAACCATGAGACCAAGCTCCCACAAAAGATATAGAAGTGTCTATCAGAAACTAATTTTTATGAACACAAACCAAAAATCTATCCCTTTCATGAATGGCCTATGGTGCTTTGGTGTGCTGAAAAGTAACTTCTTGTAGATCTGTGTGAAAGTAGACACTAATGTGAAACTGAATAGCTTCATATTTGCTAATTCATTGAATTCTAACAACAGTTCCAGGAAATGGGTACTGTATTTATATTATAACTTTAGATATGAAGAAAACATCATCAGATAGGTTAAGAGTCCCAGATAGGTGAAGTGATTTACTGTATGTGATATAATTAATTAACAGAGCTGAATTTCTCTGGACATTTTTCTTGTGATTTCTGGTTAAATGCTCTGTCCTTTGACCACAGCCTCCTCATACTGTTCCCTGTAGAAATTCCAAATGTAAAAGACACATTTAATGAAAAGATGTTCCAATTGGCATAAGTAGGCAGGTTGGCCACCTAAGACAGGTTACTATAAAAAACCATTGCCTTGTTTTTTTTCATGATTAAGACCTTGTCTTACCCCTCAGACTCAGTGATGGGTACTGCTTTTCTGGCTCTGACTTCCAGGTTTCCTCATTGATTATAGTTTAAACTCTTCTTCACTGCTTTGCTTTAGGCTGCTCTGGGTAAACACCTTATTGGATCCAGACAAGTCTCAGAGCTCTACAACCTAAACACACTGGCTCCTTTGGCCATGAGCTCTGCTGGATTCACTCCAAATCCATATGTAGCACTTGTGGAGGTAGGGCCTTGGTAGACATGCATCTTAGGTGACAGATAAGCTTGAGTTGTTCCTGACAATGCTATTGAGGTTTCTTAGACTAATGAGGTAGACACCCTCTCCATAGCTCCTAATTAATCGGGGATATCTGAGATCTAATGTGGAAGCAGTTGGAACTAGCTCATAAACAAGAAATTAAAACAAGATATGATGCTAGAGGGATGGACATGAATGAAAGTTGGGGGAAAGAATGTTTAAGGAGGAATGGAGCAGGTTGTTTTATATATTTTTAAGTTTTTATATTTTAGTTTATATTTTATATTTAAGTTATATATATTATTATATATAATAAAACTTAATATATATTATATATAATAAAACTTAATATATATTATTAAGTTTTATTTGAATTTCAGTTAATTAACATACAGTGTAATAGTTTAGTTTCCGGTGTACAGTATAGTGGTTCAACACTTCCATACATCACCCAGTGCTCCTCACAAGTGCCCTCCTTAATGTCCATCACCTATTTAGCTCATCCTCCACCCACCTCCCCTCTGGTAACCACCAGTTTGTTCTCTGTAGTTAAGAGTATGTTTCTTGGTTTGCCTCTCTCTCTCTCTTTCCCTTTGCTCATTTGTTTTGTTTCTTAAATTTCACATATGAGTGAAATCATATGGTATTTGTCTTTCTCTGACTGACTTATTTCACTTACATAATACTCTCTAGCTCTACCCATGTCATTGTAAATGGCAAGATTTCATTCTTTTTTTATGGCTGAGTAATATTCCATTGTATGTATACCACATCATCTTTATCCATTCATCTGTTAATGGACTCTTGGGCTGTTTCCATAATTTGGCTACTGTAGGTAATGCTGCTGTAAATACTGGGGTGCATGTATTCCTTCGAATTGGTGTTTTTGTATTCTTTGGGTAAATACCTAGTAGTGTGATTCCTGGATCATAGGGTAGCTCTATTTTTAAGTTTTTGAGGAACTTCCATACTGTTTCCCACAGTGGCTGCACCAGTTTGCATTCCCACCAACAGTGCGAGAGGGTTCTCCTTTCTCCACATCTTTGCCAACACCTGTTGTTTCTTGTGTTTTTGAATTTAGCTATTCTGAAAGGTATGAAGTGATATCTCATTGTAGTTTTGATTTGCATTTCCCTGAGGGTAAGTGATGTTGAACATCTTTTCATGTGTCTGTTTGCCACCTGTATATCTTTGGGAAAATGTCTATTCATGTCTTCTGCCCATTTTTAAATTGGGTTATTTGTTTTTTGGGTGTTGAGTTTTTTAAGTTCTTTATGTATTTTGGATACTAACCCTTTATCAGCTATGTCATTTGAAAATATCTTCTCCCATTCTGTAGGTTGCCTTTTGGTTTTGTTGATTGTTTTCTTCGCTCTGCAGAAGCTTTCAACTTTGATGTAGTCCTAATAGTTTATTTTTGCTCTTGTTTCCCTTGCCTCAGGAGACATATCTAGAAGAAGGTTGCTATGGCCAATGTCAAAGAGGTTACTGCCTACATTCTCTTCTAGGATTTTTATGGTTTCAGGTCTCACATTTAGGTCTTTAATCCATTTTGAATTTATTTTTGTGTATTGAATAAGAAAGTGGTCTAGTTTCATTGTTTTGCCTATTGCTGTCCAGTTTTCCCAACACCATTTGTTGAAAAGACTGTCTTTTTCCCACTGGATATTCTTTCCGAGTAGGTTTTATATTAATACATGAACACCGTAGTGGATTCTGAGTGTGCTGTCCATATACCCCATTTCCCCTCTCAGGACCAAGGTGCTTATTACCATAGCTGCCAGTAGTCTTGCATGTTGACAGCTCAAATCTGAATTCTTCCCCACAAATTGCTTTCAAACAAATGGAGCGGCTGATTCTAATATTATGACTTCCTCTCCATGGGTAGCCTGTATCCACTGACTGGTTGAAGTAGGAGTCCATAGGCCCAGCCCCCTTGCCTTAATGTATGCCAACTTTCCAAGTCCATCCCAGCTCTAGAGTGCCCAATAAAATTGGCTGAGTCCTCATTGTGAGTGTATCACAGTTCAGCTTTTCTCTCTCCTCAATCGATTTTCCTCACTCCTTCACAAGTATTGTTAAGCACACTCCCCAATAAAGGTCCTGTGTGCAAATCACCTTTTCAGAATCTGCACTCTGGGGAACCCATCTTGTGGGAGTTAGTTCCAGGTGTGGTCCTGGGAAGCAGCACTAATGTAGGATTTTCAGTTAGACACTTGCTGGCTATCTGACAAATAAGAACCCATCACTGATGGTAGGTGGAGCACTGATAGCCTCTGTCATGCATTTGTTAAAACTTTTAGCGGTGGTAAACTAGGAAGGGATATCAATGCAAGGCACCTACTAGTATGTAAAATGTCTTCAATATTTGAGAGATATGGGGGAAATAGTAAATGTGAAGACTAACATTGGATGGCTATTATTGGAGTTACTGATGTTTGGAGAAAGATATTCAAAAGTTGAAAAATGATTAAGCACTAATTAAAGGCTTGGGTGCCTGGGTGGCACAGTCAGTTAAGCTTCTGACTCTTGGTTTCAGCTTAGGTCATGGTCTTGGGGTTGTGAGATGGAGTCCAGCATAGGACTATGTGCTCAGGGTGGAATCTGCTTGAGATTCTCTCACCCTCTGCCCCCTCTGAAAATAATAATAATAATAATAATAATAATAATAATAATAATAAAAATCTCTAAAGGCTAAGTGTGCAAGGCAGAGATCCTCCTTAGCAGTATATAAAGAAACTCTCATCTCATTTAGCCTGAGGACAGACAAAAACTGAAGATCAGCCCCAATACTGAATTATAAAAGTAATCTGCTGTGGCAGATGGTGAAAAAAGGAATCAAAGCTCAAAGAAATGAGCATGCTAGAGTACATTCTACATATACTCTAGAATATACATGTTATGTAGGCTGGAAAACTTATCACATAATTATATTCTTTAGGAGAGCCCTGAGAACATTCCATCAACCAAAGCAAAAGAGTTGCACTGACAGCCACTTTAAAAAACAGTATGGATGTTCTTGAAAAAATTAAAAATAGAATCACCATATGATCCAGTAATTCCAGTACTGGGTATTTACCCAAGGAAAACAGAAACACTAATTTGAAAAGATATATGCACCCCTATGTTTGCTGCAGCATTATTTACAATAATCAAACTATGGAAGCAACCCAAGTGTCCATCCATAGGTAAATGGACGAAGAAGAGGTCACACACACACACACACACACACACACACACACACACACACACACGCTCAACCATGGAGTGAATAACATCTTGCCATTTGCAACAACATGGATGGATCTAGAGGGTATAGGCTAAATGAAATAAGGAAGTCAGAGAAAGACAAATACTATATGATTTCACTCATTTGTGGAATTTAAGAAACAAAACAAATGAGCAAAGTGAAAGAGAGAGGGAGAGAGAGAAATCAAGAAACAGACTCTTAACTATAGAGAACACACTGATGGTTACCAGAGGGGAGGTGGGTGGGGGGGGTGGGTGAAATGGGTGATGGGCATTAAGGAGTGAACTTGTCGTGATGAGCACCGGGTGATGTATGGAATTATTGAATCACTATATTGTACACCTGAAACTAATATAACACTGTTAATTATGTCATAATTTAGAAAATTAATTAATTAAAAAATGAAAAAAAGAATGAGGGGGTGTCTGTGTGGCTCAGTCGGTTAAGCATCTGCCTTCGGCTCACACCATGATCCTAGGGTCTTGGGATCGAGCCCCACATCAGGCTCCCTGCTCAACGGGGATCCTGCTTCTCCCTCTGCTCATGCTCTCTCTCCCACGCTCTCTCTCTCAAATAAATAAATAAATAAATAAAATCTAAGAAAAAGGAATGTGTGTTTTGCAATCATTGTATGTGGTGTCTTATAAGTATCAAAGCTACTTCATGACAATGTTGATCAAGTTTTCTTTATCTTAATGAATTCATGTCTTCTCATTCTATTAATACTGAGATGAGAGTGTTGACATCTCCAAATATATTTGGGCATTTGCTTTATCTCCTTTCAGTTTTGCCAGTTTTTGCTAAATATATTTTGAAGCTTTGTTTTCTGGGTGTATACACCTGCAGCATTTCTAGATCTTCTTGATTAATTTATTTTTATCATTATGAAATTCCTTCTTTATCTCTGGTAATAATTCTTGTCTTGAACTCTATTTTGTGTGATATTAATACAGGTGCTTCAACTTTTTTGAAAAGATAGGGGTATGAATATGAATAGTTTTTCCATCCTTGAAGTTTTTTTTTTAATTGAGGTATGATTGACATGCATTATATTAGCCTTAGGTGTGCAACATAATGATTTGATATTTGTATATACAGCAAAATGATAATCACAGTAAGTCTAGTTAAATATATTACCATATGTATATGCAGAATTCTTTTCATTGTGATAAGAACTTTTAAGATTTACTCTCTTAGCAACTTTCAAATATGCAGCACGTTATTAACTATAGTCACCATGCTGTACATTACATCCTTGAATAACCTGTGTCTTTATATCTACAGTGTGTTTCTTGTAGATTGCATTAACTGTCTTTTCAAATCCAGTCTTAAAATATCTACCTTTAATTGAAACGTTTAGAAGATCTACATCTAACATCATTTCTACATTGTTAGCTTAATTCTTTTCTTTTTAAAAATTTTATTTATTTATTTATTTGACAGAGAGAGACACAGCGAGAGAGGGAACACAAGCAGGGAGAGTGGGAGAGGGAGAAGCAGGCTTCTCACGGAGCAGGGAGCCCGATGCGGGGCTCAATCCCAGGACCCTGGGATCATGACCTGAGCTGAAGGCAGATGCCCAACGACTGAGCCACCCAAGCACCTCTGTTAGCTTAATTCTTACCATCTTGCTGTTTCCTTTCTTTTTTTTTTTATTATGTTAGTCACCATATAGCTGTTTCCTTTCTAATTGTTTTGCAATGTTCTTTGTTCATCCTCCTTTCCTTAATTTTTCTTGATTCTTTTTTACTATTCCATTTTATCTCCAATTAGCTTATTACCTATAATTCTTTTTTTAAAAAATTTTTAGTGGTATCTCTAGGGTTTAAATATGCATCTTTAACTTATCATAACCTACTTTCAAATACTATAATACTATGCCACTTCATGTATAAGAAACTTGAAACAGTATATTACCAACTCTTCCTTCACATATTTTGTTATTTTGCATTTTATAGTTACACATGTTATAAATTCAACAATAAATTGTTCTTAGTTTTGATGTAAAGAGCCAATGAAATGAAAAAAAAACCCCACCTTTTTAAAATAGTTACTTATATAGTGATGACCCCTAATTTCTGATGGTATGACTTAAGATTTTTTGACTTTACCATAGTGTGAAAGTGATATGCATTAAGTAGAATCTGTACTTCAAATTTTGAATTTTGATCTTTTCTTGGGCTAGTGATGTGTTGTACAATACTGTCTTGTAATGCTGGGCAGAGGCAGCTAGCCACAGCTCAAGTCAGCCACGTGATCACAAAGGTAAACAACAAATAAACAGACAACCATTCTGCACCCATACAAGCATTCTGTGTTTTACTTTCAGTACAGTATTTAATAAATTACATGAGCTATTCAACACTTTATTATATTTTTTATATTTATTTTTATGTTAGATGATTTTTGCCCAACTGTAGGCTAATGTAAATGTTCTGAGCACGTTTCAGGTAGGTTAGAATAAGCTATGATATTCTGTAGGTTAGGTGTATTAAATGCATTTTTGACTTACAATATTTTCAACTTATGTTGGGTTTATCAAGACATAACCCCATCAAAAGTTGGGGAAAATCTGTACACTATTTCTGGTGCTGTTCATTTCTTTGTATATATCTGAAATTTTAATCTGCTATCATTTCCTTCAGACTAAAGGCCTTCCTTTTATCATTCTTACAGCTCAGGTCTTATGGTATCCACTATTCAGCTTTTGTTCATCTGAAATATTTCTTTCTTTTTGCCTTCACTTTTAAAAATCAATTGTATTGACATATAATTTACATATCATAAAATACATTCAAAGAGTTCAAAGAGTTTTGATGAATGTATATGCCTGTGTTACCAACCCTGCAATCAATATATAGTAAATTTCCATAACCCCAAAAGTGGCTTTGTGCCTGTTGCAATCAATAATACCTCCCAACCCCAGGAATACATATCCATTGATCTACTTTTTGTTACCATAGATTATCCTTATTTTTTCTAGAATTTTACATAAGTGAAGTCTTTCTGTATGTGAATTTTTCTTTTCACTAGCTTCTTCTACTCAGCATGTTTTTGGATCTACCCACATTGTCAAGCCTATCAATACTTGTGGTATATAGAATTCCAAGATTCCTGACCCTTAGTGTACATACAGCTTTTTCCAAGTTCTGCAATCAAGCCCTCATCTAGGTGCTATTTTCAAGGGATTTTACAGATGTAATTAAAGTCCCAAATCAATTCACCTTAAGACAGGGAAATAGGGGCACCTGGGTGGCTCAGTTGGTTAAGCATTCACTTTAGGCTCAGGTCATAATCCCGGGGTCCTGGGATCAAGCCCCGCATCGGGCTCCCTGCTCAATGGGAGGCCTGCTTCTCCCTTTCCCACTCCCCTGATTGTGTTCCTTCTCTCACTTTGTCTCTCTCTGTCAAATGGATAAATAAAATCTTAAAAAAAAAAAAGACAGGGAGATAATACTAGATGAGCCTGCATTTTATTTAAATTCTACTTTGATTCCAATTGACTGTTGTTAGTATATAAAAATACCATTGATTTTTGCATATTCAACTTGTATCTTCTGTCCTTACTAAATTCACTTGTTAATTCCAAGAATTTTTTTTTTGTAGATTCTCTAGGATTTTCTAAATCCACAATTATCGTGTTTGCAAATAAAGACATTTTGCTTCTTCCTTTCCAAACACAATGATTTATACTTCCTTTTCTTGTCTTGCTGCCCTGGTTAGAATGTCTTGCTGAATGCTGAAAGGAAGCAGTGAGAGTGAACATCTTTAGCTTTCCTGATTAGGTGCACAGCATAAAGTCTTTTATCATTAAATATGATGTTAGCAATATGTATTTTATAGGTATTTTTTATAAAGTTGAAGAAACCTCCTTATATTCCTAGTTCACTGAGAGTTTTTATCAGGAATAGGTGTTGAATTTTGTTAAATGACTCTTTTTTATCTTCAGAGATGTTATTTTTTTCTCTGCCAATGTGGTTGTCATAGTCAGTTTGAGCTGCTATGACAAAAATATTACAGACTCCATGGCTTATAAACAACAGAAATTTATTTCTTATAGTTCTGGACTTAATCACCTTTCAAAGGCCTCACCTCCTAATACCATCACAATGAGGGTTAGTTTTCAACAAATTAATTTTTGGGAAGCACAGACAGTCTATAGCAATGATGAATTACACAGATTGATTTTTTTATTGAGATATAATTCACACACCACAAATTAACCATTTTAAAGTGTACAATTCAATGCATTTAGTATATTCACAATGTTGTGCAACTATTACAACTAATACCTAAACATTTCATCACCCCCAAAAGCAATTCCATACCCATTAGCAGTCACTCCCCATTGCCCCCATCTCCCACTCCCTGGCAACCACTAGTTTACTTCTTGTCTCTCTGGATTTGCCTATTCAGAATATATCATACAAAAGGAATCATATAATACATGGTCTTCTAAATTTGTGATTTCAATTTACATTTTAAATTTTATTTTGACATATAAAAAGATGCATATAATTAATATATACACCTTCATGAGTTTAGAGGTAATTATACTGTGAAACAATCACAACAATCTATACAGCTCATCCTTAACCACTTATCTGTTGATGGACACTTAAGTTGTTTCCATATCTTGATGGTTGTGAAAAATGCTGCAATGAACATGGGAGAGCAAAATGCTCTTTGAGATACAGATTTAACTTTCATTGTATAAATTCTGAGAAGCGGGATTGCAGGATCGTATGGTAGTTCTATTTTTAATTTTTTGAGGAATTTCTATACTGTTTTTGATAACAGCTGCAGCAGTTTACATTCTCACCAACAGTGTGCAAGCATCACCTTTTCTCCGTGTCCTTGCCAATACTTGTTATCTTGTGACTTTTTGGTAAGAGCTACCCTAACATGTATGAGGTGATATCCCATTATAGTTTTGATTTACATGTCCCTGATGATGAATGATGTTGAGCATCTTTTCATAAAGCTGTTGGCCATTTGTATGTCATTTTTGGAAAAAAAATGTCTAATCAGGTCTTTTCCCCATTTTTTTGATTGGGGGAGATTATTCCTCTTACATATTTTTCTTGCATATGGTTGATTAACCATCACAACCATTACATTAGTATTTAATAACCAATGTATTCTGGTTGCAAATGTGGAAAAATATAAGCAAAACAATCTGCTAGGCAGTCAGCTCAGTATATCATTATACTACAGATTTCATTATGGATTATTTTGAATGAAAATGGATACTCAGAAATTTTCAGTTAACTTTGGCTTTCTTACTAGAGTACAAT